>NC_079513.1:25755988-26108337 GCF_000801105.2 Raphanus sativus
ACAGAATCTGATCCATAAGAATCAGATAAAAGAAAAGCAGTTGACCTGGATAGAGTTGTTAGAGCCGACATAGTACTGGTCAACGGTTTTGAGCCAACCAACATCATCGTGGGAATGAGGAACCACATGGACATTAAGTTTACCAGGGACCATGGTATGTGAAGTATTGTAGACCATGTACCTCGATTCAATGCTTGAGAAGATTCCCAGAAACAAAACAACCCAACACAGAAACTTGGAAGGAAGATCCATCCTCTCGAACTGTGTTCAGTCAACTCAGTTAGAGTGACGATGAAGAAGAAAAAGAGTTTGCCCTTTAAAACCCTCGAAGCTAATCTTTTTGTTTCCTAGAGTGTTGTCCTTTTTTTTATCGTGTTCTTTAATAATTCACGTTGCTCTACTTTAATAATGTGGTCCTTATCCATATAGAAACCTAACCTTAGAAGGGAGGTTACGCTCCAACAAACACATCATCATATATCAAACAAAATCATCCCAGAAAACGACATTATTCTGCAGCTTGCATCTGCCTATGATTCAATATTGCAGCAGCGAGCACGCGAACGCGTGGAACTAACTTTATGTTAAAAAGGCCCAACCTACAAATAAGCCCACTATGTTAACTGGGTTTCAATCTAGCCTTTTTACTGGAGACATACTGAAGACAAAGTGGCACTGCTACACAAACGATGTGAATCAGCGTAAGCACTAAGCAGACAAGTGGGAAGGAGTAGAGTCGAATATACTTAGGTTAACACAAGGAATAGACAGATACAAGTTCTAAAACCATCAATAGATTATAGATATAAGGTTTATACACTCTTGGCCTTATAAGTTATATGCCACTGACATAGGCAGCAATAGTTAATGTACGCTGCAGAAGAATAATACTTTAATAAGTCCCTAAAACAACATTGTTAGCATCTTTATAGGTATATTTGAACACATCTTACAACAATATAATAAAAGGAATAAAAGGAAAAAGCGACTAAAGATGTGTATCTCGAGTATTCTTTAAGAAGTGTTTTGCTGAAATTATTAGGTGACTTGGCTTAATTTCATTGATTCTGTTTTTTGGAAAATGAATTAAAATTTCATTCCTCCGGCAAAATCGATATCTCTCCTCCTGCGATCATATTTCTTTTTCCTTGATTTTCTCGGCGGCGTGAGCAAAAGGGACGGGGTCAAGAACAAACAAGCCCATAAGAATCTCAGATCCATGACTTTAGGCGACCTCTGCTTCTTCTACCACTCCGGTACGAAATCGAGGTGCGTCGTGGGTGTGGTGGAGGTTGCTCGCGAATGGTACGAAGATGACGATGACGAAGGAGAAGGAGAAGGAGCGGTCGACGTCAAAGCTGTCGGAGAGATGAGGAGATTTGTTGATTTGAAGGAGATGAAAGGAGACAAAGGGATTAAGGATTTCGTTTTGTTCAGACAGCCGAGGTTGTCTGTTGTTCCAGTGGAAGTTGATGTTTGGCAAAAGATTTGTGAATTGGGAGATGGGTTTTCTGGAGATGGTGATGGTAAGGAAGATCGTGACTCGCTCTTCATTGTATCTTTGATTAGGTCTCTTCGATGCTCTGCTTAATCTGATTTCCCTTTTCCTGATTGCCACTTCCGTTGAATTTTGTAAATGGTTCTTTCTGGGATTTGTCTATTAGTTGAGATTATATCATTGATTTGATTGTTTCTGTAATGCTCTGTTTACTAGTTGATAAAATTTGATTTTAGAAGAGATGGTCTTAAACGTCCACTTTAAAGTTTGAAACTTTTACATGTTTTGCGGCAGATCGTATGAGCTTCTTCTTTCTTCTTTATGTCAGTTTCAGGGATTGGTTGTGTTACTGGCACTAAAAATCTGGGAGGTTTTGTTTTTGTTTGCAGGCATCTCTTTCTCAAACACAGAAGAAACATTAACACAAGCTTTTTCTCAATATGGTCGTCTTCTTGGTGGTAAGTCTAGTAATCTCAACACTAATCTTTTTATTTACATATCTTTATTTATTTATTTTTTGTCTTCTACTACACCGTTTTTGTTGCTTCAGTGAATGTTGTGATGGACAAAATCAGATGCAGACCAAAAGAGTTTGCTTATGTCAAATTCTCTTCCAAAGAAGAAGCCGACGAAGCTTTATTACAACTTAACGGACAGGTACTTTCCCCATCTCTATTAGCCTGGGAAATATATATATATATATATATATATATATATATATATATTTGATGAATGTTTTGTGGTGGAACATTAGAATAAGATATATATATATATGCTAGAGAATGGAACTATTTGTTGTTGAATAATATAAATCTCATCAACTCTTTGATACTGGTTATGTTTTTGAAAATCTTGTTATTTGGACCACAGTTGGTAGATAGGCGGGTGGTGGTCATGCTAAGTCCGGAGGAGGAGGAGGAGATCCTAGTAAACCTCAGCCTGTAAAGTTTCTTTCTCTTTCTTTGTCTAGCTATATCTTCTCTTTCTCGATCCATCTTCACACATTACTCTCTGGAAAACGTACTCGTTACCGTCTTGATGGTTCCAAGATCATGAAGGTATCTCTATATCCTTTACGAGAATATTATCAGATTCTCTTTCTATGAATGAATCCGCTAAGCTCTTGAATTATTATTACTTCACACAGGTCTATTTGGAGGCCAAGGAAAGGAACAACACAGAGTACAAGCTCGAGACTATGATGGGTGTGTACCGGAAACTTACTGGAAAGGATGTCACTTTCGAGTACCCTGTTGAAGCTTGAAGATGTTGATGACGCTGAAGAATTTCATCAGGATAGAGCTTTTGATTCTGTTTTGTGGTGTTTAGGATGAAGTACACTCTGTTTTGATTCTGTTTTGTTAATCAAACTAATAACGAGAAATGGATTCAGACACTACATGTTGTAAAAAGATCTTTACTGATGCAAAAATATTTTGTTGTTATCTCACCGGTAACATTAGTTTAGTTACCGTATGATTCTTCCAATTGCATAACTGATCTCAGTGAGTGGCTGTTATGTATTTAATCAAGGTTTTAAAAACTTTGTATTTATTAAATTTGGATAGCTTCCAAAAAATTAATAAGGTTTTTAAACTTTGTATTCATTAAATAAAATGTTTGTGTACTTTAATTAATATGTTTGTTTCTTTTTATGTTTTTCATTTATATCTTTTATTTTTTTTTCATAATAATTTGAAATTGTATTTTGGGTATTTTTTTATTTTCAAGTAAAATTTAGTATTACTTTTTTATGTTTTCAATTTAAAAATTATTTTTAATGTTTTAAAATTATTATATGTTTTAACATTATTAAATTATATAATTATTAAGATACAAGTTCTATATCCTTCCACTTATCCCACTACTAAATATTACTAAACTTCACTTCTTACATTATTTTATTAATTTTTTACACCTAAACTATATCCCCTCACTTATCCCATTAAAGATGCTCTTACGGGGATCCGCTAGGGAGATAGTTTTGTTCATGTACTCCCCAAAAATATGTTCATGTAGTCTTTATGATTTTCATACTACAAAGTATGTTACCAATAGCAAATACAGATTCTTCTACTCCTTGCTAGTAGAGGCGTTTTCTACAATTTCCTGCTCCACAGTAGCAAGTAAGCATTTTCACCTTCCCATCTGGCCCATGAACGCTATCAAGCGTATATCCATAGTCGTATGTCAGCTCCTACAATAGAGAGACAAGAGAATGCTTCAAGTTTCTATATATAAAGAGCATGTTCGAGTTAGTCCCCCCCCCCCCCCCAGGCAGATGTGTTTCTGAGTACCTGCAGTGGTGGAATATTGTCCGCTGCGAAAAGAACCACACGAGCAAGCTTGATATCATGGTGAGAACTCAGGACGCACTGGACAAACAGGTTTGGTTCACAGCTGTGATTTATGAACCTGGCAAAGTTCCCTATCGAACCAGCGTCGATGCAGAACTCGGGGACATTCTCATCACCATTGCTCTCACTGGCTTTGCTATCCGTTGGTACAGCTACGTCCTTTAGTCTTCTCTGTTTTGCAAGAAAGAAAACGACGTCATTCCTCAAAAGAAAAAAAACATGATTGATTCAATGATGATCACATAGCAAAATAATGTTTTCGTAGTTACCTGTCTTCCATCAAGACCTTGCATTGTCTGCTGGCAGTCAATCTCAAAAATGTAGTCGTTGTCAGTAAGAGTATCCACATCGTCAGTTCTACGGAGGACTCCTATGTACTCACATACTGGTGATCCAGCTGGTATATAATCCCATGATCTAACTGCCCAACCCTTCTTTGGAGAACGAAAGACCTATTTGATGAAGCCACATCAAAATAAACAAAATGGAGATAATTAGGTCTCAGATTGTAATTTTTCTTCTAGACATAATAAGCTTTGATTCCAAAAAAACGTTAGAAAAATAACAGACTACATAATGAAACAAAATCTAGCTTTAGTTAGTTATCAAGGTCATGTTTTGACCATAACATACCTCCAGATGAAATCTTAATCGTTTCTGAGAGGTTCTGTTGACGCATCCAGGCCCACACCCACAGTTCGGACCACATTCAAATACAACGTCTCGAGGCTCAATTAATCTGAAAATGAAAAAGACAGCAAATCCAGACAATCAATACTCATTGAAAAAGAAATATAAGACTGAAGTAGCATTCGCAGTATTACTCCTCTCATTGCAAACTTCAGTTCAAAACATCACTCACACAAACTAATGAACAAGAAATTTCACCTGCCATCATTAAGGTCGACATATGGAAAGTTCCCACCATTAAGCCCAGCGCAGGCACATTTCTTTGGATCAGTGCAGCTGCCTCGGCAGTTACACCCAGCCGAGCTCTTTGGAATTTTGACATTGGGCTCAATCTTCAAAGAAGTGATATATGTGAACTCTGAGACATGTAAAGAGGATAACTCAGCTCGGGTAAAATCATCAGTTAAATAATAATGAAAATTATTATTACTATCTAGATCTGCTTCGACTTGCCTGATGGGGAAACTGGAGTTTCATCCACACGATTAGTGGCTGGGATGCGCTTAGATTCTAGCCCCTTGGAGATGTCCTCACACACCAAGCTTCACAAAACCATTGGCAATATTTGATGATAAAATGAAATTAATTGTGTATAAATACTACATGGATAAAAGTTAAACAGATACCCCTGAATCTCTGAAGTAGACGTTGGTATGCGTCCACGCACAAAATTGACCTGCAATGACAAGCAACAGAAGTAGAGTAGAGCGCATGAAATTAGATCAATTTTCAGTAGTCGTGTGCATTCATTAGGCCAAGTAAGAGATTAGAACATAATTAACATTGCCAAGGAAACAGAAGCAATTTTGACAATCCAGAGCATTCAAATACAAGCTTTAAAGAGATTCGTTTAGTTTGCAAGCTGTCTTCTGATGGCCTACGTTTGTTATTCATAGCATACAAGAACTATGTGGACTTGAAGTAACTTATAGACACAATGTTGCAACAGATATACACACTAAGTAGTTAGAATACAGAATGATCTAATTAGAAAAATAGATAGCAGCTATCATAATTCATAAGACAAGAGAAGAGACATACCTGATTAGTAGTTAGTTCTGGTTGTCCCTCCGTACGTTTCAATTGATATTTGTACACCGTAAATCCTGAAACTCCCTTTTCTGCCCAGAACTTTACAACCTATACGAAGAAGGCAGTCCACCAATGAATGAGGAAAAACAATACGACCTTTAAAAAAATACATTACAGATTAAAAAAAAAGAAGTCAAATAGGGATATATGCACGAGTACCTTGTACAATCCATCATAAGTGTATACTCTTTTGCTATAGCTGCTTTTGCAATCGTGGCCACGAATAACTCTGACAGGCACCTCATGTTCAAAGCAATTCTGTAAAGGAAGCAAGTAAGTAAATACATAAGACCGTGGTGCACAAGCAGTAAAAACTAAAATTATAAGAAAGTAAACTGCATTCTTAAATGAGGAATATTAGAGAGAAAAGGAGGACCTTTAGGGCCAAATTCCCTCGGACTAACTCTTGATCCTTGTACTGACGTTTATCACCAGTTAAGTTATGCCCTCCCTGACCAGTGTAAGTCACTACATCTGCATTGTCTAGATCATCCTCATACTGTCCCGACATAACAATAGACGTAGCGAGCGGGAAGTGGTAGTCACTATACTCCTGCAGGGAAAATAAAATAATGAGAGATTACAATGTACAGTAAAAATTTAAAAAGAAAGAGGGTAAGAGGAATTACTTTTTGGTAGTCGTCTCCCATATAATCGATGCCATTTAGCCAATGGCTATGGAAGCCAACAGCAACCATTTCGGCTCTTGAAAAGAACTGATGTCCAACGTCAACACCTGCCAAGCCAATGTGATCAGGAGAATATCATATCAAACCTCTGAACAAAAGAAACAAAAGGTGTAAAAGCACAATCCATTAACCAACCTGGAAGATCACCTATCCTTTTTCTTGGGTACAATACCGCATTTGCTTTCATCACCTGACAAAAAAAGACCTCACAGGCTTAGGTGAAAAATAAAATAAATTGCAAAACATTAAGCTTAGCAGGGTATGGTGATGATATATCCATGATAGACAATACTTGCCTCAGTGATCCCCTTCAAGTCAGGTCTCATCAGCTTAGCCTAGACAACAATGGATTAACACAAGTCAACAACAACAACAATAACAACAAAAAAAAAAGGAAAATGCACAGACCTGAACCATAAGGAGATATTGCGTGTTGAAGAACCGCAGATTCCTCCTGACTTTGTGGTGAGGATCCTCTTCGTTCGCGTAAAAATCCGAATTATTATCATTATTTCTTCTCCGCATTGTAGTTAGGGTTCCTCCGTTGGTGCTCGGGACATGGACTGCATCATCATCTTCCTTGTTGGCATGTGGCTCAGCGTCGCCATCGTCACAAAGCTGCTCAGAGCTTTGATCGCTGAGGAACTTGACCCTCTCGAGTGCTAAGCGTTCCTTCTCGTCTCGCTCTTTTTGTCTCTGCTCCTGAACACGTGAGCTCGATCGACGCTCCTTTGGTTCTGGACTCTTTGCTCGCTCCCTTTTTCCAGCCATTGGTGTTAATTAACCCTAACGAAACCCCCCGACAATCACACAATCCGACACGTTAGGGTTTCAAATCGAGACACGATCGAAGGAAAAAAAAAAGACAATACAAGGAGGAGATTCAACAATCTGGAGATGAAATTGGGAAAATAAAACGAACCTGTAAATTGTTGTCCGGAGATTAGACTGGAGAGAGTGACGAAAAGCGCCAGACGAAAGCTTGTGAAGACAACAACGAGATATTTTCGCCCTTTTGTTTTTTTTTCCTGGACAATTATGTCCTTTTTCCAGATGTTGCAACCTTTCAGTTTCCCTCCAAAGATTATTTTTGGCGGACGATGAAACCAAAAAAAAGTTTATATTGGGCCTTATAAAGCCCATTTATCAGTCTTTACATTGATTTCGGCATGGCTATCTCGAAGCCCAGTCCAATAAAAGGAAAGATCGGTTCGGTTCGGTTTATGTGTAAACCGAACAAGTGGTCCATGGTGGCAATTGGCAAAGCAGCAGAGTGTTTGACGGCGACTCCCAAAGTCCCCCCCCCCTGCCTTATCCTCCTCCCTCACAAATCTCTCTCGCTTCTTCTCTTCTCTGCGGCCATTGAGTCTCTCTCTCTCTCTCTATATATATATATATAGGTATACTCCTCCCTCTGCTCCCCCTGTTTTTTAGGATCTTATTCAAGCAGATCACTCTCTTCTCCAATTCATTGGACTTGGTTTCTTACTTTGATTGCATTGCTTTCCTCCTCCTCCTCCTCCCTGATTGTATTTCTTCTTGCCTCAATCTTAGACATAGACCTAGAGATAAAATTTGATCAACGCTTCTTATTCAGCCGTAAAGGTCAGTACTTTCGATTCCGGAAATCAGATGTTGTCACTTCATAGTAGACTCTCTTAATAAACTCTTGAGTAGATTTCGATTCTTTGCAATCGCTTGTGGACTTTTTTTTTTCAGAATGGCAGCTGATCAGAGGAGAAAGAGGATGAACAGTGCCAATGTGATTGCTTTCAGCTCCAGGGAGCATTACAGAGCCAAGAGGAAAAAGCTCGGTTCACCACCACCAGATGGTAGTGGTGCTTTGCGTTTGAGAGATCACATCAGTCTTGAATGGGACGGCAACCGAAGTAAAGTGGTCTCCAAGAGGGAACAAGTCGGACTAAGTCTAAGGCATCTTCGAGAGTTTGTTGATTTTGTTCCTCCGACGAGGCGGAGTCTCTTGGCACAAGTATGCCTCGTCCCTCGTGAAACTCTCCAGCTTGAAAATCTCTCAGGGGTGCTTTCTACTGAGGTGATAATAATACTTGCGCTTACACATTTTGAGATGTGAAGTTTTTTCACCTTTTTTTTATCTTTTCAATAGGTGTGGCGGAGCTGTCTATCTGATGGCGAAAGAAACTATCTGCAGCAGTTCCTTCCTGAAGGAGTTGATGTGGAGCAAGTTGTAGAGCAATTGCTTGATGGGGAGAATTTTAATTTTGGAAATCCTTTTCTTGATTGGTTAGTGCACACTGGACTTTTTTTTTGGATTCCTACAATGAACTCTGCGGTCTTGAATGATGGTCTAATTTTATGCTCATGTAAGTCGACTCCATTTGAATGTAAACTTTTGTTTTTCAGGGGAACAAATGTCTGCTCCGGCAAAGCTCATCCAGATCAAATTGTTTCTCAGGAGGAATGCCTGAGGGCTGATAAAAGGAGATATTACGCGGATCTTGAAAAATACCATAATGAGTATGTGCACATGTCTCTGTTCAGATTATAGCAGCATTTGCAACATGATTGTAACTCCTCTTTTCATTGTTTCTGGTATAGTATTATAGACTCTTTGCAGATGTTGAAGGAGAAATGGGAAAGCTGCAAAGATCCAGAGAAGGATGATCTTAAGATGTGGGGGTCAGTACTTTAGAATCGTATATTTATAAGAAGAACTGTTAAGAGTGTAAATGTAAACAAGCATTAAATGTTGTTCACTATAGTATGAGCCTTAGAGAAGAAGAGTTTTTGTTGAGCGTAGAGTCTAGTAGTAATGATTTTCACCCTTACATTGTGTCTTTTAGGAGATCAAGTGAAGGCAATGCACTTGTAAATGGTAGCTGCCATGATCTAGCTGCTGCCTCGGAGTCTTGTTCCCGGAATGCAGATGATAAACCATGCAAGAGTGATAGGAGTGGAGAGGTTCAGAGAAGGTGCTGAACAGACTCTTTCACATGTATATGCAATTTTGTGTTAGTACTCTTTCCTTTTTTTTTTCAAATCTGCATACTAAAATTTCAAGTCCATTTTTTTAGGTCCAAGAGTTCTCCTGTAGAGAAAGAAAATGTTCGAAGTCCCTTGATTGCTCCAGAGAATGTTGTAAACGTGGGCGTGAAAGCTAGCAAAAAGGACAAGATACCGAAACATAGTATTCAGCAAACTGATGGTGCTAAATACATGTCCTACCTTAAGGTTAGTTAGTTCATCCGCATTATATCTTCATGTAACAGATATGCTTATTGATTAAGCATTTAACTGCATTACATATATGCAGATAAGCAAGAAGCATCATCAGATTGTCACAAGCATGAAGCAGTCTGGTAAAAGTATTCAGTTGAAAGCACTTGATCGAATCTTGGGCAACATCAGCGATTTGGATGTTCAACCATACGGATTGTTTGTGGAAGAAGAACAGAAGAAACTGAACGCTCACTGGTCAGTGTTTACTTGTTGAACAAACGGCTTACTTCATAAGGCTTTTAGGTCTGTTTTTTTTTGGTCAAACTTCAGTTGTTTCATGCAGGCTGCAACTTGTTAAAGATCTTCCTGCAGCATATGCAATCTGGAAAAAGCTGCAGTCACAGAAACGAGATGTAATCAACTCTGTGGGTAGAGAATTAAAGGACAAACTCAATCCGTTGATGGAGGTTTGAGCTTTCTCCATAAACATGTATTACATATTGTTTCTGCATTCCCGTGTTATTAACTACTTTCTCGGGCACACAGGATAAACAACTGCACTCTGCTCCGCAGAGGCATGATGTTCAATTAGACTTGCTGAGGAACGATCCAGAAAGCTTGAATCCAAATCAGAGTGGTGATTCAGCACCGGACGATGAAGATTCTGGAGGTTTTGGTCAAGTTTATGCCAGACGTCACTCCCTTTCAAAGGATTCGTCGTCTGACGTTGATCAAATCACGGATTCAGGTAGGTGCGTGCAAGTTGGTACCTATCCCACACAGGTTTCCTCACCAGATTGTGATAAGGCCAATCTAGCGGATATAGAAGAAAAACAATATTCTTCTCCCAGCAGATATCATCATCCCCTTAATCGAATGGATGTTGAAGCAAATGGTTATTCCAGCTCCATACAGAGCCAGTTTCTCCTACAGGCCTCATTTCCTAGTGAGTCCCACCCTTCAGATCTCGGAAACGCGATTCCTGTAGGCAAAAACTGTGTACCAGAAGTGGAGAAGGATTCGTCAGTCACTTCAAGCCATGGAGAAGAAGAGTTGCAGTTTCTTTCTGGTGGAGATGTGTGGCAACCGTTGGGAGGAGGACTTAGGCAGTCCTATATTGGCCGCCAAGCTTACACCCCCAGTGGTGGATTGTCAATCATACACCATCCTGAAGGTGGCGAAGAAGAGAAGAACTGTTTCATTCACCTTGAGCCTGAAGAAGTTGATAGAAGGAAGAACCAAAATGAACTACTGCTCCAGTCTCTATTTAAAGGCCAAGGTGTGGCATCTGGTACCACTGAGCAGCTTCACTCTCTTCTTAGTGTCCCGCTTAACGAGGAGCATAAACGAATTATGAACATTGGTTTTCAGCAGGAAGGAAGCAACAATCTGATGGAGGGGGCAAGTCAGTTCCAGCATCAGATGACTGCGCCACAGGAACTACTGTCTCAGGACCAGCAAAGACAAGTTGATATCTATGGCCACCAAGGGAGCATGTCAGAGAACATTTACTGTGGTGGACGTGGATTCTTGATGCAGCGGCCGGACTGGAACTCCACCAGTGTTGCTCAGATTGGAGTCACCACCACACAGCCCCTGTTGAACACTGGCGCTTTGTTAAACCAGAACTGGCAATTTAAGAGCATGTGGACAAACACAAACGGTGTTGGATGTGCAGCAAGCCAAGGAAGTCATACAGGAACGACCGAGAGAGATCTGAACCTTCTCAGGGGTGCTACTAACGCTGACCCAATCATTCATAGGGGAATTGGTTCAGATCAAAGCTTGTTCTCTGTTCTCTCCCAGTGCAGTCAACTGCGCCGCTCCAGATCTGCTTTTGAGCCAGAAAGTTCGAGTGACCAAGTGGTTGCATCCGGTAACTACGAAATGCTCATGGGGGGAAACACAACTCATGTAGGTAATAGCAGTTTGGCTCTGCCTACGAACAACCCGCTTGATTACTTGAGCGGTAGCAACAACCCGGTAACAACGTTGATGCCAGAGGATGTAACGTGGATGAACAATCAGAGTCGCCAGAACTCTGGTCTCCATGACCCTCTAGGCAAGCTGTATCCAAGGTCATGGAATCCATAACCATGTTTTTTTTTTTGAAGTTTTGCATTAGAGAAGACGCACACGGGTGTCATCTTTAAGATTATACAAAACCCAATATGGGTCTCCTAGTTTCTATTTATTTATCTGTTCATGTACATAGAAAGATACAGAGGAACTTTTGTTTGGTACATATTTAGGTTTTGAGATATGGACTAGGAAAAAAGGTTGAGGATACTTCAGCTCCCTTTTTATATTGGTTCTTACATTGTCTTTTCACCTTCTCTCTCAAGTTAACTGATTGCTAGAATGTCTTGTCTTACTCAACTGGACATTTTGACTGAAAGAACCCATCTCAGCGGGTCCACACACGTCACACTAAATGAATTCTTCATTAGTTATTGCATTACATATTTCATATCAAACTGAAAAAACATTAAAGACACCGATGCTGGGAAGTATGTGTAGGTTTGTTGGGAGGGCATATAGATAGAAAGAGCATGTGTTTCAAGCAGGAACACTGTGCAAGACAACAGTCTCTACGGTGAGACCAGGTCCAAAACCAAACAAGACACCCCACTCCAACCCTTCTCCTGTCGTGGCCACACCATCTTTCACTGACTTCCTCCTCATCTCATCCAATATAAATAGAACGCACGCGCTAGACATGTTTCCATACTCGCTCAAGACCTGACGTGTGGCTCTCATCTTCTCTGCCTTGAGTCCTAGCTTTTTCTCAACCTCGTCAAGGATCGCTGGACCACCGGGGTGAGCTATCCAAAAGAGAGAGTTCCAGTCACTTATCCCTAGCGGTTTAAACGCTTCTTCAAGACTCTTCTCTATGTTCTTTGAGATGAGCCCAGGGACGTCCTTGAGGAGATGGAAGGTGAGTCCCACTTCCCTCAAGTGTCCATCTATGGCTCCATCCGAGTCTGGGAGTATGGTCTGCGCGGCAGACACCATCTCGAAGATCGGCTTCTCTCCCACGGATGCATCAGGGTCCGAACCAACAATGAGCGCCGCTGCTCCATCGCTGAAGAGAGCCTGTCCGACGAGGGAGTCTAGGTGAGTGTCAGAGGGGCCACGGAAGGTGACGGCTGTGATCTCGGAGCAGACGACGAGCACACGTGCGCCACGATTGTTCTCAGCGAGGTCCTTGGCGAGACGGAGGACAGTGCCGCCGGCGAAGCAACCTTGCTGGTACATCATGAGGCGCTTAACGGAAGGACGGAGACCAAGGAGCTTTGTGAGCTGGTAGTCAGCACCAGGCATGTCGACTCCTGAGGTCGTGCAGAAGACAACGTGTGTGATCTTTGACTTGGGCTGACCCCACTCCTTGATAGCCTTCACTGCCGCCTCCTTGCCTAGCTTTGGAACTTCAACAACGACGATGTCTTGTCTGACATCGAGAGAAGGAGCCATGTAGGCGCACATGTTCGGGTTCTCCTTCAAGAAGTCCTCGGTTAGGTGCATGTGTCGTTTCCTTATCATAGACTTGTCACCTATTATAGTAACAATCGAGTTGTTATCTAAGTAGCAGCAAGAGTAGGTTTTGACATATATAGTCCAATGAAGCCTCGGTTTTGACCCAATTTTTTTTTTAAAAATACTTATATTATTTACATAATAAATATATATATTCTCAAGTTATTAAAAGTTAAAACAAAAAATTAATAAATGCTTATAACCTCTAAGATTTGAAACTTAACTAAACATAACAAAAATAGGGATTATTAAGACATACACATGCGCTTGAACTTCTCCTTGAGGTCAGTCATGTGTTCACTGTTGGTGATGCGGAAGTAGTAGTCTGGGTACTCCGCTTGGATCACATGGTTCGCAGGGTTGGCCGTGCCTATAGCCAAGATACCTGCGGGACCATCTGCTCTTTGTGCCTTTCTGATCCCATCCAAGGACGTCGACGGTGCACCCATCACCATGTTTTACAAGAGTCTGGTCGATGTGTGAGATTGTGTGCTATGCAAGTTACGTGTGTATATATTGAGTATGCAAGCAAACGGTGAGTGAGATTATATAGCAAGATGACAAAGGAGTGTGGTAGGTTGAATGGACGGGCAGATGAAACATTACGTGTGTTTCTCTGTTAGGTCTCTTTTCTGTGGTTCTCTTTATTGCTTCCCGTTTTTTTCGTTACTTACCAAGAAAATTGAATGGTTGGTTACTTTTCATTGATTTACGTATATTCGCTACAACAAGTCATATTTATTTATTTATATGTTTGGTTTTATTGATTTACGTATATTCGCAACAATAAAATTTTATATTTATGTTTGTATTTATTATATATTCGATGTGTACATCAAAGGATCGTACAGCTAGTTAGCTACGAGGGAGTTAGGTGTATACTTTCTCCACCATACTTCCTACACATGCATACTTAACTCCATTAGCTCCTACTAATATAATTTTCCTTCTTCTTGTTCAAAAAAAATAAAAAAATATTCCTTCTTCATTTACCTTTTAATACTATTAACTCACTAACTAATATTACATTGGCGAGTGCAATCTCATCTTAGATTTAGATCTAACCAAGTTAGGTAATCTTTTCTTTCAAAAAAAAAGTTAGGTGATCTTTACTTATGGGTCTCTTACTAATATTACAGTAATACTTTATAGTAATCTTGATTTTTTTATCTAAACTCAAATGTTTAAAAGATTAATAAATGTTATCTTAAAGACGGTATAACATGACTTACTTTCTAAAATAAAAATTTATATTGTATTTGTTGTTTCTACTCTTTGTTTTTATAAATGTATTTTTGAACTCTTCTTGATTCATTTATTTTTGGAACTTGTTACTGCTACTAGTCTTAACAATTGCAATCTTAAACTAAGTAATTGTTTTCATGTTTTCCTTTCGCAAAAAAAAAAAGTTTTCATGTTTTTATTATTTTTTTCATAGGAATATTTTTTATATTTTTATGAAATCTTAGGCCAAACAAGTTGTACTCACAAATTTGTAACATCTGAATTTTTATTTATATCTGAATTTATATTTGTAGATATTTACAAATTAGCGCACAAAAAAAATTTCTGCTTAGTTTTAGTTTTTGGTGGGCTTAGTTCTTGAATCTAAAATGGCTGAGTTTCAAAATCAATAATGAGCTTCTAAGTCACATATGTAAAGCCCATAATAACATGATCGACATTTGAGAAGGAGAGACGGAGGTTGGACGTCGGCGAGAGCGTGACGACGACGGGATGAAAGCCGGCAACTGCTTCCGATGCCGTAAAACTGGCCACTGGATCAGCGACTGCCCTCTCAAATTCAATGCCGAAGACGATCCTCCACCTCCGTCGATCCACTGTCCTTGCGGTGGAGGTCTCTGTGAAATCAAGCTCTCGAACACTCACGAGAATACCGGAAGGAGATTCTACAAGTGCCCTGCTGTTCGTTAACCCTCAAACTCTTTCTCTTTTCCGATTCCGTTCGAATCAAATGCGAATTCTTACTAACTAACTAACGATTTTGAATTTTTTTGCTCAGGCTCAGAAGTGTACATTCTTCAAATGGTGTGACGAAGCAACCGATGAAGATATCAGATTCCGCCCTGCCTTCACCATCCCTGATTGCCCCTGCGGCTCTGGACCTTCCCGGAGAGTCGTAGCTGATTCTGGACGAGCTTACTTGGAATGCGGCGTTAGAAAGGTTTTGATTTTTGATCCAATCGGCTAACTTGCTTTCAATGAGTGAATGGTTTTATGAAAGTTTTGTTCTTTAGGGTTTTGGGGCTTGTGGATTCTTCAAATGGGTTGATGATGTTGAGATGCCTCCGAGGTGTGATGATGTCGCAGCTGATGAGATTGGTTTCTGGGCGGAAGCTGATCTTGTTTTGAGTGATGTGGAAAGCAGCTTCCTGGCTGCTGGTGTGCCGGAGAATACAGAGGAGGACTCCTCTGTTTCTGATGTACATTCTGCTGCTCCTGTGAACCAAGGTGAGATGATGATTCAGTTATGTAACAAAGTTTGACCCTTTCTTGTTCTTTCTACTCACATGTTTGTTTATATCAAGTGTACTTATGTTTGATCTGGTTGTGATTGGACCTGAAGAGAAACTACATGGTGGCGATTGTGCTCTTTCCAAGTTGCGTGTGGATGAAGCAACGAGTGGTTTGGTCAGAGATACGGTTTCTAGGAAACGTGAGATCATATGCTATGAGCAGCCTGTTGATAGAACTGGTGAAGTAGCTGAGTGGTCACTCCCCAATTTGCAAGACCTAATGGAGCAATACAACTCAGAGAAGCTTCAGCTGGAGAGTGTTTCAGGGAAACATGCACAAGTGTTGAGTGAGTTTATGAGTTCGTACAGTCGACTGAGGCTACTTCATGAGAAGACTGGTCAACTCAGGAAACTGTTACTTGAGACGGAGAAGGAGATGGTTTGCTGTGAGTCCGAGACGTTAGAGCTTGGAGCGAGTTGCCGGGAAGTGGCTGGAGAGATGGCTGAGTCTCAGAATAGGATGCAGGTGATGGCAGCGATACTAGGAGATGAAGTGGAATTGTTGAAGCGGAAAGAGTTTGTTGGTACGAAGAGAAGAAGATGCTGAGACTGCATGGTAGTGTCGTTGTAAGTGTTGGAATGTAACTATTACTGGTTACACTTATTTTAGCCAAGTAATTAATAAACTTAGTTAACTCCTTCAACACTTTCGACTGTACCATATCAGGTAACTTGTACAAACTAGTTGGATTAAGGGATTAATTTTTTTTTCAGGTTTAGATGAGCCAAAAGCACACTTAGCTTATTTTCTAAAGACTTTTTTTAGTTTGGTTGAGAGTTGTGAATCTACTCACATGGTCCCTTGATTAAAAGAGTAATTAGATGTGAATAAGACAGGATAAATGTGTAGGTAATGATTAGAAAAAGGATTGATGATGTTAACCGTCCAAGAGAGTGTCTTTCCACGTTGGCTCGCACATGCGTTCTCGTCTTTCTTACTTGCACTACTAAAACACCATTAGAGGCCCGAACCCATAGATGCTTGATCATCTATAGTTACATGATAGATATTTCGACATTGTAAATGAATTACTATTCCACCGTAAACCATGAGAAGGCAGTATTAAATTTGTAAAGACAACTAGAAAGAGGGATTGGAGGATAAAAGCAAAAGGGGATTTAGAATACTAGCATTGAAAAGAAGATAAAATGTAAACAAGATTCAATGTATCGAGGCTTTGAATTAGAATATAAAACTAAACGAAACAAAATGAGAGTTGGTCAGAAGGGGGCACATAAAATGATAGGACCTATTTCCTCCAATGAAATTAAGATTAAAGATGAAATTCAGAAACATAAAAGATTACTCACATGCAACCAAAATTCCTTTTGTTCTCAATAATGCATGTTTATAAACATTTTAAATAGAAATAAAGTATATAACAAACCAATTTGAATGGAGTATTTTGTCATAATATATATCAAGAAATCGAATTTGGGAAGAGACTATATTATAACAAGTAAATGATAAGGAAACAAATCGATGCCTTGGGGATTAAAACAATGGGAGATGAAAAAGGGTGTGGCACATGCATCACTCGTTGTTTTTTATTATTCTATAGTTTATTAACACCCACTTTAGATTATTGTACATGTAGACTTATGCGAGTATAATTAATAAAAGAGAGATTAAGAAATATACGATCCACCATCACCGTCCCTAACGTTGGTCGTGTAGTAACCATACGTAAAGGGTCTTTGGTCTTCTTCTGACACAGAATAAGATCGTCTTAGAAAGGCTACCACTTGCTTTCTTAGATTCTCTCATATCAAGGATAATAATACATTCCTATAAGACTTCTTCTCTAATTTGTGTTGGTCAAACGTCAAAATCAGGGTGATTAGTTTTACGAGATTAATAATACACATAAAATAGATGTTTAAGTAATGACTTCATGATATTCACAATTTAAGTCGACTACTTTCTCCATCATGCGACTATCATTGCACTCTTTTTCCAATTATTAATTGTGATTAAACACCAAACTTATTGTTTTTATGTGTTTTATGATTGGTAAGAGAGAAATTGTATACGTTTCATGATATAATCAGGGGTTGCTTTTCTTTTTCTATGGAGAGATTATGATTACAATCGCAATTCATGCATATTTCATCATCATTTAACTTGGACCATCACATGCAATAGTATTTGGACTAGTTCTACGAAATATATTCTCCGAATATAATAGTTTACTACTACCGACTAGGTTATTTATCTATAACTTTTTTTTGTTCACTATCTATAATTTTTGTTTTCCTATCAACTGCGAGATCATATTATTAGACACGTAAAGTTGGTAGCTAAAGTAACATGCTAATCATGGCTCTCTTATCATTCATCATCCTTAGCTTATTATTGTTGACGAGTGATGAGTACATAGACATGTATCTAATTATAATGCTAACTCATTGTTACATGCATTGATTTTTAATGATTTTTTCCTTGCTATTTGTTAACTCTCATTTGTAACAAAACCAAACTCCTTTGTATTTTAAATAATTGAGTAAATATTATACTAGCAAATATGATCAAATTCAGTCCGATCTAAGCATTAGATTTGAGCAGAACCATTTATGAAATCACTGGTATACAATCCTTGAGAAATGAATGAAACATGATACGAAGTGGCAAATCATTTGATAATGATAAATTCTGATTTACTGATAATTGATATATATATATATATATATCATTGGCGAATAAACTCAACGGCAGTGCTATTTTTTTAATGATGTTCATATTGGAATAAAGATAAAAATATATTTATAGAATATAAAAACGAGAAAAGGAAAGGTGCAGCTAGCTCTTATATAAAAGGGTTGTGAAAGGGATACCAACACACATTCTTTCCCTCATTTCTCTTCTCCTTCAACTAGAACAAATAATCTAAATCGGATATCAAGAATCTAAACCGGATATAGAACGATGAACACATCCAAGACCAAGAAGAAGCAAGAAGAGGTTGGTACAAGGTTTCTTGGGGTAAGAAGGAGACCTTGGGGAAGATATGCAGCTGAGATTAGACACCCAACTACAAAGGAGCGTCACTGGCTTGGCACTTTTGATACGGGCGAGGAAGCTGCCTTGGCCTACGATAGAGCTGCTCGGTCAATGCGTGGCACTCGAGCCCGAACCAACTTTGTCTACTCAGACATGCCTCATTCCTCCTCCGTCACCTCCATTGTTTCCCCTGACGAGCCTCCTCCTCCTCCTCCTGTTGCTGCTCCTACTTGTTCGAATGATCATGTCGACTACATGATGATGTTTAACCAATATTTATCCACAGATTCGCCAATGCTGCAGCCTCAGTCTGATCAAGTAGAGAGTAGTTACATGTTTGGTGGCTCTCCTTCTTGTTATTCTAAAAACAGCTGCGAGCTGCCTCCTCTGCCGAGTGACTTGTCTAGTTCTTGTTACAGCCAACAACAGTGGAACGTGGAAGACTACTCCTCCGCTAACTATTTCGAGGGTGAGTATGTTCACAGCCCAATGTTCAGCAGTATGCCTTCGGTTTCTGAATCTATGCCTCATGGTTTCAACCACTTTGGCTTCTATAATTAACATCTTCTCCATATTTAAATTCTTTCTCTCATATGTATCTTTTTTTTTGTGTTTCATTATGTTTTGCCGTCCTTGATCTTTGTCTATGATCAAAGTGACGGGTTGTCTTAGTTTTACAAATAAAAACTAAATCTCTCCTTGCGTCCACAAATTTACATGCATATTAGATATGGGCCTTAAAATTCAATGGCCCATTCACGAAAATGTCCGATGGGCTTTGGCTTGACGAGACATTTGGTGTATACTGATGTAATCCGAAATGTTTCATGTTTGGCATACTAATTAGGAAGGCCGACTTAGTTAATTAAAATATCTTAGGCCCAAACTTAGGCTCAGATGTATCATGTAATGCATTTGCACGCTTCGATAATATGAAATCTGGAGTCCGTGTGGGAAGGCTAGTGGTGAAACCTTAGTGGCTAAGTCACGCAGACAAAAAGAAAAAGGTTAAACAATCAAATGAGAGCTTGAAACGGCCAAAAAGCGACGTTATGGTGGTGGTGCGAATATTTATGTGTATTTTTCCACTCTTTTTAGTGCTGAAAGCTACGTACATGTCTTAAGATATTTGTTTCCATAAGTCACATTATCTACTACTTTCTTTGTTAATAATATACATACTCTAGAAACCACCGAGATAGAGTACGAGTACTGCCGTCAAAAAAAAAAAAAAAAAAAAGAGTACGAGTACATTACATTCACGCAAGTTTTTGGTGTTTGGTTAAAACATAACGAGACCTGTCTGAAGATCTTTCTTCAAACATTTACACAACAGAAAAGGAGGCGCGCGAATATGATAACAATAAAAGGCAACAAAAGCTATTAAAGAGAAGAAAAAAAAGTAAAGTGATTTAGCCTCAATCAACGGGAACGTATCTTAATTTATGAGGTTCGTCTTTCTTTTACTTTTGTCACCAAGAGTTTGCGGACTGTTTGCGGCAATGGTTGACTAATTATATGCATGGGAACAGAAGTAACAAACAATATAGGAGGAATATTTGTCACTGTTCACGCCTTCAGAGTGCTTCCTTAACGTTGAATCAAACTTTGTTCATCAACTTCAATTTTCATTATCATCGATTACAAAAAATTTGATTTATTACGGATAAGATTGTGAACAAAAAGATGGTTTGAGTAGTGTGAAAGGAATGGTCCCAAGATGATTTTGAATTGTGATAATTTAAACCAGCCAGGGACTGACACGTGTCATTCTAGCTTTATAGATTTCCTTCCTTAGCCATCACCATTATTGTGATTGTTGTATAAATGCAACCCTACCTCCACCTCTCGCATTTTCCATTCTCCATAGACCATTTTTCTTACAACACAAAAGATATATAAAAAAATATACATAGGATCTCAAAGGCGAAGGCAAGCAAACATAAAATAATGAAGAAGGTAGCAGAATTCGTGAAGGATATAGTAAACATGTTGAAGAGGAAGACAAGAGCGTTTAAGACACGTCTAGTAATATTCTCGCTGCTCCACGACAGAAACATGATGGTGAGCTCGTGGTCTCACAAGCTTAAGGCCAAACCAACATCAAGGCAGCTAGGGGGTAAAGATCATGAACAAGATCAAAACATGGTGGTGGTTTATAGCCACAACGCCTTCTCCCGCACTCCTGCTGCCTCTCCAAAATATGTTCAATATTCGGAAGAAGAAGAAGAGGAAGAGGAAGAGGAAGAGGAGGAGGAGGAAAAGTATCCAGACCTGAGACACTCGCTTTTTGAGGCAGAGGGTTCCGTGATAGACATGGTGAAGCACTCTAAAGAGGACAAGGGGGAAGAGTTTAAGTTGGAAGACGAGATCGACAAAGTGGCTGATCTTTTCATTTCTCGGTTTCACCAACAGATGTGGTTGCAGAAGCAGATCTCTCTAGAGAATATTCAAGATACACCCTGAGCACCACACTACATCATCTAAGCACTTTGATTACACCATAACGACCGTTACCTATCGTTTCATGGTCCATTAAATAAGTTATATGGGCTCGTATATATACGAATTGCACGCTTGTTTTCAGCTTTTAAAGCCTGTTAAGGCCCATTCATCAATATAACTCACTATTGTAAGGTCACATTAGTGAAGAGTATAGGGGGGTGAAATATTGCTGGTTAACTGCACATGATGCTTCTCTAGTCATGTGATTATGTCTCTGTATCCCTTTTCTCCCCAAATATTTCTCCTACTATCTCTCTACTGGTTCATTTTGTGGTTACTCTCCATCGTGAGATGTTCCCATATTTTAGGTCAGTATGGATTATAAATGGAAAGATTATCAGCAACTTAGGGTCAAGTAGTGGTTTATTTATTATGGTCAGCCCATAGATCTAAAGGTTAAAAAATCCAAAGATGCATTAATTAACGAGAACATGGGGATGAGAGGACCTTGTTATCATGTCAGCACAAGACTAGTCAGTCCATGTGCATCTGGAACACCCCCTAAGTTACTAACAAAACTGTTGCAAACACTGAAAGTAACCCCAAAGTGCTCTGATTAATAATAATTAATAACCATATGTTAAGCCTAGCTAGGCTAGCTAGCTGATATGGCTATAAATAGAAACGTCCTCGCAATGTTTGTTTGGTGCAATGGGAGTGAGAATGGGTCGTCTTCAACTTACTCTTTGCCTCACCTTTCTGCTTATGGCCACGGTAACGTTTGGTGTACCTCCTAGAAAGCCCATTGATGTTCCTTTCGGCAGGAACTATTTCCCCACTTGGGCTTTTGATCACATCAAGTATCTCCATGGCGGTTCTGAAGTGCTTCTCGTCCTCGACAACTACACTGGTGAGTTTCTTTGCATGCCTTCTATATATGTTTCTCTGACAAGAAAAAAACCCTTCTGATTGTTCTTGTTCAATGCTCAAAAAGGTACTGGCTTTCAGTCAAAAGGTTCTTACTTGTTTGGCCACTTCAGTATGCATATAAAGATGGTTCCTGGCGACTCTGCCGGAACTGTAACCGCCTTCTATGTAAGTCAAACTCATTTACTACATTATCTAGAGCATTTTTAAGTTATCAACTGAAAATGCTTGATGTTTCTTGCAGTTATCATCACAGAACTCACAACATGATGAGATAGACTTTGAGTTCCTAGGGAACAGAACCGGCCAGCCTTACATTTTGCAGACGAACGTGTTCACAGGAGGCAAAGGAAACAGAGAGCAGAGGATCAACCTCTGGTTTGACCCTTCCAAGCACTATCACTGCTATTCTGTTCTCTGGAATATGTATCAGATTGTGTAAGTCTAACAGCATTCCTCAATCTGAGTCTAGTCTCTTACTCTAAAATAATTTCAAAGCTAGGGAATGTTTATAAACTGCATTGCACCGTAGTTAATAGTAACAAAAATCTTTATATATATATAGAAATATAAAGGGGCGGACACATCAAATTTTAAAATATGAAACACATAGTGAAAGAAAGAATTAATATAAGGATATATAAATATTTAACATGGGCACATAATGTAATAATCATATAAATTAGGAGCATATATATTCACCTAAAATTTGATCAAAAATCTTTAAAAAAAAAAAAAATTTGGGGTGTGCGGCGTGTGCCACACCCTCCCCCTTACCTAGGTCTGCCCCTGTTTATACCATTATGTTTTTGTTAACACATCACATTTCATGTTACCACTCGGACCTTAAGTTTATAGTGGTAACAACAGATTCTTTGTGGATGATGTTCCCATACGAGTGTTCAAGAACAGCAAAGACATTGGGGTGAAGTTTCCATTCAACCAGCCGATGAAGATATATTCGAGCCTGTGGAATGCAGATGACTGGGCCACAAGGGGAGGGTTAGAGAAGACCAACTGGAAAAAGGCTCCTTTCATCGCCTCCTACAGAGGCTTCCACGTTGATGGATGTGAGGCTTCGGTGAATGCTAAGTTCTGCGAGACGCAAGGGAAACGTTGGTGGGATAAGAAGGAGTTCCAAGACTTGGATGCTAAACAGTACAAGCGTCTCGAATGGGTTCGTAAGAGATACACTGTCTATAACTATTGTACCGACCGTATCAGGTTTCCTAAGCCTCCTCCTGAGTGCCGCAGAGACCGTGACATTTAGTGTTTTTCAGAGTTCATCTTATATATTTTCCCAGTCGTTGTATCATAGCTTTCGAGCTAGAGAAACTTGAATTGTTACAATGGTACTTGTGATGTAAACTAATTAACAACCATTCACTAAAAGTCAATGCGTTCAAAGTAATGGTGTATAACGAAACAACGTACAAAGTAAAAAACACGATCTTAGTAAAGAAAAAGATTTTCGGATTTAGGTGGTAAGCTTGGCAGATACCATATCTGCATGAACGGTCTTGAGTCTTGACTCACTCTTGAGAGCATTAACTGCCATTGCATACTCAGAGACCGGTTTGGTTTTATTGTATTTATACACGGAAACCGGAAGATAATAAGACTCAAAATTGGGGGCTCTTTCAAAAATAAAGGATATAACAGTCACCAATCTCGCCGTCTGTGGGGATCGAACCCACGGCCACGGGATTAAAAGTCACGCGCTCTACCACTGAGCTAAGACGGCCTTGTTGACAAATCTAATTATTTTAAAAACACATTTCTTTAGTACATCGTATGCCCTAAGAATTTGACCGTTAGAGCAGAAACACCAAATCAGTAGTTATCCATATGAGACAAGACACAGGGTTCCATAAATCTGTGTAATAATTTAATGATAGACACTATTTTTAGGTATCAAGTAGAAGAAAATAAGAAAAGGGGACCCAGATTACAACGCTCCTATATAATATAAGTGAAAGTGATCTCTTCTACTACCACCACCCAGAATTTGACCGTTGGAGAAGGATCTCTCTTTTTGCAAAAAAAAGAAAAACTAATTTAAAAGATTTATAAGCTTCTTCTGCAATCTTCTCCTCCTTCGGTTGTTTCGTTTTCTCTTTATATCAAACTGTGATTGATCAGAGAGAAGAACCAAGAGGGAGAAAATGGAATCGCCACAGAAAACGAAAACCGGTTTAAACCTCCCCGCGGGTATGAACCAGACCTCGTTACGTCTCGAGACGTTCTCGAGCTCGTTCCGCGGCATCTCGACTCTCTCCTCCCCCTCCAAATCAACCTGCAGCGACAGGTTCATCCCCTGCAGATCTTCCTCGAGGCTCCACGCTTTCGATCTGCAGGACAAGGAACCAACGACGGCGACGACGCCGGTGAAAGAGGGAGGGAACGAAGCTTACTCCAGGCTTTTGAAATCTGAGCTTTTCGGATCTGATTTCGTTTCTCCTTTGTCTCCTGCAGGTGGTGGTGGTGCTTCTTCTCCGATGAGTCCGTGTACTCCTAACATGCTGAGATTCAAGACGGATCGTTCCAATTCGAGTCCTTGCTCTCCCTTCTCTCCTTCCATCCTCGGCAACGACAATGGTCTCTCTAGTGACTCCTCTCCTCCTAAGCCTCCTCGCAAGGTTCCTAAAACTCCTCATAAGGTATTATAGATGTTCAAAAATATCATAGATGCTTTATAAGAAGAATGTGTAAATGAATTATTGTTTGTTTGATTTGAATGTGTAAATGAATTATTGTTTGTTTGATTTGAATGTGTAAATGAATTATTGGTTTTTTATTTGAATGTGTAAATGAATTATTGTTTGTTTGATTTTGATTTTGATTTGTCTTTAGGTATTGGATGCACCTTCTTTGCAAGATGACTTCTACTTGAACGTTGTGGACTGGAGCTCACAGAATGTTCTTGCGGTTGGGCTTGGTACTTGTGTCTATCTCTGGACTGCTTCTAACAGCAAAGTGAGTTTTCTTTCATCAACCTTGACTACTACTTCTTATGCATAGATTGTTATTATGGTGTGGTGGAGGAGGCATTGATCAACTGTGTTGGTTTTTGATGTGTCAAGGTGACGAAGTTATGTGACCTGGGACCTAATGATAGCGTGTGCTCGCTTCAGTGGACACGTGAGGGTTCTTATATATCTGTCGGTACAAGTCATGGTCAAGTTCAGGTGTGTTTGTTGTTTTTCTAGTTTTGATTGATTGCATTGAAGTTAGTAAAAAGTTTTGATTTTGTGTTGTTGGTAGGTTTGGGATGGAACACAGTGCAAGAGAGTCCGGACTATGGGAGGTCATCAAACGAGAACTGGTGTCTTGGCCTGGAACTCAAGGATCTTATCATCAGGGAGCAGAGACAGAAACATCCTTCAACACGATATACGAGTCCAGAGCGATTATGTCAGCAAACTCGTGGGACACAAATCTGAGGTCTGCGGCCTGAAATGGTCTCATGATGATAGAGAGCTTGCGTCTGGAGGCAACGATAATCAGGTTCTTCTTGAACCTAAGCTGTTCACAGATTAGTCCTAGGCTCTTAACTTCTTTGAAGCTTAATCATAACACTGGTTGGTGCATTTTTGTTTTGAAACAGTTATTAGTGTGGAACAATCATTCACAACAACCTATTCTGAAGTTGACTGAGCATACAGCAGCGGTTAAGGCAATTACATGGTCTCCTCATCAGAGCAGCCTCCTTGCTTCAGGAGGTGGGACGGCAGACAGGTGCATTAGATTCTGGAACACGACGAATGGACATCAGATAAACAGCATCGACACTGGAAGCCAGGTCTGCAATCTGGCGTGGAGCAAGAATGTCAATGAGATAGTGAGCACTCACGGGTACTCTCAGAACCAAATCATGCTCTGGAAGTATCCATCCATGGCAAAGGTACATTTGAAGGCGCTCATTGTCTTGATAATCTTCTACTTTTCCTAAGTGATGCGTTAACCGTTGATTGTTTTTTGTGTAGGTTGCAACGCTTACAGGGCACAGTATGAGAGTACTTTACTTGGCTACATCACCTGATGGCCAGACTATAGTGACCGGAGCAGGAGATGAGACCCTGCGGTTTTGGAATGTCTTCCCTTCAGTGAAAATGCAGGTTTGTATTCCTTCTTATCAGAATAAGTTCTTTTAGGTGGCTGTTTCTGCACAGTTGATTGATGACCAGTTTTTTTTTATGTTTGCAGACACCGGTGAGGGACACAGGCCTCTGGTCATTAGGGAGGACACAAATCCGATAACAGCCATGAAATTTGTTATTCGTTTCTGTATGACAGAGACTTACACTACTGCACAGAGAGACCGATAGAAAAGCTGCAATGTATTCCGCAAAATGTGCATTCTATTTTATTTTATTCTTTTGTGATCATTTGTAAAAACTAAAACTTTTTTAAACAAAGAGTTACCTATTGGACTGAAATGTTTTTTTTTATTTTGTTTATGAATGAAATCTCTGGCAATTCAAGTAGACTTCTCGAGATGATGATCTTGTAGCTTTTGACCTCAACCAAGATGCCTTGTGAAAGATTTGTAAAACTAAAAGGAACTTTGTACATTTGTATGCAAAGATGCATCATTTATTTCACTTGTATACAAGTTGGACTCCGTTCTTACAGTTGTTGGTTTGTTGCCTTACCTTGAGCATCCTCGCTTGCTAGAAGCTTGAAAAGCACACCGAGATCAAGAACAGAGGAGCCTGGTTTGATGAGCTTATACTGTTTTTGAATCTGTAGAAGCTGTGCGATTAGATTGAATGATGAAGTGTTCATTAAAAATGTCTAAATACATGTCACTATTACAAATAAATAAAAGAATGTATTCAAGGACCTACCAACCAATACCATATTACAGAAACAAATCAGTTAGAAACTGAAATGAACAGAGAAGTAACTTACAAGTTACAAGTAACCAAAAGTACTTCTGGCCAGCTATGATGAAAAAACTCAAGTTGGATAAAAAAATGAATCAAACTATGCTTCTGTTGTTTTGCTTTTTGTACAGTTGGCCCCACATTGCTTCCTTAGTCTTCAAGTGAAAGTTATTGCAATTACCTTTCTCCCATCTTTACATAAACGCACCTGATTCAACAACCATCGTTGCAGCCGCTTGATGTTTCCCGTTCTGTTTCACTTGGTGCTGTGACCAGTGCCTATGTGCTGCCAAGACTCTGTCTAGCAGTTCTTGAGGCACTGGTTCTCCTCTTCGTTGCTGCGGTGATATACTTGCCGTGTGAACCAATGTTTTCCACTTGTCCTGCACAAAAAAAGAAAACACAAAGTTAGTAAGCTACAATTTATAGTGGCTAAGATTCAAAGTGTGTTTACCTTCAAGTCTACGTAAGTTCGATGACTTGCATCACCAAAAGAACGTAATTTCACATCACGCCACCTGTGGGATAAAGAGTGTATCGATCATTTAGTTGACACACAAGCAAGCTTAATCTGTTTTTAACTTTTTTTATAAACTGAACCAGTGTGATTACCTTCCAGTCCCAAGTTCCTCAACTGCATGCACTAGAGATTCTACCTCTGTCACAGAGAACGGTCTCCTGGTTCTGCGCTGTGAAAGCTCTGTACGCTTAGGTTTCTCCTTAAGTGGGACAATTGCAAGAGCATCAGGTTCCATTGGTGGAACTGGAACTATAGCTCTTGAATCTGATGAAGGTTGTTGTTGTCGTTCATCAGCTGTTATGTCAATCTGATATGGAACTAGCTCCTGGCTATTCTCCACACAAGTTCCAATATTAATCACGTGATGTGCATCTTGGAGAAGGAAAGGACTTCTAGAATCTAAAGCGGGAGAAGAAGCTGCAGACCTGGCAAGATCAAATGATTTTCCTTAGGAGTACTCTCCACAACTTCACATTTATCCTTGCACAAAAGTAAAACTTGCAGCAAAAGAAAAGTAAAGAAAACATGTTATACCTTTCTGACAAATTTGTTGAATCAGTTGGCATAGAAATGACAGGATTTTCAGAGGAACCAGGCTCCAAGGTGAAGCCAAGGTTGTCTAGATTTTCTCTACAAGAAAGACCAGTCTGTGAGAGAGTGCTTTTGTCATCTCTAACCTTCTTCCCTTGGACTAACACACCAATACGTATTCCATCGCCGAGTAAAGCAGTAACAGCCTCCATCACCGTCCTCTGTAACCAAAAGTGTTCAGAATCACAACTGATGCTATGAAATAACCAAAGTATCTACAGAGAAAAGAGAAAGGACATTTAATCATCACACACCTTGAGTGAGCCTACTGTTGCTGTTCCTGGAACCTCAATAAAAAGCTCCGGAATCCTAAAGGACTTGATGCTCAACTTTACTGCAAACAAAAGTGAGCACCACATAGCATGTGAGAAAATCAAAACCAATCCAGTCAGATAACAAAGCATAAGGATATAGACTGATAAGGTACCTGATTCTCCCTTCACAGGTGAATTGGTAACACTTTCACTACTGAGTCCTCCTCCTCCATCAGAATATACGACCCACCCTTTGTCACACAATCTTCTCTTCCTACGAACGCTCTCATGCTTCCATTGGTTGTAACCATAACATAGTTTTCTCTTGCGGTACAGAGCCTTTAAACAACCATCTAGACACAGATACACACGATAGCAGAGTAAAAATAGAGTAGCAGCTGAAAAGAATGCATCAAAAAAAAAAAAAAAAGAAGAAGAAGAAAGATCTTATACTAACCTGTTCTAGTGTCTTTAAAGCATTTCGATCTGGGGACTACTGCTCTCCCGTATTTTATAACCATGGACTTCTTGGTGATTCTTCGATGTCCAACACGAGTCATAGGCCTATATGACTTGTCACTAAATTTATAGTATTTACAATAGTTTTCGTCATCATCTCTGCAAACTAACTTAGAACCATCCCTGTGGACTGATTCATGACTTGGATCCTTTAAGCTGATAGTATCAGTGATCATCAAGCCATTGGTTGCTTCTCCTTGTTCAAAGCCGGCACCTACATTAACAACACCTGTCTCCTCAGTGATGCCCCCTGATTCAAGGGGCTTCAGATCAAGAGCTCTCTTACAATCAGAAACAGGTGTCTGCTCCAATACGCAATCAGAGGGAATTCGCAAACTCGTCTCGCTAGTTATTTCACTAGGAGACTTTGACGCAAGCTTATTATTGTTATAAACATCTTCAACTTGTTCTAGCTTGATCATCTTTCCAGCCAACAAATGATCTTCTTGACTATCATCACCACCGTAGGTAGAAGAAGTTGAGGAGGAGCTTTCGCTTTCTTCCAGCAACTTTCCAGCCAGAGAAGCGAGCAAATCAAATGCAGTGATGTGACTGTCAACATCATCATCTCTCTCAGTTGTTGATACCTTCCTCTAGAAAACATCAAACCACCACCACAACAAGTCATCAGAACACGAATGAACACAATACTGAAGAAATTACACAAAAAAATCCAAAAAGGAAGCAGAGGAATCTTCACCCTAGTTGAACGAGGAGCCTTTGGAATACTGGAGAAATCAAAGCCGCCACAATTTAACCTCCTCTTGACCACCATGATCCCTCAAACAAACTGCAAAAGATTCAGCACAGAGGCACGTGTGAAACTAATAAGTCTACAGATCCGAAGTAATCATTCAGGCTAGAGATTAATGAATGTTGAAAGGTCTGATGCAATAAAAAAACAGAGTATACATAACAGATTAACATAAAGACTCAAATGCGGCAACTTTTTTTTTCAGTATCCGTAGAAACATTAAAAAAAAAGAATTAGATCAGATCTCTCTAAAACTGAAAATTTCAGACCAAAACAACAAACATTTGTTCAAAAGTTCTAAATTTTTACGTCAGATTCAAACAATTTACCATCACAATTCACCCGAACCATGTGAAACAACACGTCATGAATTAAAAAAAGAAAAAAAAAAACAGGATCGACATGATGAATTGTGATCATGAGAACTCACTTATATATATATCCAACACGGATCTTGGCTCAGAACAATTGCTAATACAAAGGAGTTTACACAGAGTTTGAAGATTTTAGAATGAAGGATGGAGATTTCGCGATCATCCTCTGTTTTGTTATTTCGTTTTACTCCTCTCGTTCTCTCTCTCTCTCTCTCTCTCTCTCTCTCTTTTAGAAGAGGAGTAACAAAGAAGAAGACATAAAACCCTCTCAGAAGAAACCACAACCGAAAAACAAATGGCTTAAACCCCCGTTTTATTCTTCTTTTTCTGAAAAAAAATAAATAAATAATACACAGTTTTAAAAAGAAAATAAAAATATTAACCACATAACCGGATATAGCGGTTCGTGGATATTGATTTCACCGGCAGAAGCCGGTCGCTTTTACAACTACTCCATCTTTATTAACGACACGTGGAAATCCTCTCATTACACGAAACCTATTTTCGATGCTTTTGTCCGAAAACGAGTTAATTTCGGGATCGGATAAAAAAAATATTCCGTTTCAGGGAATATTATTATTATCATGATACTGATCCGTGCACGTTTAAATATCATTGGTCCACGTCATTTTCGTGATGATGATCTGAGATTTTTCATTGAGAAATTAGTTTTGTCCGATTGGTTCTTCATTTTGAAGTCCAAATTTTCTTTTTTGAAGCCCACTCTTTGCTCAAAGTCTAATTATTAAGGTCGTGTAAGGTAGGAGTAAGTTTATTAGATTTGATTTCTTCCCCATTAATATTTTCAAAGCTCCATTTATGACTTTTTATGGGGGTCAAATGTCAATATTGTTTAGAATAAGAGATCGTTTAATATTGACCGGAGGCCAAGACGAGTTGGAATTTTTTCTTCCTACAAGGATTTTGAATTTTCTCATTTTATGTCATTACAAAAAATTACTTTGTATTCCCAGCCTAATCATATAGCGACATTAATTGATTAATCACCGTATTCAATATGTAGCCTGAGATCCTCCTTTAAATAATACTACTAGTGTGTGTCCGGAAGGAGACAACACAAGAGTAGAATCTTTCCAAAGTTAAACATCTTCAAAAACTTTTAATTACTTGAGTTAAGGCAGATCACAGAAATGAGGCTGATCAAGATTCTTGACAAAACAATGAAAAACAGGTTGTCATCTGTTTGATTGCAAGAAGACAGGAAATATGATGATGGATTGGCGCTTTGGTTTTCTACGAGATTCTAAAGTAAACGTGGGCAGTAGGAAGCTAAAGAAACTCATAAATTTCTTGGTTTTTTACATATTCTTTTGATTCATTTAGTTTTTAAAAGCTTTAAAAATATGTAGCACTAGATGCAAAACAATATTTTTGGGTTGAATATATTAAAACATCCATTAAAAAAACATAATAATCATCCATTAGTTTTTAATAGACATCTTATTGTTTTCTGTTAAGCATCTATTCCTAACTGGAAGGAAAAGCAGATCTATAGTTGTTAAATCACTGGATATACAAAATAAAATATTAATTTGTGTATTGTTGTTTTATTATAACGTACATTAGATCCAACAACCTAACAAATCCAGCATATTCAATTTAATTTGAAAATCAGTTGGCATAAGCTTATCTCCAGATGTAGTAAAATAACAAATTAAATAAAGCAAAAGGACTAAGATAATATATAGAAAACAAGATTTCACATGGTTGATTGTCACACTCAATCCCCCTCATACATTGTCTATTTATTTTTTAATATGCAGATAATGTTGGATTTATATCCATGTCGTTGTGTATGAGAGAAATACATGTATTTTGTGTTTCATGTGCAATGTACTATATTTCAGAACTTTACACATATACTATAATTTTACAGTAAAACTTCTCTGTTGGTATCATATCCCTGCTACATGTTTTGCTATATATGCCTGTAAAACAATCAATATAAAGTTCATTGGAAATATCTTGAAATAAAATTCAAACATATCCACTTAAATTATATCTTTTGATCCCAATGTTCTTGGATGTCTACAACGACAACATATGTCTAGGCGGAAAACATCTCAAAAGAGCTGTAATAACCGAAAAAGTTTTACGGTTGGATTCCAAACCATTGTGGGTTAAAAAGCAGTGAATCCTCCTTTCCAGGTAAGGAGTTTATGAATGAGAATTTTGTTAACCATGCAGAAACATTTAGATGTAGTTAATAGTTTTCTTTTTCTTTTTTTTTTGCTAAAGAATGTAGTTAAAGTTTTCATAAACTAATAGCGTCCAGTTATGTTTGATTGCAATACCAAAACTTTCACATTTTAGTTTGTTGTCTATAACATATCGCATTTAACAATGTCTAGTGTATAAAAAAGAGCCGAAGAGGAATAGATCTAGTATTTACTGATTTGCGAGTTCGGTTGGCTGAACAGGCTAGCTTTCGTTCCTTTATTTCTCCTTTTTTCTCTCTATCACCAAGTTGAAGTAAAGCAATCACGAGCGATCACATGGTTCTCTTTGTCTTGCAACATTTCGAAATTTATATAATACTCCGTTAACCCGAAGAATCTCAATATCTTACGTTATACCCTATCATCTACATTTGTTTATATATATACTTTTCTATTTAGCAGACTTAAAAAAAAATTAGTAGACTTTGACATGGTTTTCTATTCTATGCTACTCGGCATGTCAACTTGGAATACTGCTCCAATCAAACTTCTCTCGCGTGGAAATTATATCCCAGCCAAATTTTTTTTTTTGACAAAGGGCTTTTATATCCCAACCAATTTCATGAATAATATTTATATTTCATAATATTTAACGAGTATATATGTTCGGAATTACAAGTGTTTTCATCGGTCAGTATTTAGTAAAGCAGAATTAAATAGAGATGAGTTGATTTCATATTTTATTACATCATATAGCAAATTACTAGTACTATATATTCCCTCCGTTTCAAATTAATCTATATTTTAAGAAAAAAAATTGTTTTAAAAATGTATTTTTTACTTTTTCAATGTAACTCTTAATAGATAATAATGATAATTTGTAAATTTTAAGAAAATTGATCGTATTTATTAAATTTTATTGGTTTAAAGTTATAGAAAAAATTTAATCACAAAAAATTTATACATTTAATACTAAAATTTAATATTTTTTATTAATAAGTGTGAAAGATTCAAAATATAGATTAATTTGAAACGAAATGAGTATGTTTTAAAGTTTTAAGAAGCACGTAATATCTATAAATAATCATGTAAAAAGCGATAATATATATTATTTACAAAAAAACGAAAAGCTAGTAAATTTATTTATGTAGTGGATAGTAATTTAAGGAGTGCATTAAACGGGAGGAGGATGCGTGAGTGAAGAAGATATCAAGATACTTGTGTAGTGGTTCAACTGTTCACGTAAGCTTGTGACTAAAGTGGAATGCGTTGCGTGAAAAACAATCTATAACCGTCAAAATAAAATAAAAGAAGAAGAAAATACGCTAACGTAAAGAGGATTTCCTCCTGCCAAAAGAAAAAGATATTTAGGCAAACTCACACACACATATATATATTCCTGTACATTTATTGGCGATAATTGTATATTGTAATACCTAAACAAAAATGACAAATACAAAAAACTAACCCATTGACAACCTTTTTTCCTTCCACAATCATTTTCAAGATAAATAATATATTTTGGATTTTTTTTTCTTTTGCAAAATCCTCAAATGTCTTGGGGAACACATTCACTCACTATGTTAATGATGTAGATGAAAATCAATGCAGCATTGGGCTTAGTTCTCAGGGAAGGCAGAAGGGAACCGAAACATTGGGTGGCTTCATCACTATTACATATGGGCTTTTCAATAGTGGATTTTACTTACGGTTGTAGGGATCAAGTCATGGGCTTAACATAGGAGAAGAGTTCGGCCCACTTAAAAATGTAAGCTCAAGAACTCCAGACATTGTAAGAAAGTGATCATAAATCTCTTGCAAAACAAGATAGATGATCTTAAAGAATACTTCTTAGTTCTTACCAAGTTGTCGTAAAAAGACGATCACAAGGGAACCATATAGAAGACAATTACGGTCGTAATCAAACACAACACCACCAATAAACACACTAAGTATTTACACTCAAATACATAGCACAAGAACAGAGTTGTTTTTTTTTTTCACACCATTGACACACAAGAGCCGAAATGCTTACTACCCGTTTCAGACATTTCGACAAAAACACAAATTACATTAGTCCTCAGTACACATTGATCTAAATCAACGATCATCAGCATTCCCATTACCGACGATCACAACAAACCTTAAAAAAAAGCCGAAAGTGAAATGTAAGCTGCTGATCCAAAAGAGATTCTTCAGATACTTGCAGCATCGTCATCATTCACTTTGATCTACACACCAATGGATACATCACAACACATCTCTCAAGAAGAGCAATCAGGACACCGAATCAACCCATTCTCATTACAATCGGGACATCTCTTGAGCCTATCTTCATCCTCATCAAACAGTTTCTTACTCCCACTACAATTCAAACAGGGAATAAACCTAACATCCCCACAACACCGACACACAAACCCGGGCTCTCTCACAGGGAACGTCTTGAGTATCTTAGCTAGCTCACCGATCTCAAACAAGCTCTTGATCACATCCGCACCACCGACATACTTCCCCATAATAAAAACCTGAGGCAACGACACGCTACTCTTCTCCCCCATCGCAATCTGCAGCTCTTTCCTGTATGCTGAATCCATGGAAACATCGCGCTCGTCGATCCAAACCCTAAACCCTCTAAAGATCATCCTAACGGAGTAGCAATCCTCGTACGTCCGTCTGATCCCTCTCAGGCTGGTGAAAAACACCACGATCCTGTCCTCCGTCCCGGGGAGACGAGTCACGGAGTTGCTCAAGCTCAAGAAAGGTGATAACCGGGATTCGGATAAAACCGATTTTCCCGGTTTATTCTTCTTCTTGTCGGGATCGTTTGTTGGTTTGACAGATTTGGAGCCTTCGAAGAGTCTGCAGAGGTCCTTGACTTTGCCTTTGAGGGAGCTCCCGACTGTTTCAACGGGAGGGGTGTAGTATTTGGTGATGGAGGTGGTGCGGTTCAGGGAAGGGTTGAGGGATGAGGGAGCAGCTACTGGTCTCCCGTGGTGAGTTGTGAACGACCTGCTGAAGAAACTCGATTTCGTGTTCGTCGTCTTACCGGAGGAGGAGGAGAGCTCCGCGTTTTTCTCTAATCCCGCCATTTTGATTCACCGATCAACGAAACCGCCCGGCGCGCGAAAACCTAAAAGACTAGTCAAACAGAATCAAAAACCCTACCATCATAATTCAAATTCAGAAAAAAAAAATTCAAATTCAAACAAATATAGATAAATCTCAAAGACACATGAAGACAACAATCGTAGCCTCACCGATCGATTTAGAAAATGGAAATCGATTCAATTTCGCTCAACGATATCAGCTTATATCTGATTTGAGTTGTAAACGATCGGCACTACGTTTTCAAGGAAAGGATATCTCTTACCTATGATCAAAAGATAACGTGAATACGATGGAATGATATACGATGATGATGATGATGATGATGATTCTGGATTTTTTTTGGTTGTTGAGGAGAAAGAAAATTGTGGAGGAGAGCTCTGAATTAGCCTTTTTTTCTGCCTGCGTTGTAAAGCAAAAAGAAGTTTTCTGTTTCTTTCTTTCTTTTTTATTTTTTTTTCTCTCAAATTATTATTACAGTATCTTTTTGTTTTGTTTTGATTCCCTTCACGAGAAGAAATGAACTAAAAATAAAATAAGAAAACGCGGTTTGCGTATAAAAAACTTCGAATCCAAATGGGGGGTACAAGTTCAAACGGTATTGGATAAAACCGGATTATACGGTTGTTATAGTTGGGTTTAGTAATAATGGGTCTTCTGATTTAGGCCCAGGATATGTAACTATATTATCTAGTTTGTAACTTGTAACAAGAAATAAAAAAGGCTAGTAAGGACTAGTAACAATAGTTTTTTTGGAAAAAAACAATAGTTAAACAAATGTTTCCCAAAAAAAAAAAAGGCTAGTAAGGACTAAGTTGATAAGTTGTGTTAATTGTCTTTTTTTTTCTCTGTTATATTGGTTGTGTTTGTTAGAAGATTCATAACAATAGTTAAACAAATAGTTTGAAATTTTGTCTTGTGCCACTTTAGACCGTCTAAACTCTAAACCGCATTAAATCGAATCTAGTTGAAGGAGAACATTCGAAATCTAAACTATTAAAACTGACTCATTTGTAATGTGGATTTAAATGGCTACTTTAGTGATTAAATTACGATTGAAATTTGTAACAAAATCTATCTAACAAACGTTTTTGTTGCGACACTTGCCCCTCGTATTGTCAAGTTATCAAAAATGTAGAAGAAATGAGAGACCCCCAAGGGGGCCAGGACAGGATGAATTTTGGAATCCTTTGGAAAATGATAAAAGTGGACAAAAACATTGTTGTCGGTTTTGAACCGAAGGTTAACCAAAGAAACAAGCAAGCAAACTCTCAACCTTCTTTCCTCACCGTCCTTATAAAATATATCTACGGTTTTAATTTCTACATTAGATGAAGCTTCTGCCATCCCTAATCTGAAAAGAGAGGTAAAATTTACAATTCTCTCTCTCTCTCTCTCTCTCTCTCTCTTTCCTGTGTGTTTATAATTATAGTTTGATTTGTTCGTTGATGAATCGGTTGTTGTTTGATGTTGTGATTTTTCCTTTGTAATTGAGAAATCTGAGTGTTCGTTACAGGATTCTTTTAATTGGTTATGGAGATAATCTCACAGAACTTCCTGCCTCACTGCTCTCTTGTGACTTGGAGCGGTAGTAACAGATTGGTCCCGAATCGATCGAACATCTTATTACCTAGTGGTGGGATCAGGAAATCCAGATTCGTGATTCGAAACGGAACCTCAGATGGTTATGTGGTTGGTGAGAATGATGACTTGGGTACTATATCAAGAAGAGGAGGAGACTCTAAAACAAAGGTTTTGATTCCTGGTCTGCCTGACCAATCAAACGGCGAAGCAGCTGCTGCTCGAATCACTACTTCTCAGTGCGAGTGGAAGCCTAACCTCACTGTACACTACGAGAAATCCGGATGTGGCAACGTGGAGGCTCCCGCGGTCTTGTTTCTTCCTGGATTTGGTGTTGGTTCTTTCCACTACGAGAAGCAGCTTGCGGATTTGGGAAGGGATTATCGAGTTTGGGCGGTTGATTTTGTTGGACAGGGTTTGTCTCTCCCCACTCAAGATCCCACCACTACTACTAGTAGTACTAGTACTACCTTGTCTGAAGAAACAAGTGGCTTGGGAGTTAAGCAACCGTTTTGGGGGTTTGGTGATGAAGCTCAACCGTGGGCTGATCAGCTCGTTTACTCTTTGGATCTCTGGAGGGAACAAGTTCAGTATATTGTAGAAGAGGTAAACAATACTCCCTCTGTCTAGCTAAAAACACTACTATTTACAAAGTTGTTACTTTTTCTAAAGTAATAGCATTTAATTAATAAATTTAACCAATTATAAAAAAAAGTTTATTGTATTTAATTGGTCATACATTGCCCAATAAGTATCTATCAAAATTTATACTTTGGGGTCTTTAACAACTTTAGTTATAAGTTCAAACTGTCTTATCTTAGGAACTATAAGTTACTGAGTCGGTAAGAGTATGTGGTATTTGTTGTTACAGGTTATCGGTGAGCCAGTGTACATTGCAGGGAACTCGCTTGGAGGCTACGTAGCTCTCTACTTTGCAGCAACCCATCCTCATCTGGTCAAAGGTGTCACGTTGCTTAACGCAACACCTTTCTGGGGTTTCTTCCCTAATCCAGTACGGTCCCCACGGCTAGCACGTCTCTTTCCATGGTCTGGAACTTTCCCTTTACCGCCAAGAGTGAAAAAACTCACGGAACTGGTGTAAGTAAACACTTCTTTCTTACCTGCAAAGTAAACATATTTCTAGCTTAATCAAGGCTAATATCTTTTCTATGAATTGCAGGTGGCAAAAGATAAGTGATCCTGAAAGCATAGCTGAGATACTTAAACAGGTGTACAAAGACCATTCCACCGATGTGGATAAAGTATTCTCGCGTATTGTTAAGATCACGCAGCACCCGGCCGCTGCTGCGTCGTTTGCGTCTATCATGTTTGCTCCTGGTGGAGAGCTATCTTTCTCCGAAGCTTTATCTAGGTATGTAACACAGCATGATGGGTCTCTTGTTCTCTTGTTCTATATGTTCTTCCCTCTATATTCTTTTTTGTCTTATATTTGATTATCTTTGGAAGGTGTAAGGAAAACAATGTTCAGATATGTCTAATGTATGGAAGAGAAGATCCATGGGTGGGACCTATATGGGGAAAGAAGATAAAGAAGGAATTGCCCAACGCTCCATACTACGAGATCAGCCCAGCGGGTCACTGCCCACACGATGAAGTCCCTGAGGTATACAAAATGAACAATTTAAAAAACTTTCCTCAAAAAAAAAAAAAGAAGAAGCTGTGGATGTGAATAGTGAACCCCCTTTTTGAATATGATAACGAGCAGGTGGTGAACTATCTGATGCGCGGGTGGATCAAGCACCTGGAGTCTGGTGGTTATGAAGCGCTGCCGCTTTTGGAAGATGGTGAAGAGGATTGGGAGCAGTCCAGCATTGCTGCTGAGATGGAGTTTCCGAGAGGAGAAGAAAGGAAAAAAGCAGTGAACCTGTGGTTGTACGGGTCAAAGTATTCGTTCTGGGGTGGTGTTGGAGAGGCCTTTAGAGCCAGTTTAGTAAGGGTTCTTCGAGGGAAGTTTGTATAGAAAAGTAGCAAGCAAAACATGTTGTACTTGTAATGTAGATAGTTGTTTATCAGTGGTGCTACAGTGTTGTCTGATGGAATTAATTTCTAAATGTTCAAAAAGAAAACGTTTAAGGGAAAAAAAAACAATCATGTGCAATCATAGGTTGACAACATCGGCAGCGATTGTATGTATATATAGATGATCTTCCTGCTTATATCATATGATCTACAGGTCTGAACATTAGAAACGTGTGTTTTGAGAAGATATGATTTGCATTCTTTGTTAGGTTAAATTTCTGAGTCATTTGAACATCAAATTTTACTAAATAATAAAGAATTCACTTTTCACTTCTTCAAGCTGTGTAGTACAAAGTCAATCAACTGATCTGTCATCTGTTTAGTTTTACTTTTACCAAGTGTTGCTATGGTTTATACCATCAAATATCAAATACAATTTAAGAGAAATTTTCCATTTTTCATAAGATGTATAACTTTTTTTTAAAAATTATTAGTTGAACAAATTTTAATAAAGTAAAGTTAAATATAAAAAATTCAAAACATCATATAATTAAAAAAGTCAAAAAAACTTATTAAAACATCATCAGATATTTTGAACAGTAGAGAGTATTATTCTTTTTGTTTAAAAAAAAAGAAAAAAGAGTAATATTCTTTTTTTAAAACAATGGGAAAAAGAAGAAGAATCACAACTGTTTTAGCAAGAAAAGGAAACGTGGGTCCCGATGGAACTGGCAAACCCTCTAAATGTGGCAAAAAGGTGTCATGCAAATACTCCGAAATTAAAGAAAAGAGATACATATAGAGAGAGAGAGAGGAGCACGCAAAACAGTGCTCATGCAAACACAAAACACTTATGTTTCTTTTGTACTAGTCTCTCTGTTTTATATATCGCATCCAAATATAGCAATCCTTTTATAGACTGTAATCCAAAAAAAGGAGTTTCAAAATCCATTTTGGGGAAGAGAAAATAGAAACTCCTTTTCTTTCTTCTTCTTCTCTTCTATGCTCAAAGATGGGTCGTGGAAAAATTGAGATAAAGAGGATCGAGAATGCGAACAGCAGGCAAGTTACCTTCTCCAAGAGGCGTGCTGGTTTGCTCAAGAAAGCTCATGAGCTCTCTGTTCTTTGTGACGCCGAGGTTGCCGTCATCGTCTTCTCCAAGTCTGGCAAGCTCTTCGAGTTCTCAAGTAGTAGGTGGTAATTAATCAAATCATTTTCTTGATTTCGTTTTACTATTTGCATGTCTCTACATTTTTTGGCTGCTGAGGGCTTAAGATGTGTTTCTCTTATTAGTGAAACTGGTTCTTGCATGTTTGTTCGGATTCATTAGTCTTAATTAATATCTTAAATCTAATTTTTGTCATTTGATTTTAGCATGAAGAAAACGCTTTTGAGATACGGCAATTACCAGATCCCTTCAGATGTTGTTGGTATTAACTGTAAAGCAGAGGTTAGAAACTCATGTGGTTTTTGCCTAGACTGAACTCAAGTGATTTGGACTGTTTTGTCTCTTGATGCATCAAAACTCTGTTTAGAACCAGGAGGAGAGTACAGAGGTGGATCTTTTAAAGGATGAGATCTCAAAGCTTCAAGAGAAACACTTGTATGGCAACCTAATCTCACTTGGTTCTTTATTCTTTCCCTAACCATCTACCACTCTTGTGTCTTATGGTTTGTCTTTGTGTGTGTTTGCAGACAACTGAAGGGTAAGCGCTTGAATACTCTGAGCTTGAAACAGCTGCAACACCTTGAGCAGCAACTAAATGTCTCATTAATATCTGTGAGAGAGCGAAAGGTGAAGCTAGTAAATATCAATCACTCTTCCCATTCATTTTTCATAAATATTTGCTTTTTTTTTCTTCCGGATAAAAGATTATGTGATTTCAGGAATTATTGTTGACTAAACAACTTGAAGAATCACGGTTAAAGGTAATTCTTGAGTTATATGAAACACTTGTTTTTATTGTTTAGCTTGACGTAAGCTTATGGTATAATCTTTGAGGGGTTCATGTTGTATGTAACTAGCTAGTGTGCAGTTTATTTGTCTTAACTGGGTATGTACCTTATAACATAGAGACAAACTCAAGAATTGATCTTCCAGAAAATTTAAACTTTTGCAGGAACAGCGAGCGGAGCTGGAAAATGAGACCTTACGTAGACAGGTGAATGAAACCCCATGCATTCTTATAATTTTGTCTTCTTTCTCCGACTACTACTAATTAATCATCATCATCTCTTGAAATAGGTTCAAGAACTCAAGAGTTTTCTCCCTTCGATCAAGCAACACTATGCTCCATCCTACATCAGATGCTTTGCTATAGATCCTAAGAGCTCACTCTTAAACAACAACACTTGCTATGGTCACATTAACTGCAGCCTCCTCCAGAACACCAACTCAGATACAACTTTGCAACTAGGGTATTTGATCCTTTTAACTCTTAAGCTAGCATTTTGTCCTCTTCTAGTTATGCATATGCATTAACACTACTAAGAGAAGAAAAAAAAAACACTAACTGCAATAATTAAAATATCTTACATGTGTTTGTTTTCTGGAAGGTTGCCGGGGGAAGCACATGATACAAGGAAGAACGAAGGAGACAGAGAGAGTCCATCAAGTGATTCAGTGACAACGAGCACAACTAGAGCAAGTGCTCAAAGGATTAGTCTAGTTTAGAAATTAATATTCTATCTGAAAAAACAAAAGCCAAAATGTTCTCTGTTTAACCTCGCTCTTTGTACTTTTCTCTTTTGATTAACTAGTTTGGGAGTTTTAATATTCCATAATCTGTACAATTAACTCTATGCTTTATTAATTAATCACTAGCTATTAAAGCTTGGATCTGGAATCACACATGTGAGTTCATTGCTTTCCAACTATATATATAATCTTTGAATAAATTACCAACAAAGAGTTGGCATAATGTATTGAACTCTTAGATTACAATAATATAAATCTAACTGATCATGAGCTCAAATCTTGTTCGAAGGAGTATGTTGTTCTTAAAAAAATAATTAAATTACATGAGTTGAGTTTCGTCATAGAGAATGTACAAAAGTCGATGAGGCAAAATCTCATAAGAAGCTATGTACAGTGAGATCCCACTCTATTGAAGAACATGTAATTGTCGGAATCTTCCTACTTCATTACACAACAACATCAACACAAGAGAAACAAACAATCAATGCCCAAGTAGCAATAGAATGCGAATCACGGATAAAACATGCATGAAGGAGCCGAACCATGATAATGACAAAGGTGAGACTGTTAATGTTTTCACTCTATAGTTGTATTATAACATTATAACAAGCGTTTTTCGTACTCTCTTTTAAACAAAAAATTCTGATCTATATAACTTGTCATCAGTCTAAATACAATCTAACATAAAAATACAAATCATCGGATGTAATTTGAATACTATCAAAAATCTCATCGACGTCTACTGTTGTGTACTTTCAGCTAGAAATGGTTTGAACGTCAATATAACTCCGAGTGCCAAGACCGTATTCAGAATAAAGAAGACCATTTGTGTGCCTGCACATTCAAAAGAGAACCATTTGTCAAGTTTGAGCCATGCACTCATGTGAGCTAATGAGCACAACAACATCAGTACTGCACAAGATGACGGATATGAATATGAAGACTCTACACATTACCAGGGAGAAAAGCAGCATCTTGACGTTTCTCGCTCCATGAATAACTGCCACAAAACCCCAAAAATGAGTGAACATGTGTGACAAACCTATAATACATCGCTTAACAAACAAGTTCTTGTAAGTTGATAAGTTGTGTTAATTTGAATCATATTACATGATTCCTGCTGCTGCTGGACCTATTGCTTTGAAAAGAGACATCCCTGTCATGGCAAGCCCATTAGCTGCTCCTCTTTGGTCTTGTCCCTGTTTTGTCATTAAAGAACGAGGCACGTTAGTCTTAGTTTCCAGTGTTACCTAAATTGTTAAACGTTCTGAAAATACTTACGACAGCATTGTTTTGAAGTATGAATAAGCCAGTTACAGCAGAAACCTGCACAACTGTTGAGATGAGATACTAAAATCAATAATTAATTACACATTCTTCTAAGGTTATCAGAGACACTTACGCTTAAAACATTCTTTGCTACCGATGCACAGTTTACCGTCAGGGTAAGGGCTAGACCAGATAACTTTGCTATTAGAGGGTAACTTGATAAGAGAACTAAACCCAAACTCTGTTAACAAAACAAACACGAGATTAGAACATGCGTTACTGCTTGCAGTAAGAACAAACAGAGGATAGTGGTTACCCCAGATATACGTGTAACTATGATTGGTCCTAAAAGCCTCTCCGCGTAAGAGTAGAGTGAAAGCTGAAACACAAGGAGACCAAACCCTAGAAAGAAGTAGTAGTAGTGTTTAGGACAGAACATAACAGTTAATTTCTGTTGAAAATGTTAAGCACTAAGAAGTATGAACACACCAGAAAATGCAAGAACAGAACCAACATCTGCAGATGAATATCCCAAACCTCCGTATTTCGTCGGACTATTTGCCCACAATGAAAAGACCTAACACAAAGAAAGAAAAAAAAAGCTGAAGATGGAAAATAAAAGAAAGATGACTGGTGGAGGAAGTGGGAGTCAAACCTCTGTGTAAGCCATATCATGAAGTGAGAAGATGCAGTATACGATAATAGATGAAATCAATGGCCAGTTCTTCAGGAGAGATGTTTTTTCATTTCTCTCTGTCACATTATGAGACTCAGGGTCATGAGACAAAAGTTTGATAGACTCATCATGTGATGCTGCATAATCAGCAACCTTGTGATTGTGCAATGTTTCCTGGAGAATAAGAACAACCATTTATAGGCTTAAGATAAAAACACAGTAATTAATTAAGGATTTCAATGGAGTATGAGACGGTAAAGAGTGTACCGGAATCCGGAATGAGACTATTGTCACCAAAAGTGCAAAACAAGATATTACTAAGCAGGGCAAGAAGTAGGGAAACCTGCAGTATGGTTTATAGACAATTGAGACTAGTTAAATGAAAGTGAAGAGGAGGTAAGGTAAGTGATTACTTACTTCCCAAAAACCGATTCCTCTGAGAATAAACTTGGATATTGCTTTGCAGGCTACAAGGTCCAGAGATTAAACAAGAAGCAATCAAGAAGAGTGAGAAAGAAAGGAAAAAAAAACAATATTGAAATGCATTTTTTTTGTTGATGAAGAAGACCTGAGCAAGAAAACCTCCCATAGCAGGGCCAATGATGAGTCCAATGCCCCATGCTGTGCTTACAGCTGAGAGTGCTAAACCTTGATATTCATCACGGAATATTTCTATTGCGTATGCCTGAAATTTCATCAACATTATAGGGTTGATGAGCTTCAAGAAGTTAATGGAATTAGTATGGGAGGAAGCAAGGAAACGACCTTTATAGGACCAAGTAAACCATTGAAACTACCGAGGCAGAACCTGGTGATGATGGCCATCCAGAAATTTACACTTAGGCCAAACAGAGTATTGAAAATGACCCTATGACAATAAAATTTTGAAGCATTGTTTAGATAAGAAACAAAACAAATGTATATGAGAGAGAGAGAGAGAGATGAAAGAATCAAGAATGTAAAGATTACTAACACTGACGCAGTTCCTATGAGGATGACTGGTTTTCTACCATAACGATCAGCCATAATTCCCCAGATGACAGATGTTAACGTTCGTCCGAGCATGAAAGAACAACCTTCAAAGGTAGACATCGTTACTTTGTACACTGAAAATAGCCTAAGGTGGTCCACAACTTGGTTATATATAACCAAAAAAATATTAACATGATGGCTCACCAACAAATCCAGCATAGAATCCAATGTCCTCTTCCTTCTTTGCTATGTCAAAATCACTAATCTACCAACACAAAAAGCACACCAGATATTATGGTTACAGATCTTTACTAATCATTACCAAAACTCAACTAATTAAGTACGTGTAACAGAAAGAACCTACGTAAGTAAACTACTCACCATAAAGTAAAGGAATGGGAAAAGAGAGGAGATGGGCAGAGCTGAAACGATGAAACCAAAACAAAACAAAAAAACTATTTGTTAGACAAAAGAAACATGTTCTTCTACGTAACAGTATATGGTATATGGAGAAAGAATGTACCGGTGCAGAGGACGATGATCCAAACGGAGAAAAGCTCGGAGAAAGGGAATCCTCGGCGAGATTTTTTCATCTGATCAACCTTGCAGCCAGGGCAATGCTCACGAAACTTATTATTCTCCAGCAAACATTCTGTATACTCTTCCGCCATTTTTTTTCAAAAAATCAAAACCCACCTCGGGATCGAAATTAATCCTGAAAATTTTGGGAAGATGCGAATGTGTTTGTTTTCTTTGTATGGGAGGGGAGCAGCCAAGATTGTCACGTTCTCTTATAATTCTTCTGTCAAAACACAAATGACGGAAAATATATTTTATTATAGGATCCGCCAGGGACATGTGAGTATGTTTTATGTCAGCTTACGAATCTCTTTCACATATATATGTTTTCATTAAATTTTCAGGGCAACAAATTAAAATCTATTTACTCCTCACCGTTCAATCATATAAAATAATAGGGCCGGCCGTCCTACTGAAAAAATTAACAAATAATTTAAACAGTTAGGGTAAATATTCAATATAAATTGTTATTATTTAAAAATACACATATCAGTTCAATTTTGAGCATGTTATGGTAGCTGAAGAGTAAATAAACCATGTAATCTGAAAATTAGTTATGATTTTGTAAAATAAATATTAGTTGTTGCTTTTCAAAATATGATTTTCTTCTTTTAATGTTAAAAGGTTTAAGATGATTTTCTTTTGTTAAGTAATCTATGTTTTAGTTATATAGTAAAAATTGGACGTGATATTACATCATTTTTTATGATTTTATGGAGTTAGATGACCATAAAAATCTGTGAGATTCTTTTTCACTTTTACGATAGATTATTGTTGCAATTTTATTTAAGTTAAGATGTATAATTAATTTGAGTGTTATTCATTCCAAAATTAATTACCTAATCACATAAAATCTGTCAGGATTTAGATAAAAATCTTTTCTAAACTTTTGTTTAGATATTAATATCAACTAAGTTTATTCAAATATTAATATATGAATGTGTTTCGGTTAATTAGTTAAGTTAGTATTTTTTTCTTTTGGCAGCTGTTAAGTTAGTATTTAAATGGTCCAACTATGACTCATGTACAGTAAACTTTTAGAATGAATCTAATTTAATAGAGTAGATTAGTTACCTTTATTCTGGTCAAACGTTCCTTTTTATGTGGTAAATTGTAAATGACAACTTTATGTTTTTAATCTCCACGTTTTTTCATTTTACAAGTTTAAAATATACTTTCTTTTCTTCTAGTTTTGACTTTAACGCATCTCAATTCAATAATTTCGACGCATCTCAATTCAATAATTTTTTGATAGTATTCAATACAAAGCAAATGGACAATCTAGTTAAATGAAACTTCTATGTAATTTATCATTTGTTGGACTAGAAGTTTCATTTAACTTCAACATTTGAAATCAAATCCATATAGAATCTTCCGACTATTGGTCTCTCATATGCCAATATATCCGGTAGATCTGATCCTTCACCCAACTACAGGAAGCGTTTTAAAGTCCCTGATGAAAGCAACCACCACGACTCAACCGTGCAATCGATTTAGTAATCCAATAGGAACAGTATCGTACTTATATTGATGTGCCTTATTATGTCATTGAATGTTTCTATGATCTTTTGGTCGAAAATCAGACAATCGAAAAACAAGAGTAAAATAAAAAATAAAAACTGAAATCCTAAGGTTAGTGAAACTCGATAACTTTTTATTCAATCTAAACTTATAATAGTCAACGAGTCACATACATTTTTCTATCACCAACACCAAAAAATTAATTTCACCTTCTAGCTATTGTAAGAAACGGCTTGAACGTGAGAGCTACACCGACCAGGACTATCACATTCAGGACGAAGAATACCATATGCGATCCTGCACACGTGTTATTTTTTGTGTTTAAGCATAAGTATTATTTGAGCCATCATAAACAATGACTATTGGCTAAAAAGAACTTATGTGCATGATACCTGGTAGAAATGAGGCGTTCAGTCTCCTCTCGCTCAACGAAAATCTGCCATCAATAAAAAAATTGTGTTCAAGACACTACTACTGCTTTAAATCCACGTAGTATGTGCTCATTCAGAAGAGTCACTTACAAGATGCCAGCTCCAGCTGGTCCAACGGTCTTAAAGAGAGACATCGCAGTCATAGCGATTCCATTAGCCGCCCCTCTTTGCCTCTGATCCTGTTGTTTTATTACACAAAAATAAAGTAAGTTGAAGTAAAGAGACAGTTGATGCACTGGTAACAAAAGATAAAAGAATGTTTTATTTGTTTTACCACAGCTTTGTTTTGCAGGATCAACAAGCCGGTTATGGCAGACACCTGAAAGGATATCAAAAGCAGCAGAGAAATATTTTAACATGACATTTTATTACTTTATATGTAAGGAGAAAGAAAGAATATGATTAGCTTTTGCATTTGGACTTACACTTAGTACATTGATGAGGATTGATGCACAGTTCAGCATTAAGCTTTGACTGAGACCTGATAAGTTAGCTATAAATGGATAACTCATCTGTATTGGTATCATCAGTGCCTGAAAAAAATGAAATTGTCAGAGATCTCTCTTTTGTTGCATTCAACTGCCCACTACTTATAGTACACAGATAAGCAGCAAAGAGAATATTAACTGACCCCAGCAAAACGGGTTACCAGCACAGGTCCTAGCAGTCTCTCGGCCAAAGGATAAATAAAGACCTGGAAGCAGAATAGGCCGACACCTAAAGCAGAATTGTTGATTAGTAATTAATAAGTAAAAACACAGTCTCAATTTCATTAGTAAGAATTCTACCAAATTCATGATTGCTTAACTCTTGACAAATTTAAATCATAGCAGACTCTAGTCATCATTAACACACCAGACATGAAGAGCAAGGATGTTCTGTTCTGCATACCTGAGATTGCAAGAACTGTACCGACATCATTGGTTGAGTAGTTCAGACCTCCATATTTGCTTGGACTGTTAGCCCATAAAGCAAATATCTGCATAATCAGTTTCCAAAGTAATGAAGATTTTTCTTCAGACTTAAAAAAAGGCACAAGACAATGAAGTAACAAAGGATTCTAATACTTACCTCAGAGTATGCAGTATCATGTAGACACAACACGCAATAGACAATGATAGATGACATTAGTGGCCAATTTTTCAACAGAGACCCTTGAGAAGCCTTTCCTGTCTTCCCGGTAGAAGCAGTAGTTTCACTAGCTGCAGCTTCAAGTATTTCGTATGAGTTATCCTGTGAAGTGTTGTCCTGCTTATGATTGTGCAGTGTTTCCTACACGGAGAGAGGCATAAAACCACTCACTCGTTATAGAACTCTAATGAGAAAAATATTAGTAATAAAAGAAAGAGTAGACAAAATGAATACCGGAATGAAGCAGCATAGGACTGTCACAACCAAGGCAAAAGCTGATATAGTAAAGCAAGGCAACGCATATGGGAACCTATCATTTCGATTCGCATATTTAAATCATGAGAATCCATTGTATCCCTTCCAAACTCTAAAAAAAAGAGGAGTAAGAAGACACACCTCCCAAATAAGGATTCTTTAGAGAACACATTTGGATATTTATCTGCCGGCTGGATTCGGAGAACATTGAAAGGCATTAATCAGACCGGTATAAAGCTTAAAAAAGAAGCAAGGCGAGATGGAGGAGACGTGATAGCCTTCAAAATTACCTGTGCTAAAAAGCCTCCTAGAGCTGGGCCAATGATCAGGCCAATGCCCCAAGCAGTACTAACCTGAAATAGGTAAAAGGTACGGAGCAGCGGCATGAAACCAACAGTCAAAACATGTAAGAAAATATTAGACGCAAGAAAAGCTTACAGCTGACATTGCTGTTGCTTGATACTCATCACGAAATATCTCTGACGCATATGCCTACACAAATTCACATTAAACAATTAGATATTAGAAAAGTCAAAAATGGCAATCTAGTGAGCAGAACAAAAATGTAAACCAAGTTGTCACCTTCATTGTTCCAAGCAAACAGTTGAAACTACCTAAAAGAAACCTCGTGCCAATTGCCATCCAAAAGTTTAAGCTCAAGCCAAAGAGAGCATTGAAAACAGCACTGCCAAAAAAAAAAAGAACAACATAAGCAGTTAACTAAACACGAAAGGGAGATAGATACCATAGTCAAAACAATTTTTTAAGGATTACTAACATGGAGATAGTTCCCAAGAGTATGATCGGTTTCCTTCCATAACGATCAGCTACAACCCCCCAGAAAACTGACATTAGGGCTCTGCCAAACATGAACGAGCACGCTACAAAGCAGAAAGAAGACATTAGTGCATAGTTATATAACTTATAAGTGACTGAGGAGATATATGACTCCTCCTCACCTATAAATCCAGCATAGAACCCAATATCTTTCTCTGTCTTTGCAACACCAAAATCCTCAATCTACGCGAAACAAAGAAGACATATTAGTGTCTTGCAAGGGATGTGGTATGGCTATTAAGCTCTGTAATCAAAAAGTACGCACCATGTAATAGAGGAAGGGATACAGTGAGGAAATAGGCAGCGCTACAACACACACGAGTCAGCCAAACATTAGCAGGAAACAAACCAATTAGCCAATCATTTTCGCTAATCTATTGATCGAACTAGTCAATGTCACGTTTTAATAAACAAAACTATTCTTGTCCTTCCGACATTAATATATATATATATTCCGACACAAAACTCATATAAGAGACAAAGTTTAACAGAATGAAAGCGGTTTGAGAAACAAAGAAGCACACTTACAAGTGGAGAGGACGACGATCCAAACAAAGGAAAGCTCCAAATAAGGATATCCTCTCCGGAGCTGCTTCATCTTCTCGACCTTGCATCCAGGACATCCCTCGTGGTACGTCGTCTGCTTCTCCAGCAACGCCTCATTGTACTCCTCCGCCATTTATCAGCAGTCTCCGATTCAACTCAGGAAAATCACAGCCTTATAATTTGAATGAGAAGAGTAACCTAAGAAGCAAATATGGAAATAAAAGAGAATTAAATGTAAAATAAAAACGAAAACGGCAATATAATATATTTCATAACCGTAAAGGAAGATTCAATGAGTACCACACAGATTCTCTCTATCGTCCCTGGAGTAGAAAGACAGAGTCGGTCATGTAGCTGAATACATATCTGTATTAAGAGTCTCTCTATATATAGAGTGGAGCTACAGGACAAAAAGGTGGTCACACACAAGTGTTGTCATAATAAGCTTTAAGCTCTTCAAATGGTTCACGGACCTAAGGAAGGTCCTCTACACCCCGTTCTGTACAATTCACTCTATCAATTCTCTCGCAGACAATTACGAAACTAATTTTCAAACTTTTGAAATATAGTTAGTTTAATTAAAAGTAATACGTAAATCTTATTTTATATACGTATGATAATATAGTTAAGTGATACAAGAACCGTAGGTAGGAATGTTTTTTGAACTCACATGAGAGATAATGGAGACAGGAAGAAAGAGACAATTGAAAGTTCGTGGATAGCACAATATATACATATATATATATATATATAGTCTAAACAATGTTCTCGGCCTCATCTACTTGGAATGCTTTGTCTCACTGTGCAAATCAAATTCCCCCACATGTATATATTATAATGCTTTTGATTTGCGTACATTATAACGTTATTGTGCACTGGATATATCTTTCTCTCTAATGTTATTTCAACAGTAATCGTTTGTGCTGTTAGGGGTAAGTTGCATCACCCTGCTTTGAGATAACTTTTGATTCTAGAGCGACTTAAATCTTGATGCACTGCAAGGAAGATACGTTCGTGGAATTTAATATCCTGCCTCGGAATCAAAACTGAAGGCTTTTGTAACTGAACTAGCGCGCCTCAAAGGTCGAATAGTCTACGTTTTAACAAAAGTCTAAAAACACTGATTATGTAATGTATATCTATGACGTCCAACGCCTGACGTTCAGTGCGTGACGCCCTTAATGCTTTGAGACTATTATTACGAATAGACTGCTTTTACTAGTTCCATGGATATAGATATAGACAGTATTGTACTTGAATGACTCGGTGTGTTTTGTTGTTCGTCCAAATCCGAGAGTGATAGGTGTTTGGAAAATTCCACGTCAGCGATATTAGTGGAGCCTATTATGAGGAGCTACAGACAGAGGTTCGCGTGTTGCCCCACACAGCTTGCCTACAACAGCGATAGAGATGGTAATCATGGACGAAATCATGGATCTGGCTCCCCAAGGATTACCGCATATGATATTGGGTCGAGATTTTTTAGGACCGCAAATTAGCAGGCCTCGCGAGACTGAGCTTTTTGTGGGACGGGACGAAGCGGACCATACATGATTAGTGTTGTCCAGTGGGTCGGCCTGTAGCGGGCGGGTTTGGGCGAGAGCTTTTGGATACTGCAACCCGCGCGGTTCGGGAACCGCTCGACGACGAGGTGGCTGCGGTTTGGGACGAGACGGAACTACCTTTTTGACATTCCTATACACCTAGATCTCGCCTAGGCTCCGAATAATCCAACTAGTCTCTAATTCTTCTATAAAACTTCTAGTTACCACCTAAGGATTTCTTGAACATTGTATATAATTAAGTTACTTGTTCCAATCATAACATAGGTCAAATACATTTGGTCCTTTCGTTAAACCTGTATGAACTATTCTGGTCTATATTCCACGTACAGTCGACGCATGGACTACCTTACTAACATCATTAATCATCATAAATATCAAACGAATGTGCTTCTTGAGCCCATATAAAACGACAACAAAAGAGTGTTGTTCCAAAAATATTTGGTCTAAAATTAAATGACCAAGAACTATCCGGTGCGAGAACTAAGCCATCACCACCTAGACGATTTCTAGAATAATTTGTTCTTCTATAAAAAAATTACAATTGGTGCACTACATTGTATCGAAACAAAAGTATATTAATACTTATGGTTGAATATCAATATTTGTGCATTGTCCAGTTGGATTAGTCTTATATAAGGTTTGCAATATATATAGATTTCAGTCTTATTTCGGTTGGCTTTGGTTGATCTATTTCTAAAAAATCATTCAAAGTAAATATATCATCCACAGTTCAGAGTTTAATCGAATCATGATTTTTCAAAGAAATTCAGGTTTCAGAAATATAATAAAATAAATAATATATATATAAATTACTTATTCCAATCATAACATAGGTCATATGTATCGGTAGTAATGTCATATCTGCATACAAGACTAGGGTGTATATCCCACGTACATAAGTAGCATGTATTATCATGACCATCACCATCTCTGTCGTCATCATAGATATTAAACCAATGCGATTCTTGATCCCACTTAAAATTACAAAAAAAGAGTGTTTTGGCAAAAAAAGCTGGTGTAAACTTAAATGACCAACTACCCAATGGTTCAAGAATGTGGACACCGAGATCATCATCCTTAGACTTACAATGGACTGTTAGTTTTGAGTAAAGTTTATTGTAAATCTGCACCGTTCTCCCCTCAATAATACCACCAAACTTATTGGTAATCTCCACTGTTCTCCCCTCAATAATAGTTTCTGCACGTGACACCGTCAAATGGATGAATAGGGATATGACCACCACATAAACTTGCCATTTCTTCATTTTTGCTACTTTTTTTAAGTTCAAAGTGTATTCTAGGAATACTATTTGTAGTAGTACTCATAAGAAGTCTCTGATAAGCCTCATCTCGTTTTTGATTCTATTTGGAAATTTTTAGGGTCATGGTACAATGTATATTGAAACAAAAGTCAAAGCTAATACCTAATCAAAACGTTACATGTGCATATGATGTATTGATGTAACGTTTTGATTAGGTATTAGCTTTGACTTTTGTTTCAATATACATTGTACCATGACCCTAAAAATTTCCAAATAGAATCAAAAACGAGATGAAGCTTATCAGAGACTTCTTATGAGTACTACTACAAATAGTATTCCTAGAATACACTTTGAACTTAAAAAAGTAGCAAAAATGAAGAAATGGCAAGTTTATGTAATTCATTGTCTAGTATTACTACAAATAGTATTCCTAGAATACACTTTACAGATTTTATATTAACAAATATATAAAGATATTATCCCATATGTAATTCATTGTCTAGTAGATGTGCATCTCTACAAATCTTATCATAAAAGAAAAATGATTAATATTTTATGAAGATATTTTCCCATAATTATGTAATTCATTTGTTTGCAAAACAGACACTACGTCAAAACTATTGGTTAGAAATCTTGTAATATATGGTAAGCTAAAAAAATATTTGTGATTATACTGCCAAATAAAAATGTTGAGATAAGTTTGTAAGACAGCAAAAATAAATTAAATGTTTTTTTTTTGTCGGCAACTTTACAGACTCATATAGACTCTGTAAACCAAATTGGGTGCTCTGTATCCATATGGACGTTAAACGACGTCTGTTGCCTCACACCACGTGCTAAGCTATCCGCCTTGATGTTTTGCGTCCTTGATATATGAATAATCTCCGAGCTGTGAAAACTTCTTTTGAGACTCCTGATGTCTTCTAAATAATTTGTGAAAGCCGACCATTCTTCTGGTTCCGAAACCATCTTCACCAATTGAGAACAATCCATTGCAAAAGTAACATTATATTGCCGTAAATTCCTCATGCATTCCATCGCCCAAATAAGAGCTTCAACTTCCGTATGTAAAGGGGATTGACTAGCCCTTGTATTTCGTGCCCCCAATAATCCTTCAAACCCTTCCAAAGTGCTATACCATCCATGTCCTGAGAAGGTATCCCCCGCTTTCCATGATCCATCAGTGAAGCACCAGCGTCCTGATCTATTCGGTATAGTTAAATCAGTTGTTTATACCACATGCTCCTGTTTCTGTTCTATTTCTTTCTGGGCATCCTTCCAAAGTACCGCCTCAGTCATAGCCAGTTTAAGAGTATCCCTTGGGTCCGCGTCTAAATTACTAAATACTTTATTATTCCTCCCTTTCCATATGTACCAAAGTATCCACGCAAAGTGATGATCTTCCATTGTTGGTTGGATCCTCCAAAATAAATGATCCATGTTGACAAACAAAGATTGTCCTGGAAAGCTTTCTGAATGCGTTGGAATATTTGATAACACCCAAACTTGAACCGCTGGTGGACATTCAAAGAAAACATGGTTTATGGATTCCTCGGATGCGCCACATCTATCACAACCAATATCCCCTTTAAGACCTCTTGCTTTTAGTTTTTTCTTTACTGCTATACATCCTGATAACAATTGTCATAGAAAGTGTTTCATTTTCGGTGGGCACCGCACTTTCAAGCAATTAGCTTTTAGGTCAGTAACAGTGGGTCCGAACTCCATTATCCCACCGCCTCGGTCTGGGTATGCCCGTTCCAGTTGATATCCTGATTTAACCGTACATTTTCCATTTTTCGTGAAGTGCTAGCCATCCCGATCAGTTGTTTGAGTCCTACTTAAAGGTATGCTTGCTACAATCTTTACATCCTCGGGTTCCAATAGTTCTTGTAAAGCCGTTAGGTTCCATGATCGTGAGCTGTCAGTGATGAGACTGTCAACCGTAAGATCTGGTAGAAGAATATTTTGTTTTTTATTTGCTGGTCTCGGGCGGTTGGTTGGAAGCCAGGGATCATTCCATACTGATATGGTTGATCCTGATCCCACCCTTTTGATTAGTCCTTTGCTAACCAGAGATCTAGCAGAGATTATACTGCGCCAACTATAGGAAGACGAAACTGTAAATAAATTAAATGTTTACAGATCAAATATATAGGTCCGAAACTTTTTATTCAGAATAATCTTATCTTATATATTAAAACTGAAGTTATGACTACTTTCATGTGTGATATTTTATTTTGGACAATCTCTTAGAAAATCATCACATTTATTTATTATATCGTTTACTACTACAATGAATATAATCACCATATATCAAACAAGTAATAAAAGGAGGATATAATATAAGCCTCAAATAGGCGGTTCACGTCAGACAGAAGAAACGGCCAATCATGTTATATTGGTTTGCCACGTCATAACTGATTTCAGATATTGGGTTTCAAAAAATTTCTATCGATATGCCCATCAAGTCCACTTATGGAAAGCATCGTAACCTTCACCTCACCGACGCGAGATCCTTCTTCGTCATTTTCTCCAAACCTTAATTTCGTAGATCGTTCGTGAAATCCTTTCCTCTTCCTCTTCTTCGATTCCGTTTCTGGTCTACGATCAATCAGTACACACTCTCACTTTGTTTCTCCCTTTAATCTCATTTATGGATTCTCTTCTCTACTCTCACTCCGTTTTTCTTTATAAAACTCTTAATCCGAGTTTTGTTTCGATCAAACTTGGTTGTCTCTTCTCATTAGTCTACTGCGATGAGTTCCTACGTAGAATCATCGACGATTTCCGGTGATCCTAAGTCGAGTAAAGCAAAAGGTGACGATGCGGGCTCCTCTTCCGGTGCGAGCAAACACATCGGCAGACCCGGTCCGGCCTCACCATCGGTGATCCCAACTCGGAGAAAGCAAAAAGGCGATCAACCAGTTTCAAGAGGCTCGAAAAGAGATGATTAAGGTACAAAACAAAAACAATATAAGTCTGTATGTCATTTTAAATAATCATATTACTTTGATGAGGCAGTTCTGGAATGAGAATGAGGATTTGTTGAGTGGAGGGGAGTTAAGAGTGAAACTTAGATGAGGTTCAGGATAAAAAAAAGAAAAAAAAAAAAGCAGGGATAAAAGCTATGGAGTTGTGTTCATTTTGGGAAGGACAAGTTGGAGATGTCGAGATCGAGCAGAAAGTCCTTAGCTCTCCTGAAGTTGGTACGTACGTTCCTTCAATCTTTGTTTTTTTCTTTGTTGAAAAATCATATTACTATAATAATAATAATAATATATAAACAGGAATTGGACCGTATGTGGAAGTACGTTCTACCAAAAACGTTCAAGAACTCTGTTACTCACTGATGCTGTGATCTTCGTCCCGAGGAAGCCCCCCTCGAGTATCAGCAGCGAATCATTGCTGGCTTCTGCTAAGAACGAACTAGCTGTGAAGATACTTAGCAAAGGCAAACAAGTACCTAATGACCCTGTTGTTGATACCCCAAAAACCCGCCAAAAAGGTCTCTCTGCTAACAACTTTCTTGAATTTCAAATTCATCAAACAAAAAGATCTCGATGTAGCCTCTCTGTGTTAAACTTAATAACTATGCAGGATGGGAGAGAATGGTACTGCAAATCCTGTTTCTTGGTCCTTCAAATCTCTTGGAACCAAACGCAAGCTTTGCACAGATGTCACAGAAGCTGATCGTTTCTCCCACTGTTAAGACTCTGGTCTTTAGCAAAGTCCCTGAGAAGGTGAGGGACTGGATCGATGAGATAGCGAGTGAGTGGAGGTTCAAGAGGATAATACCAGCTCATTTCGAGGCTCCGGTAAACGCAGGGAGGTCAGAGTTTCTTGCTGCGTTTGGGTTTCTCGATGATCTTCTAGGTGAAAGATACATAAACCGTCCTCCTTCCCTCTCTATTCTCTTCACTTCACTGATGGGTAAAGCTGCAAGCTACTTTCCTCCGGATGACATGAGAACTCTCTCTTCTCTATATCAGTTCTTAGTCTATGTTGGTGCTGTTAAAAAGACTGTCTCTGGTAGAAAACGAAGATGATGGAATAAAAAAGTGTTTTAAGAATATAGAAACGATTTGGTACAATGTCTTTGGATTACGTTCGAGGTAGGATTTGAATGTTAACCCTTGTACCAAGTATTTGTTTGAGTTTTAGTGTTGGTGGTCTATAAATGAACAACTGTTTTTAACACATAAATAACAATTACCAATATCTGTCCGTTACAGACACATCATAAAAAAAAAGGGAGATAAAACACTTAACTGTGAGATGTGCTAATCAGGGAACAATGCAACCAAAACCTGCACAAGAGAGTATATTATTGCATATGCACAATACCAGATTTCTTTTCAGGCAAACTAATTTTCCATAGACTTTTGTAACACATTGAGAGGTTAGCAACCTTTGTCTCTTTATGGTTTATCAATTGTAAAACTGTTGTAAAGAAATCAATAAGGAACTCAAAACTGATATGGTTCTTTGTTGATTACGGGAAATCTTTGGTTTAAGACTTTAAGTTCAAAATTAGTTCTCGAATCACTAATGGCCCAAAAGAATACTACTTACTAATAGTTGGTGGGCTTTTATTTGATTTGATAAAAAAAAAGAAGAGAAAGAAAAGTTAATTGATAATACGGTAAATTCACATGTGTAACACTCTTTGCCACGCTGGATTTTTGTCATCATCTTAGCTCTCAACAAGTCTTAATACTTTTATAGAGCCGAAGCCAAAAGTCAGGTGAGGTGTGCCTCTTGTTAAGCTCCACTTCCCCACTACTCTCTCTCTCTCTCTGCATCTCGTAAGTCGTCTACTTCTACGTCGTCGACAATATCTTCTTCGGCTTGATTCTCATATATCTGATTCTGTGATTGCAGATCTCAGTTCGGTTGCACAATGTCGAAATCTGGCGCTATGGATCTCGCCTCCAACCTTGGTGGAAAGATTGATAAATCCGATGTTCTCTCCGCCGTCGAAAAGTACCTTTTCTCTTCTTTTTTTTTAATAACTAACTCTCAAACGCATCATCGTGGAAAACTCATCGGTCGTTCGTAGTTTCATTATCACTTAATACAATTTTGCGTCTTCTTCTCATGCATAATATCGTGAATCCATTCTATTATTACGAAAATTCATCTTCTCTCTCTTTTTTACCAATCAATGCTTTGAATAATAATCAATCGCCTGTGTTTGGAACTGAGAGATGGTCCCTCTCCTTTTGGCTGCATCTATTTAAATATATATATATATATATATATATATATACACACTTTTGACCTGTATTTCACTCTATCGTCACGTTCTCAGGGCCCCGACTCTTGTTTTCTTTTTCTTTTTAATCTCATCTCCCGAAAATGTACAAGTGCATGGATGGAATCAATGTGATGATTAGTGTTCTTGGTGGATATTATTACTAACTTTTCAGTGATTCGACGATTCTCTCAGGTATGAGCAATATCATGTCTTCCACGGCGGAGAAGAAGAAGAGAGGAAAGCTAATTACACTGACATGGTAATAAATCCTAATTGCTTGATGATGACAAAGCGTAATATGCATTTTGAATCAGCTTATCGTTAGTGTAGTAGTAGTAGGGGCAGCAGGTACTGAAGTTAATCATACTGACAAATAATCTCAAATCATGTTCAGGTTAATAAGTATTATGACCTTGCTACTAGCTTTTATGAGTACGGTTGGGGAGAGTCCTTCCATTTTGCGCACAGGTAACCTTTTCTACTACTCTGTTTGTGAAGTTCTACCCATATATCTTTCTTTCTTGCACCCACAGATACTTGTCTAGCTAATATTTAATTAGCATCCGTCTTTTTGGGTTTGTAGATGGAATGGAGAATCACTTCGAGAGAGTATCAAACGTCACGAGCACTTTCTTGCTCTTCAGCTTGGCGTCAAACCTGGACAAAAGGTTTGCTTAAGCTCTCGAAATTAATGAACCCTTTCACCATCAACATGCTCATTCATTTCCTCCTTTTGTATTTCTGAACAGGTACTGGATGTAGGATGTGGAATTGGTGGACCACTGAGAGAAATTGCACGATTCAGGTTAAAAGTGACTGACCACACATACCCAAAAAAAAAAAATTTATTTACATACTCTCTACCATTAGTTTTTAAGTAGATGTCATGGTTTGGAATATATTTCAGTTTTGTCAAATTGTGTTTGTGTTTGCTCTGCTGCAGCAATTCATCTGTTACCGGGATCAACAATAATGAATACCAGATCACCAGAGGCAAGGTAACATATCTGTATTATGTGAAAGACGATGCATTTTCTTTCATTTAATTGGTTCGCTGGAATCTCTTGCTAGTTTTATTTCCTGTGTCTTATACGACTATATCTGGTATTTTTTCGTTGGTGTCGCTTATAATTCAAATTGGTATTCCTCTTCCTCGCAGGAACTAAACCGACTTGCAGGTGTCGATAAGACATGTGGCTTTGTCAAGGTTAGTTGAATTCAAGTTTCTTGTGTGTTGTTATTGCATAAGTTGTAAAATCCTGCGTTTGATAGGAGAACACCTTGTAACGAGGCAACGTGATGAAGGTGTCGTCCTTTGTTAATCTTGCAGGCTGACTTCATGAAGATGCCATTCCCTGAAAACACTTTTGATGCAGTTTATGCTATAGAGGCAACCTGCCACGCACCTGATGCAGTATGTCAAATTTCTAAACATCTATTTGTGTTGTTTTTTCTTCCCTGCATTTATTATAAGCATTACGATTCGTCATTATGATTTCAACAACAGTATGGATGCTACAAAGAGATCTACAGGGTGCTAAAGCCGGGGCAATGTTTTGCTGCCTATGAGTGGTGCATGACTGATGCGTTTGACCCTGATAACGCCCAACATCAGAAGATAAAGGTCTAGTTTGGTCTCTTGCATCTATATCCATATTCTGTGTCATCTATTATCTACAAAGAATACAAACAAAAAGCCTCCACTGTGCAGGCAGAGATAGAGATTGGAGATGGTCTCCCTGACATTAGGTTGACTTCAAAGTGCCTAGAAGCTCTGAAGCAGGCCGGTTTTGAAGTAAGTATCATCTAACTACAGATCCTCTCTATTTCCTAACGCAAACAAACATTTCAACATCTAAAGATACTACTATCATATGCTTTGCTTGACAAAGGTAATATGGGAAAAGGATCTGGCCAAGGACTCGCCAGTCCCATGGTACTTACCTCTAGACAAAAACCACTTTTCGCTCAGTAGCTTCCGCCTAACAGCTGTTGGACGATTCATAACCAAAAACATGGTAAGAAGAAAAAACTTGCTCTGCCTCGTATGCCATTTCTCTCACCAACTAATACTGTAGTCGTTCATATATCCCAACTTGTCGTTTCTTATTTATAGGTGAAGCTCCTTGAGTACATAAGACTGGCACCTAAAGGAAGCCAAAGGGTTTCAGACTTTCTGGAGAAGGCCGCGGAAGGATTAGTCGACGGTGGAAGGTGGGAGGATCCCAACTTATATAATATCATTCCCCTTGAAGATTTAAAAAATAGATCTGTTTTTCCTAAGGTGAAAATGCTAAATCTGTGTGTTATAACAGGAGAGAGATATTCACGCCAATGTATTTTTTCTTGGCACGGAAGCCAGAATGAGCGTGATGAGAGATTGATGATCATCGTAGGTCGAGTGAAGTTGACAGATTTTTTCAAACTTGCTATTTGTTTGTTCTGTTTCATCTCCTTTTGTTGCAGTGTTCCTTAACAAAGAAACCTTTGTTGCAACTTGTTTTGGATAAGTCTTAACATGTCACGTGCTGCAGCTCTCTGTCAGTGAATAACGTCAAAATATCTTGGAATTTTTTATCTTTCTATTTTAGATCTCAGTAACTCTTTTTGTCTGACTTCTACCATGATCCAAAAGTGGTACCACTTCCACAAACAGACGTGGCCTTTGGATTCTTTATGTATTTCCTGAGATTCGCTGAGCCAAATGGTGAAAGAAATAATGTTTTTGATTTAGGCAAAAAATGAAATCTTCGTCACTGGGAATGGAAAAATACTTTGGATTTTGACAAAATGAAACCAGATCCGAAAACCATGGTAATGGTGCTAAACAACACTGTGCATAGAAAATTAAGTTTGGTTCATACAAATAATACAGGTAAAGATTGATGAGTTAAAGTACCGTGTTTCTTTTTTTGTCACAAGAGTTTCATTGATAGTTGTCAAAAAAAAAAGAGTTTCATTGATAACAGCAGAGAAGATACAGAGTTGGAACACTAAAACGGGCAAAAAACATAGAAATCTCCAGCAACTAAGCACATAACAGGGAAACTTACACCCAAACACACGGGTCTTATATTATCACCTTGACCATAAACCAAACCCATAATTTCCTTCAAACAGCCGTGTTTCTTAGAGCTTTCGTTTTTTTTTTTTTTTAAAACCCAGAATGCAATTTAATGAAAACAAAAGATCAAAGTACAAACATCCGGCAGGTCAACAAACCTCCACTCCACCCCAAAGCCAAAAACCCAACCAACAAACTACTAGATTCAACAATCTTTTAAATATGCATAATGTGTTTTACGTGCTGGATTCCTCCTCCCAACAAATGTATTTTTAATATTTGATTTGAAACAATACCAACTAGTGGGCCTTAGCAATATCTAGAAAAGGCCTGATAAAATACAGTTGAAAACATACCCTCGTAACTTTATACAAATTTGACTTACTACGTTGGAGCCCATTTATAGCCGACCCGAGAGGATGTCAATCTCACAAAAAAAAAAAACCCCCCCCCCCCCTGGCTCGACACCGTGTCCCGAAGCGCGTCCAGCACACGCATTCCACTATTATTTTAGATTTGAGTTGGGAGTTGTTGTCCAAAAGTATATAATTCCTCCTGCCTCTCTATAAATACAAAACGAAAACGTAACAACAACAAACCTATCTCCTCTCCTCTCTTCTCCGTCCTCCCCCAACAAACAAAACAAACACCATCTCCATGACGACACCCTCCGTAATTATCATCGGCGCCGGAATCTCCGGTGAGTGAGAATCACCAACCCCATACTCATTCATCATAACTCCGTTGCTCTCTCGTAATTATCGATGGCTTTGCTTTTTTTTTCTTTAACGGTTTTTTTTTGTTCTTTCAGGAATAACAGTGGCAAAGGAGCTCGCGGAGAACGGAGTAGAAGACGTGTTGATCCTCGAGGCGACGGACCGGATCGGAGGGAGAATACAAAAGCAGAGTTTCGGTGACGTGTCGGTGGAGCTCGGTGCCGGCTGGATTGCCGGCGTCGGTGGTAAAGAGTCTAACCCCGTCTGGGAGCTCGCTTCTCGTCTTAACCTCCGTACTTGCTTCTCCGACTACACCAATGCTCGTTACAACATATACGATCGAAGGTTTAATTAACTCAAGTCTTGATTTTTCGCTTTCTTCCTTCTATGATGAGTCTTGATGGTTTATTTTTATGTTTTCTCTATCAGTGGAGAGATATTCCCGACTGGTTTCGCTGCTGAATCGTATAAGAAGGCGGTTGACTCAGCGATTATGAAGCTAAAGAGTCTTGAAGCTGAATGTGACGGTGGTCAAGAAGCTGAAGAAGCTCCTTCGTGAGTCTCTCCTCTCTGTTTTTTTTTTTCTTTTCTTTTAAAGTCATGCGGTTCTTAATGTGGTGCTCTTGGTTTTGGTTTCAGGTCACCGAAGACGCCAATAGAACTCGCTATTGACTTCATCCTGCATGATTTCGAGATGGCAGGTAATCATTACTTTTTGTCTGTTTTTATTACAGTGTTTTTTTTCCATCATTACATGATTTATACATCTAAATTGATACTTTTGTCTGTTTCTGTTACTGTGTGTGTTCAGAGGTTGAGCCAATATCGACTTACGTGGACTTCGGCGAAAGGGAATATTTGGTTGCTGATGAAAGAGGTTATGAATCTTTGCTTTATAAAATGTCTGAGGGGTTCTCTATACCTCAGATGGTAACGTCTTGGACAACCGCCTCAAACTAAACAAGGTAGAATATTTTAAAAAACTCTTATCTTCTTCAACACCTATATCTTTTTTTTGACTGTTGTTAATGATGATGATGATGTTGATGGACCTCTTTTACTTGATTTAAAAGGAGTATATTATGACGTTATTTTGAAAGGAAAAAAAAAAGCTACTTTTTGCCTTTTAGCTGTTGTTGATTTGCATTTTCCTGCTAAGTTTTTTCAACTAAGCTGCTACGTTCTCTTCAGTCTCAGCCTTTGTTTTGTAGTGAAAATTTGATTTTAAGTTGTGGGGTCATGTTTTTATTTATTTACTGCCTCTCAGAAACCAGCTGGCTTAGTTTTTGGAACCTATTGTTATACTACTCCCTCCGTCCCACTTTAAGTGGAGTTTTAGGGAAAATTTTTTGTTCCATTTTAAGTGATGTTTTCAAGTTTCTAGGTAAAAATATAAATGCATTTTAATATTTTTAGTTATTTATATTCTGTAGTATAATTGTTTATTGGTTGAAATTACTTTAATCATTATTGTTTTTAGGTAAACGAGAAAAATAGAATAAAAGTTTGTAATTTCTTAATCAACGTGTAAAGACCTCAAAACTCACTTATTTTGGAACAGAGGGAGTATTAGTAATCTATAGCTGTGTTGAATTAATTGCAGGTGGTTAGCGAGATACAACAGTCGAGGAATGGTGTTGTGGTGAAAACAGAGGATGGTTCGGAGTACGAGGCCAATTATGTGATCGTGTCTGCTAGTATCGGTGTTCTCCAATCCAGTCTTATCTCATTCCAGCCTCCTCTACCGGTTAGATTTTCTTTATCCTCTTCTCCTAAAATTACAAGTTTATAATCCAACTAATTATCTGTCTCATCTTTTATGCTTATTTAACGCTAAAAGATAAAAGGTTCTTGCACAAAAAGGGGGAAGTTGTTAACCATTCAATGTACATGAACCTAGGAAATACTATAAAATATTGCGTTAGCCATTGGGGAAAAAGAAAGTCAGAATTCAGTTTTTAATCAAAACCATACATCAAATACAATGGGTTTGGTTATGCATGGTTGATCCACATAATTCAAGAGACTTGCCTTTAAAATAACATAAACAATTAACAAACATGCATGTAAAACTTTGTCTTATAAAGTCAGAATATTTTTTAATCTTTATTCATGTGATCTTACTAACCAGAATTGAACTATAATTGGTGACAGAAATGGAAAACAGAAGCTATCCAAAAATGTGATGTGATGGTGTACACCAAGATCTTTCTCAAATTCCCTCACTGCTTCTGGCCATGTGGTCCTGGCCAAGAGTTTTTCATCTATGCACACGAACAGCGAGGCTACTTCACTTTTTGGCAGGTTTGATACTTTCATTACCTTAAAAAAATTTAAATATTAATTGTTCGCTAATCTCAATGCATCTTTTTATTGAGTCCACATACGTGAGAAACGTGGCACATGCACTCTCTACTAATCTTAGAATTAAACTCCTGGGGGGTCCCTTTGATTATTATCATCATTGCTTTAATTATCTCGACTGTCTAACCAGCAGCATGGTCCATGTGTATATGCAGCATGGTCCATGTGTATATTAATACAACTATTGTTGCTTGCTCTCTACTCTCTAGCTTATTATATGTAATCTAACTGTTGTTGCTCTGTTTTAAATCAGCACATGGAAAATGCGTACCCAGGGTCTAACATTCTGGTCGTGACGCTGACTAACGAGCAGTCAAAGCGCGTGGAATCCCAATCAGACGAGGAGACGCTGAAAGAGGCAATGAGTGTCCTTAGGGACATGTTTGGTCCCACTATTCCTTACGCAACTGATGTTCTTGTCCCCAGATGGTGGAACAACCGTTTCCAGCGCGGTAGCTACAGCAATTACCCTATGATATCTGATAATCAGCTTCAACGAAATATCAAGGTACGATTATAACAATAACACCTTTTGTTATCTTTTCTTTTAGGCATATACACACATGTGTGAAATTTATGAATTGTTTTTGTGATTCATCAGGCTCCATTTGGAAGGATATTTTTCACAGGAGAACACACAAGTGAGAAGTTCAGTGGCTATGTACATGGAGGATACCTTGCGGGTATGGAGACAAGTAAGTCTTTGTTGGAAGAGATGAAGCAGAGCTTGTTGTTACAACCTTTGTTCGCCTTCACCGAGTCTCTAACACAAACTGACCAGCGCTCTAATCCTCAACTGTACACTAATAATGTCAATTTAATCTCAGGGAGAAGCTAGACACCTAATAGCCCCCTTTTATTATTCTTTTTTGAGGGACTCATGTGAAGTAGTTTACGTAACAGATACCTGCTTGAAATAGCCAAAGGTGTTTCCTTTTGCTTTAACCGGAAACTTCTGATGAACTTTGCTATCCATTTGTGTGACATATTATTAATCCAATTCTCTTTGCCATTAATTTATTTATCTCAAGTGTTTTCTTATCTCGTAAACTTTTCAGCATTTCATTGAAATAAAATGTCTCTTGGGGTAAGTAGTAGTCTTCAAGTAAAACATACAGAACTTGTTTGCTGACGTTAATCAGAAAATATAACAGTTTTGCTATCAATATCTCACTATTCGATTGTTGTGAATTTTTACTGCTTGGTATTATTTCAAAGTAGAGTTTATTTGTAGACTAATCTGATTTGCTTATGACTAAAGAAGAATCTAATCTGTCAAGAATATTTGGGCATAGCTACGTTTCAGATGGGCCGAAGTATGAATTAGAAAATTGATTTTCACTAAATGGGCTTCCTAAACTTGAAGAGTTGTTGCAAAATCTATAACATTATTTTTGATAGTGTTAGTTCTCAAAGAAGCGAATCTGCAATCTTAAAATATTGGAGTGCTAGCAGAAGTTTAAATTACAACTAGACTCTCACCAGACAAGACATCATAGCAGTTCAAAGGTTCTGACATATATATATATATATATATATATATATATATATATGTTAAAAGCTTATAGTTTACATAGAACAAGAACAGAATTCACAAGTCACTTGCAACAAAAGAAAAAACAAGCATCCCAGTTGAATAACTCGTCCCTTCTCAAGATGCCAAAGTAGCAGCATCCTTACCATAGATACGTTGAAGTTCAAGGCTAGCGACTTGATACGATGCTGTAAACAGACAATAAGTAGAACAGAATTTTCTTTTCAGCTGCTATTATTATATCTAAAATTAGAATTGTCTTATGTTGCAAAATATTAAAATACCTTTCCAGGTGTTGAAATTTTTATAGTTGATATCAGATCCCGTTACGTTTTGAATAGCATCGAACAGCTTCTCCTGAGGTGTATTCTTGAGCTCTTGAACCACGCCATAAATGGTCTTACCATTCTCAAAGTATATGTGATTGTTTGGGTGCTTTGTCTTGCAATTAGCATGCTGCTCAAACTCATACGCATTAAGAACCTGTTTTGCACAGTTTCATTAACATAAAGCCATAGATTTTAAATTAAAAACAGGCCCACTCGTATCACGTAGCTTACTTTATTAAGGTTACAGTCGCTGCAACCACATAGATACCCAGTCCCCTTTATAACTCCTTTGAGATTTTTCTGCCAAGATAACGTTTTTAGAACATGGAACATGGAAGAGTAAAGAAGAGAAACTGACCTCACGTGACCAGGAGTAGTACTTGACGGTAACTCCATCAAACATTCCTGTTGACAACAAGGACTTAACATTTGAAGGAAATGTGTTTGTGGAAGAAGTAGTAGAACCCTTCTTAGCTGTCTTTGAATCTTTAGATTTGTGGACGAGCAATGCAGAGCTAGCGTAAGAGGGATATCTAGGTTGAAAAGACATGTTGTCATCTGCAGGAGAATGGCTGAAGAAGTTCTCAAAACTGTTAACAACAGGAACTGGCGATATGGTTGTATCCTCTTGACTAGTAGTTCGATGATCACTGTTCTTGTCTGCTTTTTCTTGGCTAGGAACCGTAAATGCCGCCATCTCACCGCCTTGGGAGAATGGTGACTGTCTCCCTGACAACACAACATTGACATTATCTTTGTGACAGGGGAGAAGAGACATGAAGATGTTCTCATCAGCAGACTTTTGAAGAGACTGAGCAAAGTTTCCTACTCCTTTGTCAAATGGATGAAACGTTGAGAAGACGTTTTCATCTCCTTTGTCATAATAGCTCAAGTTTGGAATGAAGTTTCCATCCGGATTGCTAGCGAATGGCTCTGGCGAGATGAAGCTCTTGTCAATAGTACTGAAGGTTTGGCCAAGGGAGAGCGTGTTAGCTTCATAAGAAGGAACCGTTTCATATGATCTTGAAACTCCCTCACCATAAAACTGAACCATGGATTCATCAGGTAGCATGTTTTGAGATTCACACGCTTGATGATTATTGACTGTAACCTTTCTGATGGTGTCAAGATTAAACGAGCTAGTACCATGAAGAACCTCCTCCTGGTGGCCCAGAGGAGAGATATATCTACCGAGGAGATGTGATGTAGCAGGATCAAATAAGCAATTAGGGACAAGTGTATCGTCCCAAGCAAGTCGGGAACCACCATCAATCTCAACCACTTGTCTCTTATTATTACTAAAAAGCTCTGAACCGGAGGAGTCTTCTTGTGTCAGCCACTGATGAATCCGCTTTAGCTCCATTCTCGACGATGATGCAGAAGAAGATGGATTCTCCTCAACATCATCCTCGCTGAAAAGATCTGTACTCATCCTCCTCTGTCACAAAAACCAGCAAAGAGACATAATCAATAAACCACACTCACAATGAGAGGAGGAGTAGAAAAAAAAACTAAAAGTTTCTGTAAAACAGCATATTGGAGTCAGTGTAAGCATGACGTAATCGATAACTTTGGTTGAACTGAACCCTAAAAACATGAACCAACGAGACAATCCTGAGTCTTTTTTACCTTTTTGCAACAGTAGAAATGAGATGGCAGAGCTGTTCTTAAGTCTTGAGTAGCTCCAGAGAATCCAAGAGAGAGAATTCAAAGGTTCAGGGGAGAAAGATCATTAAAAGACACAAAAGGGACTTGAATCGTTACGAGTATGTGGAGAGTTATACAATTACAAGTAATGCCCGCCAAGCTCAGTCAGATGATTGACGATTTTTTCTTTTTTTTTTTGTAGGTATTATTTGGTGTGAGTGTGACTATCAGAAAGAAGAAAAATAACATCATAATGATATATGTGGAAAATATCTGATAGATTGGGTCAACTTATCAATTATGATACTGGCCCACACAGTATCTCATTTTTCTACAGTTTTATTTTTACTTTATTTCAAATGTTAATTATTTATAAAGTTATTCAAAAATAATCTAATTTAAACTAATTTTAATTAGCTTGGCTCAACTACCATTCCAGCGTGCTGATTTTGTTATTTTTAGATTGTTAATCGCCGTTCTCTATTTATTAATGTTGATGATCTCAATGTTTTAAATACTGGACTGGTTAGCAAACCAAAAATATTTTGCATTATGGGTCATTGTGTTTGATCGGGGTTAAATCAAATTCGGTCTATTAAATTGAATATAATGATATTTTATAATAATAATATTTTCTCTGTTTTTTTTTCTGAGTATTCTAACTTTTTTTTTTTGTTACACAAAAGTTGTCACTTTCAATTCTAATGTAAATCGTATTTATTTTTAGATGATAATTAATTGCAAACTGTATTGATTTTATAAGTGATTTTATTTATTTCAAATACTATTGGTTAGAGAAGTGTAATTAATAACAATTTATATATATTTTTGGTCACTTTTTTATATTTGTAAAAATTATCAAAGTGACACTTATTCAGAAACGGATGGAATATACATATTCTTACAAAGATATATTATTTCAAATAAAATGTTTAAATAGTTATAGTGTAGAAAAACTTAAAATAGCAATTTTAATGTAAAAAGTAATAAAATAATTTAAATATAAATCAATATTAAAAGCACTTTTAAATTTTATTTCCAGATCTTATCATTCTAAATATTTATCACCTTTAAAAAATATAAATACACATTTGTTAAAAATTATATTTTAAAATAAAAATTTCACAAATATATATACATTTCAATTATTAAAAATTTAAATATAAGTGATCATAAAATAAAATTTAAACAAAATGAGAAATAGACAAAAACAATAAAAATATTGTGAAAATTTAGCTTTGTAATCTTGTGATTATGAGTAGTAGAGATATAAAAGAAAAAGAGGAGAGACGATACTTATTTAATCTTTAATAAATCTTATTTTACTTTAAAAGAGGTTAACTATTTTGTTAACAAAATTTTAGTTCATTTACTAAGGGGTTTGGCCAGTTTATTGGATCGTTGGTTCACATGTTTTTGACGGTTCAATAAATTTTTTTAACCGGTTCAACTTTAATTGGATTTTGGTATTAACCCAATCTAAATTATTATCAGTTCATGGTTCAACACGGTCCGAACACCGATCCGATCCGGGTTTATAACCCCTGGCGTTCACTTTCTTCACTCTATTACCGAAATAGTCGGACGATCTTTGCAAGCTTGTATTCTTTAATTGACATTGAAACTCTAGACTAGATAGTAAGAGGATGAATTATGTTTTTTGTGATCAATTTCCGGATCGGGTGAAAATGATCAGATTTACTCTAGACTACGTAACCCATGAAAGTGATGCTTTAACCTTGAAGTATGGGATCCAGGCTTTCCATATCATTGAAACGAATGTGGCCCATATATCTTTTTTCTTATTAGACCGAATTTGTTTCACAATATGGGCCAAATAAAATGGGACAAATTCCAGAGAACCGGCTGATTGCAACGCGAACCGACCGTCCGGTCCTTGTTTTGGAACAGAGCACTTAAATGGCATCCATTAGTAGGATAAGGCCAATGAATCTTTTACATGGCTGAAACCGAAATCCAAAAAAAATCTCCATTGACAACTACAAAAGAAAATATTTGTTTTAATAAAATAATAAGAGGAACACAATATCCCCACGCGCCCAACCCAATAAAAAATTTGAGTAGAATCTCAATGAGCCAATGAGAAGCGAGTAAACTCCATCACATTGTCCTCAGCAAGATATAGATCAAACAAAACACAACCTCACAACTCTTACGTACTCATTCGTCCACGTGTTCTTCCTTCCCACCACTTACCTTCGAAACCATCGCTTCTTTTTTAGTTCAGTTCCTTTCTTCCCCACAGAAACAGAAGATCAAACGACCACAATAACAAAAACGAGATCAGTTCTCAGTCTCTTCTCCATCTATCCGCCATCTCGGACAATGGCTTCATCATCACTTATGTATTCACCATTCACTCTCTCTGCTTCTAAAGCAGAGCATCTCTCTTCCCTCTCCAACACTACCAAACACTCCTTCCTCCTCCGAAGGGGAAAGTCAAAACAAACAAAACAAACCAAATCTCTATTCAAAGTGAAGTCCTCTGTTTCCGGCGGCAACGGTCTCTTCACACAGACAAACCCGGAAGTCCGCCGTATAGTCCCCGTCAAGAGAGACAACGTCCCAACCGTCAAAATCGTCTACGTCGTCCTCGAGGCGCAGTACCAGTCATCTCTCTCCGAAGCGGTCCAGCAGCTCAACAAAACCTCGAGGTTCGCGTCCTACGAAGTCGTCGGATACTTGGTCGAAGAGCTTCGCGACAAGAACACTTACAGCAGCTTCTGCAAAGACCTCGAGGACGCCAACATCTTCATCGGATCCCTCATCTTCGTCGAGGAGCTCGCGCTGAAAGTCAAAGACGCCGTGGAGAAAGAGAGAGACAGGATGGACGCGGTCCTCGTCTTCCCTTCGATGCCCGAGGTGATGAGACTCAACAAGCTCGGCTCCTTCAGCATGTCTCAGCTCGGGCAATCCAAGTCACCTTTCTTCCAGCTCTTCAAGAGGAAGAAAGGAACAAGCTCCGCGGGGTTCGCGGACAGTATGTTGAAGCTCGTTAGGACGTTACCTAAGGTGTTGAAGTACTTGCCGAGCGACAAGGCTCAAGACGCGCGTCTCTACATCTTGAGTTTGCAGTTCTGGCTCGGTGGGTCCCCTGATAATCTCCAGAATTTCGTTAAGATGATCTCCGGTTCTTACGTACCGGCTTTGAAAGGTGTCAAGATTGAATACTCTGATCCGGTTCTGTTCTTGGACACTGGGATCTGGCATCCACTCGCTCCGACCATGTACGATGACGTCAAGGAGTATTTGAACTGGTACGACACTAGGAGAGACACCAACCCTTCACTCAAGAAGAAAGATGCTACGGTTATCGGTTTGGTCCTCCAGAGGAGTCACATTGTGACGGGTGACGATAGTCACTACGTGGCTGTGATCATGGAGCTCGAGGCAAGAGGCGCTAAGGTGATTCCTATTTTTGCTGGAGGGTTGGATTTTTCGGGTCCGGTCGAGAGGTATTTTGTGGATCCTGTGACGAAGCAGCCTATTATAAACTCCGCTGTCTCCTTGACCGGGTTTGCGTTGGTGGGTGGACCGGCGAGGCAGGATCATCCGAGGGCTATTGAGGCTCTGAAGACGCTTGATGTTCCTTATCTTGTGGGAGTGCCGCTGGTGTTTCAGACGACTGAAGAGTGGCTTAACAGCACGCTTGGTCTTCATCCCATCCAGGTGGCTCTCCAGGTTGCTCTCCCTGAGCTTGATGGTGGGATGGAACCGATTGTTTTCGCTGGTCGTGACCCTAGAACAGGTGAACTTCACTTATGACCATAGTTCGTATCTCTCGATTATCATATTACTAGGCTTGGATTTCGGTTTTCCGGAACTTAACCGAACCGAATTTTCGGCTTTTGGTTAACCGAAAATGTTGAAGAGTAATTCTGAAAATATTCTATTTTTTTGTTTCGTTTAGAATTCATATATTTTTCTCAAAAATTGGATACTTATTGGATAAATTCAGTTATTTCGGTTGGTTCACTTTGGTTCGGTTTGGTGTGCTTTAGTTAGTTAATAACTAGTGTAGGAACTAGGAATGTTTTCCTAATGAAGATTATTTGTTTATCAATTGCTGCAGGGAAGTCACATGCTCTTCACAAGAGAGTGGAGCAACTCTGTATCAGGGCTATTCGCTGGGGAGAGCTCAAAAGAAAAACTAAGGTACCATTATCTAACACTCATCCTTAGCAAGACATTACTGTCACATTATGACTTTATCAAAACATGCAATGAATGTTGTAATGAGTACAAATGTTTTTCTCATTGCAGGCAGAGAAGAAAGTGGCAATCACTGTTTTCAGCTTCCCACCAGACAAAGGAAACGTAGGAACCGCAGCTTACCTAAACGTCTTCGCCTCCATCTTCTCCGTCCTAAAAGACCTCAAGAGAGACGGCTACAACGTGGAAGGCCTCCCCGAGACAGCTGAGACTCTCATCGAAGAGATTCTCCACGACAAGGAGGCTCAGTTCAGCAGCCCCAACCTCAACGTCGCTTACAAAATGGGCGTCCGCGAGTACCAGACCCTCACTCCTTACGCGACCGCCTTGGAGGAGAACTGGGGGAAGCCTCCGGGGAACCTCAACTCGGACGGAGAGAACCTCCTCGTCTTCGGGAAAACCTACGGAAACGTTTTCATCGGCGTGCAGCCGACGTTCGGGTACGAAGGGGATCCCATGAGGCTCCTCTTCTCCAAATCCGCGAGCCCTCACCACGGTTTCGCGGCTTACTACTCTTACGTGGAGAAGATCTTCAAAGCCGACGCCGTGCTTCATTTCGGAACCCACGGCTCTCTCGAGTTTATGCCCGGGAAGCAAGTGGGGATGAGCGACGCTTGCTTCCCGGATAGTCTCATTGGGAACATTCCCAATGTTTACTACTACGCGGCTAACAACCCTTCAGAAGCAACTATTGCCAAGAGGAGAAGTTACGCGAATACAATCAGTTATTTAACTCCTCCAGCTGAGAACGCTGGTCTCTACAAAGGGCTGAAGCAGTTGAGCGAGCTTATCTCGTCGTATCAGTCTCTCAAGGACACCGGAAGAGGTCCGCAGATCGTCAGCTCAATCATCTCCACAGCTAAGCAGTGCAATCTTGACAAAGACGTGGATCTTCCCGATGAAGGCACGGATCTTTCGGTTAAAGAGAGAGACCTCGTGGTTGGGAAAGTCTACTCCAAGATTATGGAGATCGAGTCTAGGCTTCTCCCGTGCGGGCTCCACGTCATCGGAGAGCCTCCGTCCGCAATGGAAGCCGTCGCCACCCTCGTCAACATCGCAGCCTTAGACCGAGCAGAGGATAATATCTCGTCTCTCCCTTCTATCTTAGCCGAGTGCGTTGGAAGAGAGATCGAAGACGTCTACAGAGGAAGCGACAAGGGGATCTTGACCGATGTTGAGCTTCTCAAACAGATCACCGACGCCTCGCGCGGCGCGGTCTCGGCCTTCGTCGAGAAAACCACAAACAGCAAAGGACAGGTCGTTAACGTATCCGACAAGCTAACCTCGATTCTAGGGTTTGGAATCAACGAGCCGTGGGTTGAGTACTTATCCAACACCAAGTTTTACCGCGCGAACAGGGATAAGCTCAGGACGGTGTTCGGTTTCCTCGGAGAGTGCCTGAAGCTGGTGGTGATGGACAACGAGCTCGGGAGCCTGATGACCGCCTTGGAAGGGAAGTACGTCGAGCCAGGTCCGGGAGGCGACCCCATCAGAAACCCTAAGGTGCTACCGACAGGTAAAAACATTCACGCGTTGGACCCTCAGGCTATCCCCACGACGGCGGCGATGGCGAGCGCCAAGATCGTGGTGGACAGGTTGGTGGAGAGGCAGAGGATGGAGAACGAAGGGAAGTATCCGGAGACGATCGCGCTTGTGCTTTGGGGAACTGATAATATCAAGACGTATGGGGAGTCTCTCGGACAGGTGCTTTGGATGATTGGTGCTAGACCGGTTGCTGATGGGCTTGGGAGAGTGAACCGGGTTGAGCCTGTGAGCTTGGAAGAGCTTGGAAGGCCGAGGATTGATGTTGTTGTTAACTGCTCTGGAGTCTTCCGTGATCTGTTTATCAATCAGGTAACATAAGATTTAAGCAATGTTCTAAAATTATCTAGTCAAACCGATTTGCTTAATTAGTCAAAACAATTTTCCTAAAATCTGATTTATACGATTCAAATCGGTTTAAATCATTTTCGGTTGTTTTAAATCGATCTGAATTATTTTAAATCAATTTAAATTGGTTTAAATCTGTTGATTAACTAATAATTTCAGTACAAATTTACAAAATTATCTAGTTTTTTTTTGTATGTATAACTTTTATTAATTCATCAAAATAATTTTATAATTAATCAGAATAATTTGTCTAGTTGATGAAAGTTGTGTTCCAAAAATTAAACTCGAAAACTAAAATATCTAATAGAAATGTAAAATATATAAAAATCGATCAAATAATTTGATAGCATCTAGGAGCAGTTCATGTCCCTGTCCTGAATATTTCACCTAGTAGCTAGTATTCTATGAAGCTTATAGTAACTGCTTAGCAAAATTTTGAATATTGGATAAAAGCATTCACTTTAGTTTCTTGTTTACTTGGTGTCTCATTGTTTCTTGAATTTGTCTTTGCAGATGAATCTTCTTGACAGAGCAATCAAGATGGTAGCTGAGCTAGACGAGCCAGTTGAGATGAACTACGTGAGGAAACACGCCATGGAGCAAGCAGCAACGCTCGGCGTTGATATCAGAGAGGCAGCTACAAGAGTTTTCTCAAACGCTTCGGGATCTTACTCGGCAAACATCAGTCTCGCTGTTGAGAACTCTTCATGGAACGATGAGCAACAGCTTCAGGACATGTACTTGAGCCGCAAATCGTTTGCGTTTGACAGCGATGCTCCTGGAGCAGGGATGGCTGAGAAGAAGGAGGTCTTTCAGATGGCTCTTATGACTGCAGAAGTCACGTTCCAGAACCTTGATTCTTCAGAGATCTCACTCACTGACGTGAGCCATTACTTTGACTCTGACCCGACAAACTTGGTTCAGAGTTTGAGGAAAGACAAGAAGAAGCCTAGCGCTTACATTGCTGATACAACAACCGCAAACGCACAGGTTAGTTAAGCTAATGTCTTTGGTTGAACACTATTAAAAACAGAACACATTTGCCTTAAGCTGTGTCTGATATTTTGTCAGGTGAGGTCACTATCTGAGACCGTGAGGCTGGACGCAAGAACGAAGCTGCTGAACCCAAAGTGGTATGAAGGAATGATGTCAAGTGGATATGAAGGAGTTCGGGAGATAGAGAAGAGACTGACCAACACTGTTGGATGGAGTGCAACCTCGGGTCAAGTAGACAACTGGGTCTACGAGGAGGCCAACACGACTTTCATCAAAGACGAGGAGATGCTTAACCGTCTCATGAACACTAATCCAAACTCCTTCAGGAAGATGATCCAGACGTTCTTGGAAGCCAATGGCCGTGGCTACTGGGAGACTTCGGAAGATAACATCGAGAAGCTCAAGGACTTGTACTCTCAGGTCGAAGACAAGATTGAAGGGATCGATCGATAGATAAACAATGTGAAGCATATTTTTTAAAGTAAATGGAAACAAACTGCATTGATGTTTTATTTTTCAAACAATGACATCATCTCTATGTGAATAAGAGAATGTTTTTGCTGACATTTTCTGACTTTATATGAATGTTGTGGAGCTTTTAATTCTAAGCCTAAGAGGCAGTATATGATGTTCTTTTTCACTTGGAGCAACAGCTTTAGTCTTCTTGATCCATTTTTTGTTCACTATCACCTTGTATGCATGCTTGAATCTTGACTAGCTTGGAAGTAAGATGAGATTAACTTGGAAGTTGGATAAAGTAGTAAAATGACATGAAAGGAGTAAGTGTTTGTTCCATATGAAAAAATAATCACTTTTTTTTTAATTATTTGATGAACATTCTTACAAACTAATCTTGATCTTAATGTTTAGCTAACAATAATATCATTAATTAGGTGTCACCATGAGAATTCTTCTCGCAACATTTATTAAAAAAAACTTTTATTTACCTAGAAAATTTACAAGTAAAGCCATTGCTCATTTAAACTAACAAAATATTATATGCATATTTCGGATGATTACTATCTTTGTGAGTATTTTTTTCTTTGCCATCTAGAAAATTTTATTAAACAAGGGCAAGCTCAAAAAGAACAAACCCAATCGATATTATACAAAGCCTAAAGACCGAACAATACAATTAAGCCCGAAAGGCAAAAAAACAATAGGTCTAGGCCCAATTAAACGAAGCGGCGTCAACCACCACCACGCGTCCAAGAGCGATGCGAAACCATCCACGTGTCCTTCATCCCCGACAAACAAAATACGCGTCTTCGTCGTCACATCGAAATCGAAAAGACGCCAGTGAAGACTTCCGGTCACCGGTTCCCGTCATCCACTAGATCCAATCGGAGAACCCCGTCTCCGTCAGCACGCCGACGATAACCCACCATCAACAACAGTATTGGAGATATAGGGTTCTCTCGGCCAATCATCCCGACTAAAGACCACCGTTAAAAGAACGGTGCTTCACCGGGCCACCTCTTTGGCATGCGGCGAACTCGCATCCAACTTCATCATCACCACCCCTTCCATCGGAGAGCCTCATCGAGAAGATTGAAGAGCTTATCCTAGAAGCGGGTCTTGGAGGATACCAGGGAACCATCGAGAGCCGGCCGTCAACACCAAAGAGAAAGTGGCGATGTCAGAAACAGAGCCGGACGACCACCATAGAAGAGCGCACCGCCGGAGACCAAAATCGGATCACCACCGATCCAAGAAAAGGACTACGCTATATAAAAGAGAAAAGAAAAAAAAAGCAAGAAATCGGACCGACGGTGGCTAAAGAAGCCCATCCGTCGGCTGGTGTTGGAAAACACAAGTCGGAAGTTCTCTGGGTTGAAGAGAGAAGATGGAGGATTATTCTATCTTTGTGCGTATTTGTATGTACTACATGGTATTAGAATATGTAAATTCTATTATATGTATGTGTGTATTTGTATGATAGAATCATGCGATAATTACTATTCTTTATCATTATATTTATATGTACTGCATACTTTCATGGGACATGTGCCTTATTCATTAGGACTATTCTATTTGACCACTCAAACAAATATAATGTTAATATATTGAACAATCAAATATATAGTTGTAATCAAATATATAGTGTATATTTAAGCACCCAAACATATAAAACACACTAATATATATAGTGTTCATACAATGACCACTCATATATATAATATAATGACCACTCAAATACAAAGTCTTCATATTTGACCACTCAAATATATAATTTCGATGCTTTCTGTTACATTTTAAATCAAAACCATATTTTGAAAATATCATTATCAACTCTTACAAAACCTGATTTTAGTATAAAAACTCTTAATTTCACAATCAAGATATCACTATCAACTCTTGGTCCAGTATGAAATCTTGGTCCAATGACAATGGCACATTCGGTATAGGTTTATCCTAAGTTTGCATCTATCATATTAACATTAATCAGAGATCGTCTAAATGATTTGATTCCGAAGCTAAAATTGGTACGATCTTTTCACTGATTGTACACGTAAATTTAATAATTTCCATGCAATCCCTTAACTTAAGCATTAAAAAAAATTATTTAAAGAATCAACATGTAATTATTCAATCTTGCTTCTATTCGATCTGGTTAATTATACAGACACATCTCATAGTTATTATTGTTTCCTATATATTAATTTCTTAATTATACTACTTTCTATTATTTTAAATTAACAACTACAAATTAGTGATTATTGCGATTTAATTATGGTGTATGAACATTCGTTGATTACCATTTTTCTTGAGAGTAAACCGTATTGTTGATTACTATATATACCCATTCCTGAATTAAGAAATCAACATCACAACTTACAAGTTTGTTAACTAGAATTGAAACTGCATCATACCTATCGTTTTTCTTTATTTGTTTTTTAATAATTTGTTTCTTTCATATTTTATTATTCTATAACATATGTTTCGTTTTATCTTATATTCATACTTTATATTATGAAATTAATAATTATATAAATTTGAGCTGCAATATTATAGTTTTGACTCAGCAAACTATATTTCAGTTACACCTAACCAATAACACAAGTTTTAAAAAAGATCCGAGCTTATCTTATATAAATATGCACAATTATGTCCAATATTTCATTAGATATTAAAACTTGTGACTATGAAAATAGATTTATGTTCAATCTTTCATTAGATAACATTTAAAATTTTTGACTATGACTATAGACTGAAGATTATATTCTCTTTTGATCCATTTACTCCGCGTGTGCGAATATTAAAAGACGCAGATATCATCTAGTAAACAAGGTAACAAGATGATATTTACCGAAAAAATAAAGAATATAGATTTAGTTCACGAACTATATTTCAATTACACCTAACCAATAATACAAGTTTTAAAAAAGATCCGAGCTTATCTTATATAAATATGCACAGTTTTGTCCGATCTTTCATTAGATAACATTTAAAACTTGTGACTATGAAAATAGATTTATGTTCAATCTTTCAATAGATAACATTTAAAATTTCTGACTATGACTATAGACCGAAGATTATATTCTCTTTTGATCCATTTACTCCGCGTGCGCGAATATTGCAAGACGCGAATATCACCTAGTAAACAAGGAAAGAAGATGACATTTACCGAAAAAAATAAAGAATATAGATTTAGTTCATGATTATGATGACTCTTAATATAAAAAAGTGAGGTGAGTCCAGATATATATTCACCATTTCCCTGGATTCCTTTTATTATCTCTTACCAGCTAAAAAACAAGGTTGAAGGTGAGAAAGTAATGGCGGATAGGACTATCTTTCTCTCATTTTCTAGGGGATACCCAGTCTCTAACGCAGAGTTGCATGACTACTTTACCAGGTACTGAATCCGTTATAAACCATTCATGCATGCAAGGCCAAGGCCGTCACTAAAAAAAAAAGGCTGCACCCTCATACTCCCAAGTGTTTAGGATCCCATATTTCAATATATTTCACTATGTTTTAAGGTTTTCCATAGAATTTTCTTGTAACTCTATATTAATCTGACTGGAATTGTTTATTGTGGTGGAAGGTTTTCACAGTAGAGTGTTTTAAATGATAAGTAACTTTTTTCTTGGTGTTGAAGGAGATATGGTGATGTTATAGAAGCGATACACATGGGTGCAGGGGGAGGGGGTGATGATCAAGATCGATATGCAAGGATGGTGTTACGTTCTGCCGCCAAGGTTCAAGAAATTGTAAAGGATGGGGGGGTCATCACGGCCAAGTTCGCCATTAATGGCAAACATGTTTGGGCTCGAATAGCCAAATCCTAATTACAAATTATGGAGTCTAATCTTTAGTTTCACATTTCTTCTTGTTTTCATGGACTTATGTTTTTCGCTTTTCAAACATGTTTCACTTTCTGTTCAATGATAATGCTATTCCCCCATTACAATATACTAGACTCTACAAATTAAGATACAGCAACTGCAGTCACTCTATTAAGATGATGATATCAGTTCTCTACACGGATAAAAGACTCGTGCAACTTGCAACCCTTCTAATATAAAGCCATCATCCAAAAGAATTCACCACGAACGAGAACCATCATGTACAATAAATAACCCTTTCTTCCTAAAAGAAACGAGTGGCATACTTGAGAAATAGAAAAGTAGAAGCGTATGAACATATCCCAACGGTTTTGCTATACACAAAACACATCAATCCTAACCGCATCATACTGACCATCCATATTATATGACTGACTAGTCAACCTGAAAAACCTGGTTCCAACGCCTGCAAGATAGCTGAAATGTTGAACTTGAAGCTTCTGTAAGTGTTTCCAGGTATTGTGTCCTGTTCTTCGGGCTTCTTATTGTAGCTTTCCGTTGTTGTTCCGTTTCCTCCACCACTACTAGTCTTTGCATTCCACACGGAGAGTGCTGTTCAAATCCTAACAAGTCAGATCTCTGCCAAAAACAACTCTCTTTTTAATGCATGCTTGATGAAGAAAAAGACTATGTCGAACCTCTAAGGGGCTTATCAGGTCTCCGAGCAACAGGAGACGGATGCTTTGATATCCAAGACTTCAACGACCTGCAGATGTTTGTAAATTCTAATGCTATGGACCAACAATGATAATCACCCAAGAATCTATGCGGACAAAATAAAAAAAAAAGTCACTACTCACGCAAGAAAAGGTGCCACCATATACAACTTGAGACCAGCAACTCCATGAGTTATCACCTCATTGCTTGCTGGCTGAAGATGATCAAGCCGATGCCATGCAATTTCCTATTAAGTATTCCACAACAACTGAAACGTAAGAGACTCATCCATCACACAAACGCAGATAAGAGTATAAGACCACAAGGCCCCGACTGTTAAAATACGTACACTGATTTCCTTCTTTGTTTGTGGTGCAAAAGATGTATCATCTGTGACCCCAGCAACTATGTAAAGCCGCACTCTTTGCTGTCTGAATGTAAACTCAATATATTCCTCTTTCTTGAGTAGCTTTGAGACATCGAATCCAGTTTCCTCTAAGACCTGTGTGTTAGCATAGAAGAGCAGTTAGCTAGTTACAGAACACAGCCAAATCAAGTGTGACAAAACATTCAAATCTTTCATCAATCATCATTGACCCACGGTCCCAAGTTTATACAAACAATCAGCAGGACAATTACAAACTGTTACATTAGCATAAAAATGAGACACCTTGTAGTCCAGAACATAATATATAAGAGACGTTCTCTCTTCTATTCAAATGTCAAAGTATACCCAATGCACCCAACTGCTTGAGATTTACAAGTGACAGGCTATCTCATAAGACACAGTGACTACATAACACACTTAGTCTCATCCAATAAGCGTTCTTGTTCTAACTAGACAGTATTCAATTTCAATATGCACTTATGATAACGACTATAACGAGTGGCGGTTGTAAGGAGCTATCAAGAAGACTGCTAGAAAAGAAGCAAAAGAAATGAATCACGCAATAAAGCAAACAAATCGGAACACTAACCTCACGTATGGCACAAGCATAGTCTTCTTCATCCTTACTTTTCTTCCCGCGAGGAAAGCTCCAGCTAGAACCTTTCCATCCTTTCACCAACAAACACTGAACAGTCCCCCCTCCCAAAAAAGAGAGAGATAAGTGTAAGCATGAGCTAACAACTAAACTCAAGCAGTGCTAATAGGAATGGATTAATAATCCAAATGGATATATTCTATTCTAAACCCGTTGATAAGTCTCATCAAGGATAATAGCACCAGTGACAGGAACTCGATACTTGTAAGAGGTAAAGTCCTTGAAAATGTCATCAACGTTAGAGACATAAGGTCTCAACACATCACAGCTGTTGAATACTAGTTTTTTCACATGTCAAGGGAAACATATCAGACAATTTTGAAATCATGCTCCAAAAAGCAAATGAGATGATTATAAGAAAAGAGGATACAGAGCAAAGTGAACTCCTTCAAAGAGAGAGACTTTAGCGTCGGATCATTCTCCACAGCGTTGTCTTCATAGTACCAGTAAGCATACTCCACTAGAAACAGAATCCTTTCGAATGATTGTTGATCTTCTTCGGGTACGTTCAAAACAAACCGGCTGCAAACCAAAGAGAACCCAAATCGAAGTCACTGTCTAATGATTTCGTGAACAAAATACATTATACATTATACCTGCAGAGATCGTCGAGAAGCTCCTTAGAGGGGAGGCAGTTTCCGACGTTCTTCGACGAGCTTGACGATCGGTGCAGATTCGACATTTAGTTTTAGTGTGTCGCCGGTGAAATCTAATCGCTCCCGGAGATGTGTAAAGGTGAATATAATATCCGAGATCCGACCAAGTTTCTGTTGGATACACCGAGAAAAAGTAAAAAGATAAATTATATTTTACTTTTACCGCGTAATAAAAAAAAAACATTTGACCGTGTCCACCAGGCTAGGCTGACCAAGCCGTCGCTGAAGGAGCCAAATTGTTCCAAGACCATTGTAATTTCTCCACTTTTCCTTTGTAATTGATATTTTTTTTTTTTTTGATAATCCAGTATCCGACCACTAAGCGTGATCGACTAGCCCACCGGACCTAAGTCCATGCCATTACAGGATTTTTTAAGCCTCCACTTAAGGATCCCGCGAAGTGGTCTGGAGGATGAGAGAAGCCCATGTGAAAGCTTTCGTGGCGGACACTCCAACCGGGGTTCCTTTACCACTAGGCCAACACGCGTCGGTTTGTAATTGTATTTACTACTTTTTCTTGTTAGATTCTAGTTTTGAATTTTGCTATTGAGAATCATGAGTCATAAACTGTGACATTTCACCATATTTTGAACTTGTTGTTGCTCGATAGGAATAATGACAACTAGATGGCTCATGATTACTCTGCAGATGAGGTTGATGGATGGGAATTCGATTAACTTGAGAAAGAAAGAACTGCAATAGTAAAAAAAAAAAAGGAACTGCAATAGTAGTAGTAGTAGTGATAGCAGCAACACAGAATAATATGATCATCACACATGCTCACCATTTACTGATATGTGTGGTAAGTAAAGCTTGGGGTTTAAAAGAGAAACAATGAAAAGCTCAGGGGTGTGTTTCGTGAATAGTTTATTGTAGTGAATTATGATGGACCCGACATAGAGAGTTGACCTACTTTATTCATCAACATCGTGGATCTAGACGGTATAACGTCCATCTTCCTTCCCTAAATTCTTGTTTTCTTACTTCCAAACACATGTTTCATGAGTTTCCATCACTTAAAAAAATCTTCAAAACTGGGCACGCAAGCCACTTGTAGTGGATGACTGTTTTGTAGTATTTGAACGTGACGAAACAAACAAGTGACACCAAAGTTATTCTTTGCAATTAAACAACTAATTTAAACGTAATTAGTGATAATAACCACAATTTTTCATACGTAAGTACGTCGTCGAATGGTTTTACTATACGTCAATTAATTAATCAATTTTACGTGGATGTAATTAACAGCTGCATAAATTTTTTTTATTATACTTTAATATAATTTTCTCTATTAACTTTGTTGGAACATGGAATAAACGATGATATGATACGACTGCTCTTTCACATACATCACCTGTAACCAACGTGCGTCAAACCAACGGGTGCGCGCACAGCCATGTCCTACGCATCCCTGAGCGTGAAGGACCTGACGAGCCTTGTTACAAGATCCGGAACCGGTTCTTCTTCTTCCCCGAAGCGACCCGTCAAGGTGATCCCGCTCCAGCATCCTGACACATCCAATGAAGCTCGTCCTCCCTCGATCCCTTTCGACGATATATTCTCCGGATGGAGGGCGAGGATCAAGCGGATGAGCCTCGTGGATTGGATAGAGACTCTGTTTCCTTGCTTCAGATGGATTCGAACTTACAGATGGAACGAGTATTTTAAGCTCGATCTCATGGCTGGTATCACCGTTGGTGTAATGCTTGTTCCTCAGGTATTATTATCTTAGCTTCTTTTTAACTTGTGTTGATATATGAATTGAATTTGATCTCACTCTGGTCTAAATCGGTAGCATTAGTTAGCTTAGAGATCTTTGTTTTGTCGGTAGCGCAATTTGGTGAACTAAGTTAAATCTCTGTGTTAATTACTTATTGCGTTATCTTTTGGTATCTACCTTTATCACTTTGTGTGGCTGGAGAATTGATTCAAAAATGTGAAAGATGAACTGTTGCGTAGCTTCTTAAGACGATTATTAATTGAATATTTTTTTTCAGTAACAATATATGCATTATAACGTTTGATGGATTTGAACAGGCAATGTCGTATGCAAAACTAGCTGGCCTTCCACCAATATACGGTCTATGTGAGTTTATATATTCTGACACAGATTCTTGTGCACTTAACTTTGCCTAATTATGCCAAATTGATTCAGTTTTTTTGTAACCTTTGATGCAGACTCATCATTTGTTCCGATATTTGTCTATGCCGTATTCGGCTCATCTCGTCAGCTTGCTATCGGACCCGTAGCATTGGTGTCACTTCTCGTCTCCAATGCTTTGGGAGGAATCGCTGATTCGTCTGAGGAAGAGTTGCATATTGAACTTGCTATTTTGCTGGCTCTTTTGGTTGGAATATTGGAGTGCATCATGGGCCTCTTAAGGCAAGAATATTTGTTTTTGCTTGGATTCAGACAATGGAGATGTTGTCCGTTTAATCTAGAACTCCTCTGTTTATTTCTGTTTCATGAGCATGTCTCCCTTGTTTTGCTGATTTCAATACAGGCTTGGATGGCTTATTCGTTTCATTAGTCACTCGGTTATATCTGGATTTACAAGTGCTTCAGCCATTGTCATTGGATTATCACAAGTGAAATATTTCCTTGGGTATAACATTGCTAGGAGCAGCAAGATTGTACCACTAGTTGAGAGCATTATAGCTGGTGCTGATAAGGTGAAACTTCCATTATCACCTTCAAACAGTGTTAGGAAAAAAAAAACTTTATTATACTTGTACTTTATTTAGATGGATCTTTTTTTTGTGTGTCTTTTGTAGTTTCAGTGGCCACCTTTCTTGATGGGATCTCTCATTCTAGTAATCCTTCAAGTGATGAAGCATGTGGTATGAGCCTTGTTCTTTCCATTGTTAACACTACTTTCCTTTATTAGTACCATAAAAATGCCATATGTTTTTTCATGGCAGGGGAAAGCAAAGAAGGAACTTCAGTTCTTAAGAGCAGCAGCGCCACTCACAGGGATAGTTCTCGGTACAACCATTGCAAAAGTGTTCCATCCACCTTCCATCTCTCTGGTCAGATCGATGAAGAACGAACTATATCCACTGTAGTTTCCTTGTTGATCCACACAGTGGTTAACTGTTTGCAGTATATTTCAGGTGGGAGAAATACCTCAAGGACTTCCAACTTTTTCTTTCCCAAGAAGCTTTGATCATGCAAAAACATTGCTTCCAACATCAGCTCTCATTACCGGTGTTGCCATCTTGGTGAGACATCAACATCATTACTTTTTTTTTATCAGAGTGGGCATATGGGAACTCCAACTGAACCTAATCATGTGAAACCATAAATGGATAGTGACACTTCCTAAGGAAATAATGAAAAAATATAATTTCTTGTTTAGATTTGGGTGCATGTCAAGTGATAGTAGTTCTACATTTTTTTTTACTCCAGGAATCTGTGGGTATTGCCAAAGCACTTGCAGCAAAAAACAGATATGAGTTGGATTCAAATTCAGAGGTATTCTGCTTGACTAAAGAGTATAATTGAGTAGTGCTGTTCTTATTTTCTTTTCTTTTACATCTGTTTTCATTGAAAGCTCAATTGTTTTTGTTTATCCCCTTTACTTGACAGTTGTTTGGTCTTGGTGTTGCAAATATATTGGGATCATTATTTTCAGCATACCCATCTACAGGTATGATATCTTGATATGATAAAAAGCCATTAACAAATGCCAAATACATGTATTACTTCTTCTAATGTATACACTTCATTGTTTGAGTTAATAACCTTAGTTTGACTAATCTGTGAATGTCCTAAATGCAAAAAAAAAAAAAAAAAAAGGATCATTTTCTAGGTCTGCTGTGAGTAATGAAAGTGAAGCTAAGACCGGGCTATCAGGACTTATAACAGGAATCATCATTGGATGTTCTCTACTGTTCTTGACACCAGTGTTCAAATATATACCACAGGTCTGTCTGCCTGTGGTGAATATTTTCAGTTTCCAGTACTTGCTGCTATTTCTGAAATAAGATTCTTTCTTCTAACTTGCTTCTCAAATGCAGTGTGCTTTGGCAGCAATAGTGGTCTCTGCTGTTAGTGGTTTGGTAAGTTTAAATCAACCCACCTGCCAAGTAGATAAGATGAATTTGCTTTTCATTTGAATTTTCCGGATTTTACATATAGGTGGACTATGATGAAGCTATCTTCCTATGGCGAGTGGACAAGAGGGATTTTACACTTTGGATCATCACTAGCACCACAACTTTGTTCTTCGGAATAGAGATTGGTGTCCTTGTTGGTGTGAGTATCTAGGGACTCACCTAACTAATGTGTATATTTAGAGTTCTCCAATACCATCTAAGGACTCACGCAGCTGCAATACATTCATTTTTGTAGGTTGGTTTTTCATTAGCATTCGTTATCCACGAGTCTGCAAACCCCCACATTGGTAAGAAGGAACCTCTGTTCAGTTTCTTCTCAGTCATATGCGTTTTAAGAGTGCCCTTTTTTTTCTAACTTAGTTTCATTTCTTACCCTGATTGTTCTCCTGGTAGCTGTCTTGGGGCGTCTTCCAGGGACCACAGTGTACAGAAACGTAAAGCAGTATCCAGAGGCTTACACATACAACGGGATTGTGATTGTCAGAATCGATGCTCCTATTTACTTTGCCAACATAAGCTACATTAAAGACAGGTGAGAGAGAGTTGCTTGCTTATTCCTTATAGTGTGAATCTATAGAAATAACCTCTTTTTTTTGCAAAGTGCAGACTGCGAGAATATGAAGTTGCTGTTGACAAATACACAACCAAGGGACCAGAGGTGGAGAGAATCTCCTTTGTTATCCTAGAATTGTCACGTAAGCCCCTCTCTTTTCTATTGAAATCTGAATTGACTATAGAGAATACAGAATCACTAAACGTAAAATGCAAAAACAATGGCAGCTGTTACTCACATAGACTCGAGCGCTGTGGAAGCTTTAAAAGAACTGTATCAGGAGTACAAAGCAAGGGACATTCAGCTAGCGATCTCAAATCCGAACAAAGACGTTCACATGACGATAGCAAGATCAGGAATGGTCGAGCTCGTTGGAAAAGAATGGTACTTTGTGAGGGTGCACGACGCGGTGCAAGTGTGTCTTAACTGCGTACAGAGCTCTAGCTTGGGAGACAAGAAACAAAGTTTCTTGAGAAGGTTTGGGAACAATGGGAGCAACAACGGTTCATCATCTTACACTGATCTTCAATCCTACAACACTTTGTTGAAGGAGCCATTGTTGCCAGTGGAGAAGTAAAGTATCATGTAATGTAAGTTACTGTGTATAGTTGTTGCGATTTTGTAAACAACAAAATTTACCTGATATATACTGTTATTATTTTCCTCAAATACAGTAATAAAATTAGAGGCTAAGACCATTCAAAAGGCTTGTTAATAATACTGAAGAAAGCTGTCCGTACATGCGATTCATTATTTTATACAAACAACAAACAAACAAACAAAAAAGGTAATAGATGATGATACAGCTCCTAAATATCTCCTACCACTCTATAGTTTTAACTTTATTAACAAAAAGTATTAATAAATCATCATGAGAGAGACAAGAGATATAGATAAGATTACATGTTGTCATAAGGGCTTAAAGAGAGCTCTTTATGTCTTTTGTAATGCACAGATCAGCCCTAATGATCATCAATCTTCCAGATTCAAAACATAATCATACACTCTGAGATATAGGTTCAGCCAGAAGGTTCATCTAGAACGATGTCAGCAGGATCACCGATCCATGGCCGGCCTTCTCTCCAGAGGAATTTTATTCTCAGCTTCCCATTAGCATCAACACCCACAACATGTCCTTTACTTGCATGCGTCTCCATTCCCCAACCCCACCGAGGTGTAACCAGTCCGTTCTTTATCTTAACCTTGTCTCCGATTCCAAACGGTCTTATACGTTCCATTTCCACGGCTTTGCAAAGCCATAGCCTGTCTAGGAAACAGAAAGATACCCACAAGTCTCCATCCTCCATTCTGTGAACCACTCCTATGCTTGAAGGGTTCACTTCTCCCCACTGGTAAGTGGGTGTTGTGATGCTCGGCTTTACCCTGACCCAGTCCCCTATCTTGACCTCTTCTTCTTCTATGGTTTCCACTTCTGATGGGTCTAGCATCCATGTTTTAGAGCCGGCTGGTGTGTATATCCTTAGCTTACCATCCGCATCAATCGCTGCTATGGTTCCTATACTCCCGTGGCTATGACCTGACCAACCAAACCTAGGCTGTTTCACTGCCAGTTTGACTCGAGTTTTTTGTCCGACTGCAAGCTTCTTTGCTTTCTCTAGATGCGTAAAGGACCCTGTCCATCTCTCTTGCTCTCCACAAAAGGAAACAGATATGGTTCCGTCCCACTCGTCTCCCTCATATCCTACTCCATGGACTACACCAACACTTCCTGATCCAATGGACTTCCAACTAGGAACACCTTCTTTAAGTCTTACCCATTCTCCAACCTCAAACATACGCTCCACTTCTAAGTCTGCTGGATCTCCTTTCCACAGCCCAGGCAATCCAAAGAAAGCAACTCTTACCTCTCCATCAGCGTGAACAGTCGTTATGATGCCTCGAGAATCAGGCTTAGCTCCTCTCCAGCCCCATCTTGGTTCTGTTAAGCCCTTCTGGAAACGCACAAACTGGCCGGCTTTCAAAGCTGGGATCTTCTCTAAATCTGTGTAATGAGTACTCCATCTTCCTTTCCGGAAACAACAAGCCAGCTCCAAGTAACCTGCTTCCTGTATGCTATGAACAACGGCAATACTGTCCCTTCCTACACTAAACCAATCATAGCTTGGTCTGCTTCCTAGGCTTGGTTTTGAGCGCACCCAATCTCCGACTTCAAAACCTGATAGCAGCTCTGCATCTCCAGGTGAGACCTTCCACAACGTCTGTCTACCAGTCACCTGTGCCTACAGGAGAACAAAAAGATTCAACCCTCGATTATGAGATAGCTTCATCAATTTGGGACATGATACATTTTTAGAAACTTACACTCAGAGTCCCATCCATGTCGATCCTCATAATTTTACCAATAGTTGCTGGAGTCTCATTTGACCATCCAAGTCGTGGTTGAGCTATAGATGGTATCATATGAATCTCTTGCCCCACATGAAACGGTACAACTTTTTCAATATCTGTCACCGAACATGAAAACGGCTTGCTCCTGAAACAGAAAGCTATGCCCACATCCCCATCTTCGTCTAAGCTGTGCATCACGCCAACACTGTTTCGAGTAATGTCTTCCCATCCATATTTTGGGGAAGAAACTGACGCCTTCACTCTGACCCAGTCACCAACCTGCTCATAGTACAAAGTCTCAGTGTTAAAAGAATCAAAGGCTCTTGAGATGCTGCAACCAATTTTTTCTCATCATTGTGACTCCATGAGAAAACCACTCTTACCTTGAAATCATCAATCTTTTCCATGTCTGAAGGATCTGCCTGCCACGGTATAGGTCGGTTTGGTATTTCAATTATAAGGAGACCATCATTCTCTATTTCACTAATTTTGCCAACACTGTGGTGAGTCTCACCACCCCAAGCATATCGAGGTTCAGCAACTGACCGCTTTACGCACACCCGATCACCAATCTATAATATAAAGAAAATTGTTGGCATTAAACTTTTCATATGAAGTAAGAACTGTTTGTAATAAATCTAATCAAGTACATTACCCTAAAGGGAGTAGCAGGTTCAACTTCTTCAGGCTCACAGTGCCAGGGATTTGGAAGATAACTCAGCTCCACGAGGAGGCTGCTATCTGGCCTCACACAATAAACAATCCCCATACTCCCTGGGACAACAGATCCAAAACCATGTTTTGCTGAAGTCAGGTTCTGACGAATACGGACCCAGTCCCCAACTTTGAACTCTTCCACACGTTCCATTTCGGCAGGATCAGCTTTCCAGCCTCGAGATGCTCCAGGAAACCCAACTCGTAGGATCCCATCCTCATCAACACATAAAACAGTACCGACACTATCGCGTGACTGGCCACGCCAACCAAACCTAAAAAAATCAATCAACACCATATAAAATTATCACTTCGGTAACTGAATTACAACAAAAAAAATTAACAGCTTTTGTAGCATCTTCAGAGAAAAATTCAGAGTGGATAGCACTCACAAACCTTGGTTCTTTAACATCATTTCTGAGTCTTACATGCTGGCCCCTGTCCAACGGAATCAACTTAACAACTTCACTTGCCAGCACACGAGCTTCACCAGAACAAAATGCGACAATCATGTCCTCCTTCTCAAGAATGGTTTGCACAAACCCAACACTCTTAGGCTTAGCACCTTGCCATCCATGTAAGGGTGTTGTTATGCCTCTCTTGAACTTCACCCAATCCCCTATCTCATAGCTGAGAATTTGAAACCAGCGTCAGTTAACTGTATAGTAAAGGTGCATATCAGCAGAAAGATTTCAGAGGAAGTCCTCACATTGTAGGTGATAGATGAACTCCCCTTTTTAAAAGTGCCTCCATTAGATCCTCTGAAATCCATTCCCTTGGAAGGGCTTCTAAGAAGTCACGTACTGTCTTGCCACTGTTATTCAATAATTATATGAACTATGATTGTGGAAGGAAAGGGTAATTACAATTCAAAATACTAGCTTCTGAAGTAAAATTTTGTGTAATTAATATATTCTTCATTTCCAACTATTTAATATTTACAATAGCATAGTGCTTGCCTGTGGTTTCTGACATCCACAGCAGCATCAGGTCTCTTTAGCATCACAATTAACCAATCAAGGTTTTCACGTATCATCTTTGCTGCATCTGCTGCTATATGGAATGCGTTGTCTCCTTCGTCATCCTTATAATAAAATGAAAACAGAAGAAGACAAGTCAAGTGACAAAGTAAATACAATTATTGAAAACCAGCTCTGACTGCATGAGGACCTAATCAATGTGGAACCTACAAACATCAGATTCACTTTGCCACTACTTATGCAAAGAAGATACTTTCCGTACCATGTTATTCATATTAAACGCTAGACTACTTACAATAAACTGATTATCATTATACATCAATAAGAAACGAGACCCAAAGAACTATTTGTATTTATATTAACATTCTCAGATTGTTCGCTTAGCCTTTCTATGACTAAAGACTTAATATTACCTGTATGTTGCAGTCCGAGCCAGACTCTAGAAGTAGGCTAACACAGGCGTTCGCCCCTCTGGCCAAAGCCATGTGAAGGGGAATTGTATTGTGAACATTCCGGATGTTAGCATTCACACCAGCATCTAGAATGACCTATCAAATTAGAAAAAATGTGGTTGGCTGTAAGACACAATATAAATGAAAGATGAAATTTACGAGAGTCTATCAACACTGAAGATACACTTTCTCAATTCCCACAAAACTACCACTATAATTTTGATTCACACCATATGTTATCTACTTCACTGATAGGGACTTCGATCTAAAAACTGTGGCTGGCTGTGATCCGCAACATATCTATCAACACTGACAAAATCTAATACTACTCTTCCTCTTTGAAACATAAATTTTAATATGTTCTCGGTAGGAAAGCATCTTACTCTCACAAGTTCCACATTGTTAGCCATAGCAGCAGTATGCAACGCTGTTCGCCCATGCTGAGCATCTTGCGCAGTTGGATCTGCCCCAGCCGCAAGCAATATTTGAACTAGCTCTCTACCTTCTGCAGCAGCACACATGCTAAGTAAACTGAATAACTGATATACATAACAAATAGAATAAAGACATAGCATTCAATAAATTCGAACTCGACACGGTACAATTGCAAGAAATAGCAGGAAAATGGTTCAAATAACATCCTTTTTCGTACTGTATTAAACAAATAGTTTGAAATGGAGCTTCAAACATTCTAATCATTTAGGGGTGAGAGTAACCATCGTGTCTAACCAATAAAAGATAAGCTTCGTAGAGGTCCACACACAAAAGACCAGATATTCATAACAATACAAAAGTCTAAATTGCTAGCAATGGCACTGCAAAAGCAAAGAACTCGAGTAGACAACACAAAAACTCGTCATAGTTATATGAAGCAATTTACTTAACAAAAGATACTATAATTCATTCATTACCCTTTTCATGATCCTTCCTTATAGCAGCAGCCATACATAGAGCAGTGCCAACTGGACTTGGGATGTTTATTGCCTGAGAAATTTCTTCTGGGCTGGAAACTTCCACCCAGCGCTTGATAACAGCAACATTCCATGTTGATACACACATATGTAACGGTCTGAAACAAAAAAAAAAATATAAAGATCTAAAGCATAAATAATGGAAAGATAGGTTTACAAATGGAATATGTTTTCCTAAGAAAAAATGGAAGCGTTGCGTAGCATATACGAGTTCAGTTATGTACTTACGTCAGGCCCTTTGCATTTGAAACGGCCATTGATCTAGATCCCCCATTTTCCAATATAACAATGGCGCAATCTGTGTACTTCTTGGTAACAGCTCGATGAAGTACAGTTTCACCTTCATCATCCACTGCATTTGGATCAGCTCCAGCTACCAGCAATTCCTAATAATAGCATAAGCGGAGGGAAACCATTAACAAGGTCATAGATATAAGACGAGCCTAGGTTCCAATATACTTCAGATACGTGGAACATTTGTGAACATGTGGTGGAAGCTTTTAAGTGATAGATAACTTCCTCGGGAGCAGAGACTTACACGCATACAATCAGGTTGGCCATGATACGAACAAACATGAGCAACAGATGGACCTGATCCTTCCCGCAGTCTAGACCTAACGTTAGCACCTTTTCTAATGAGAACATGAACACATTGTGGAGATCCAGCTGCCAAAGCAAATACAAGAGGAGGATCCCCATCTTTGTCCACAATATCTACATTCGCCTCCCCATACTCCAGTATAGCCTCCACAAGCTCGACACTGCCACGCCTGCAAGCTAAGTGAAGAGCAGATTGACCGTCAGCGTTTTGCGCCTCTAATAGAAACCTCACAGAGCTTCCACCGCTTCCAGTTGCAGCCTTTGCTAGTATATTTCTACTCCAAAACAAAAAAAAATCAACCAAATGTAGCTGAGAAAAGGTTGTTTATAGCTACCCAAAACAAAAGGATTAGCTAAAGATTCGTTACAGATACCAACCTTACACCCTCAGAGTCTCCTTCCAAAACAACCCGATGTAGGTTGATAGGGTTATCTGGTAAGACCCCCATGTTAGTCGCGCGAGTTTCTTCTACAACATTTACTCCACACACTTTGATAAACCCACTACATCATACACGATTTGTAAAAACTGTTAGGCGAATGAATATAGGCATAATGACATAAACAATCTTAGGCATTGATGCTAAATCAATTCATGATTTTTTACTGACAAGCAATAATACCAAGAGTCAATATTTACAGGCAATCTTAGAGATTCATAACTCTTACTTATCAGGGCTTGCTGAAGGGCTGCGTGGTATCTCTTGCAAATGACGAAGAAAGGTAGCAAGCATTGCATTAAAAGTTGGTCTCTTCGACGGTTTAAACTGAAGACATTCACCAATCATCTTCCACAACTCTCGAGGAATCCCCACACCCACTATACGTTCATACTGTGGTGGCACTTTCCGAGCTTTCACAACAGCTTGGAAAATTTCTTCTCTACTAAGACCATCCCACCTGCAAAAGATTCAAGGAATAGTTACAGCACAACAGCGGACACAAACACACAAAAGTGATTAATCTGCAGAAGGAAGAAGCTTTCACGTACGGTGTGGAGCCAGTGCACATCTCAACCAACGTGCAACCAAAACTCCAGGCATCTGACTCCGGAGATACGCCACTCGCATCCTCCCAAAACAGTTTTTTCACTGGCCCCCAAGCCTCCGGCGCGGTGTAGTGTGGACTGAGTGTTACACAGTCCGTGCTGCACGGAGTGACTTTCGAGGAATCAAACTCCGGTCGAGTTTTCTGCCACGTTGGCTTCTTCAAAATGGGAGCGAGGCCATAATCAGAAACCACGGCGTTGCCACTCGCGTCCAGCAGAAGATTAGAAGGTTTTATGTTCATACATATAACACCTGCTGCGTGGAGCTCTGCTACCCCTCTAGCAACATCCGCCCCATATCTACACTTGGTTAAAAAAAAAAAATTAATATCACACAACAAGAGCAATGAAAATAATACATAGGTTGGTTAATTTTTGAAGTTTTAAAATAATACAAAGACATTCATTTACTCATTTGTTCTTTCATTTAGCAGTTCCAAAATGATAATTTTCAGTTAAACAGCAGAAAATGGGAAGAAAGACAAACAAGTGGACTAATAGTAAACTTGGAAGCCAAAAACATACTATGAACTTTCACTAATCTGACAAATTTTCTCCTAATTTTGAAACTAAAAGCTATCTTAGTAGTTGCCTAAAAGGGTTAGTTGCATTTTTTTCACTAAAATGTTCGAAATTTTGAAACTTTATGCAAAATAAATGATTGCATAAAAGCAAAAAAGAACTGAACCTTAGGATCTGCTCTAAAGTGAGCCTCCCTTCATTACGTTCCATCTCAGACTGAACAGAACCAAAGCACCGATCCATCAACAGACACAAAGATCCATCCATCTTGACAACCCCATGGAAAGTACAAACATTCCTACACCACATTGAAGCCTTCCTCAGACCCTCCAGCTGTCCCTGCATCCAATCCACATCCATCTCCTCCGTCAAAGTCACCTTCTTCACCGCCACACGGTGCTTACACCTCCTCCCCGCAACCGTCGCGTCCCACATCTCAACACCTCCTCCTCCTTCCTCCTCTTCCTCCCCAATCCGCTTCGCAAGCTTCACCTCCGGGTGAGCTCCCACCTCAATCACAGGCCCACACGAGCCCTTACCATCACCACCACGGGAGCTAGAAGAAGCACCGTAACAGTCATCAGCTTCGTCTTCTTCTTCGTCTTCGTCATCGGAATCAGTGTAATCGCAATCGAAGTCCCCGCCGCCGCCGCCGCCGGAGGCGGTGATGAGGGCGAGCATGGCGAAGTTCTTCCTGAGGCCCTGGACGGAGTTACCGACGATCGACACGTGGCGGCAGCGGGGGCAAGGGAGGGAGGTGTCGGAGGAGGAGGAGAACATCTTGGAGAGGCAGTCTTTGCAGAAGCCGTGTCCGCATTGGAGGAGGAGAGGGACTCTCTCGTCCTCGTTGTACCGAGTGTGGCACACGGAACAGCACGGGACCTTCATCTTCTTCGCCGCCCCGACCATTTAGAGAGAAAAGCCCTAAAAATAATAATCGGGAAGATCAGAGAGAGAGAGAGAGAGAGTAGAAGGAAGTGTGAAAAAATCTCAATCACTTTGAAGAGAGAGAAGAGAGAGTTACTTTAGAACATAACGACAACAAGGAAACAAATTAAAATAAAAAAATTAGGGAGTCTGGATCCAGATCAAGAAGAAGAGAAGAGGAGCAGATCCATGGAGTTGCAGTAGTAGAAAGAAGAAAAAGGTAGATCAACAATTTGGCTGAGAAACCAGACACGTTGAAGAAACAACAAAAAAATAATAATGTAAGAGAATGTGAAAAAAAAGGTTCTTCTTCAAGGTTTTATACTATAATTAATGCTCAAGATAATTATTTATTTACTGTTGGATGATGATTTTTGTTTTTTTCATTAGAAATTTAATTTATTTACTGTAGGGTGATTGTTCTTTTTTTTTTTAAATGGTTTAGTCTCGTCGGTTTAGGTTTGACGGGTTGGTGGTGCCTTTGGTGGTGGGCAGACGCAGAACCCATATTTTGACTAAAATTGTCAACCATCTGGTTTTTTATATGAACCAATCTTAACCGTAAGGTTTTATGGTAGACTGGTAAGTAAAATGGGCCTTCGTTACGAGTAAAGTGGGCTATAGTCAACGACTAAATGGGTTCTGGTCCACGAGGTTTTCAAAACTATTGACTAACACCCAGTTTGCTTATTGGTATGGGATCAGGTCATGGCCAGAATCAAAGGACTACGAAGTGAGTGAAGCCGGTGTCGTTCGTTTAATGCAACTTGCAATCTCATCCAAGTGCAGAGAGTACCATAGGGGAGTGGAGGATGAAGTACTTGCGTTCACTCTTCACTAGAGAAACAAGCCTTTGCAGAAGCTCGAGAGACTTACCACCTCATAGCTCAGGGAGTGGTTGAGATCCTCTCTAAAGTACATCTGAACAAGACCCATCTAATAACAACTTGCTGCTCGACTCATAAACAAAAATGATTGAATTAAATTCTCTGATATAGTACAACTTACTTAACTACCCTCATCTTCCATCTTCTTGACATAAGCCTTGAGCACCATGATAACCTCAATAGCTGGTGCTTGTAAAGTAGATACGAGATTAATAGCCGGACTTTGCAGAGTTCCGAGCATCTTAGCGTAGACCTCAGCGCGGGTAGGCACACGGTCTCAAGAGCTTTAAAATTCCTTTAAAAACTCCGGTAAGGTTTTATTTATAGCAGAAGGAATGAGATGCAAAAAAAAAAAAAAAAAAAAAAAGAAGGAATGAGATATTAAAGGAAAAATAAGAGAGAAAAGGATTGACTAACGGAACTAGTAACACCGTCTAGTTGCAGTTGACTGTCGTTTAGTCTTGACCGTCTGGTTATCACATTATTCAATCTTCACTATCTAACTATCACCTAACCATTTCTTGAACATTGTCTCAAACCAGATTCCATAATTTACTCTTGTGTTCATCATTTAACTGAAAGAAAAGAAGTAACAGGAAAAAAGAAAAAAAAACTCTTCATTTAGCAAAATAAGCTGTATGGGTTCGTTGTCGTTTCTATGGTTTGTGCCTTGTGGATTTGAGTTAGAGAGTTTCCCAGTTAGGGATATTTGCTGTAGCTTCATTCACCATCTTCACTAGAGTCTCCTGCATCACCAAAAACACAACACACAGATGCATTTAGGCAAGTTATTCACAGTTTGACGACAGGTACCATGAGTAAGAAATCTTAAAACTCCTATAAATATTGGAAACTACTTAAACGGACTTATGCATATATAATTCTTGGAAGTTGACAAACTAAACTACACCAGACTTATGATAAGTATCTCCGTATGATGTTATTATATAGTCTCTCAATGGACATGATGCGGATAAATTCCCGTATGAGCTATAGATGCACCTTACAGCAGTATCTAGTTGTATATAGGATTATAGATCAAGTGGTAAGTAGATAACATACCACACTTTCTGGAACACCGGGAGGCGGCATGGAAATGTTTCTCGGAGGAGGACGACGCAGATGTGATCTCTTATCGAAACGCCACTCTCCTATTTTTCCATATGTCAGCTCACCCTGTATATCACAGTCGGTAATGAAATTCTATTAGAATACATAGGAAGCTGATATATAAGTAAAACTAACATGGACCTTGACCTTGTATAAGGTGCGACAAAACTTAGTAGTTTCAAGAGCTTCTAATAAGAAAAGTAAGGTGTAGGTTGTTATTCTGTAATTTATCTTCCAGGAATGAAATCAAACAATCATCTCAAAATCACCTTCATGTTGTAGTCGCATCCATAAGTATAATGGATGATAAACTTCCCCTCGGTAGACAAATCCCATGGAGGCTGAAAAGTATGGTGAGAGAGCACTTAGGAATACCGAGTAAAGAAAAGGGTTGTGTAACTTTCACAAGGCACTTCGACACTGAAAAGGATATTAACTAACAGTGATCAATCAGTACACGGTCGATTCTTACCTGAATCATGAAATCCTTCCGAAGTATGTGCCGCACCCCATGCAGAGCAGAGGCAACTGCGTAACCGTACCTTTATAAAACAGAAAATAGAAGAGGCAAAGCTATCTCAGTAAACAGCGATGGGATTCAAAAGGCTCTAGAGGAGTCTATTTGTGAGCAGACAAGTTTGTTTCCATACTAACATTTCCAACACCCATCCAAATGCCTTGTCAGTATCTGGATCGTTTTTCATTGTTAACGAGACATTCATCCATGTAGGAGCAATCTTTTCGAGTGATTCCTGCATAGGAAAAGTAACTGCATGTCAACACCAACTTTTTTAGTGCATAAAAAGAACAAAACAACATACTCTTGGACAGTGGACACTAACATTACATGTAAGCTAAACCTCTCTAGATAACCAACATAAATCAATATAGCACAGGTACTTAAATCTCACCTTGCTTATAATAACAGGAGAATTGCCAATGGGGTCGATATTTGAGACTGGCCCCATCTCCACAGGATAATACTTTCTGACTATGTTCTCATACTTTTCAGGCGTAATATAGAAAAACGGAAAAGCAGCTGGGTATCCTCCAACAGCCAAATTAGGAAGAGGGTTAACAAATACATGATCAGGCTCTGCCATCAGCACATAGCTGCACCATAATTAACAACCAGGAGATTTCAGCAAAATGGTAGCTGAAGAATGTGTGCTTGGTAGGGAAGTGAAACATGGCTTACTCTTCCTCAATGGTAGCTCTTTCAAGCCACTGCACAAACGCCCACGGTCTATTCAACACAACATACCCCTAAAACACACACACAAAAGAGTCAACACAAAACAAAACAAAAACTCTAAACCAAGTGAAAGAAAAAGGGAAACAAAGTTTCTTCTCTCACCCTATCAAGACCTTGGGGAAGAGGATCAACGACAAACGTAGGTATCTCATCCATCAAGCTATCACGATTACCAGAATGCAAAATGCGAGTAAACCCTCCCATGTCAGAACCAGGAAGAGCTTTCTTCTGCTTATACCAATAATACATAATACGACACTGCCACTTGTTGTAAGGAGCATCCGTAGCTGTCAAGGCAACATGAAAGGGCGCTGGTGTAGAAGCAGCCTTGGTCTTTCCGTTAGGCATCTGAACGACAGGATCTAGAAGCGGACTACTACTCATCGCACCAGATCTGTTGTGGACTATAAGGGTCAGAAGATTGTATGTGACAACGAAGAAACCGAAACCTAACAGAAACAGAAGCAAAGACGATGCTTTTCCCATTGTTTGTTGTTTATATTTATATGGATCAAAAACTAAAATAAAAATACAAAGCAGTTGGCTCAGATATTGGTGGGACCCTCTCCTCCTCTTCCTCCACTCACAAACTCATTCCTGCATATACAGTGAAAAGGAATTTAATATCAAATCGTTTAGAAGCAAAGCTAAATTAAGATCCATGGGTGCTTGATACAAATTAATATATGATAATTACATCTATTTTTCCTTAATCAATTTGGGAGCTAGATGATATAATACATATTATTAACTACAGGTATTTTGAGGATCTGCTCTGGATCCAGCCATCAAAAACAATTTAGAAAATCAATCGGGGAAGAGAGTATACAATTGATTTGACCTAATCAATTTCTAACAGAAGACAATCATCAATTATCATCCACTATTAACTGTATATACTATAAGATCTGAAAGAGCAGAAACCCTAGACAAGCGAATTTTGGGAGTAAGAGCGTGGAGGAGCTTACAGATTCGAAGATGGATGAAAGTCGCCGGAGAAGAGAATGATGAGAGAGATCGGAGGAGTGATTTTTAATGGGGAGAGGAGTTGACTAACGGAGCCATCACTAACGATTTTTATTCTAACACCGACTACACATATGACAAAAATGGTGTTAGGATCGTGCCAATGAAAACAGAGAGGGAAAAATAAAAAAGAAAACAATTATTTGTTACAGGAAGGTGCAGTGTTTGTGGAAGCACATCTTTTGGAAAAAAAAAAAAAACTTTAAGAACATGAATGAAAATTCATCAACATTAGATTTTTTTCCTTTTTTTTTGAACATTCATTTAGCTGGAGAAAATGAGAAAGATATTTACAGTAAGTTTACTGTCCAAGTAGTTATTACCAGATGTGAAAATATGGTTTAAATATAGCGTGTGATTTGGTCTGACTTGTCTCTGTCTTCACGTCTCAATGTGCTTTTGGAAACGTCCTCCTTGCTATTGTGCCCGTCAGTATCTGCTGCAGCTTTCAGTTGACGCTATTCTCTGAAAAGTATATGTTACAAACTCGATTTGACACAACTCTTCTTTCTTCTATTCCTGGCATATTTTTCTCAAAGATTAACACGTAATCTAGGAATCATGAACTAAGCGACGAATCTAGTGATTGCAATGTTGTCATGTTGATTACGTTAAGATTAATCACTATTCAGTAGGTACCAAAGCTTCAAATATATACAAATACAACCACCGATAGTTAAAACTATATATTATTAGTCTTCACAAGACGTTTCCTTAAGCAACTCCAGCATATAATGCTTATTTCGAAGGTTTAAAAGGTTTTAAACATAAACAAACAAAAAACCATAACTGTAAAATTAGTTCGGAGTCAAGATCTCCAGCACATACAAAACTTATTTCGAAATGATAAAACTTTTCCCATGCTACTCTCTAGTTTTATGGCAAAAGGATTCATCAACATCTTGATCTTTTTTAAAAAGTCTGAAACTGCAAATAAATCGAAATGAAAAGAAGAAAAAATAAAGCCAAAGCTTTATGGTTGGTGGCGACTGGTGATTAGCATTACTTAACCAGATCCTGATCCGTACTTCTTTCCGAGAAGAAGTAACTGCAGCTTGTCGTATCCAGAGAGCACACCAGCACCTGCAATGGCCCGCAGGATGTTGGCACCAGCACCCTTGAAGAGTGACTTGGGTCCTTCCTTCTTGAGGATCTGCTGGAAGGCATCCATCGAACTCTTGTACTTCACGGCCTCACCCGACGTCATCATCATTCTTCTACGGACAGTGTCAATGGGGTATGATGCAAGACCTGCACCGTTGGTGATGAGCCATCCAAGGGCAAAGCTAGCGAAGAAGCTGTCCTGAAATTTCCAAGAAAGATAACGACATTAGAAACAAACCAGACAAGGCAGAATAGGGTTTCTATATTGGTCAATTTAGGTATCAAATAACAAACCTGGAGGTCAGCAGGGAGAAGAGGCTTCAAAGAGTCGTACAGACCAAAGTAGAGACCACGGTAGACAATGATACCAACACAGGAGATGTTGAATCCACGGTAAAGTCCAGCAATACCATCAGACTTGAGGGTCTTCTTGTAGACATCGACAAGACCATTGAACTGCCTTTCACCTCCCTTCTTGGCTGCCTTAGAGTCATTGGCAAGACGGGTACGTGCGTAGTCAAGAGAATACACAAAGAGAAGGGAAGAGGCACCAGCAGCACCTCCGGATCCCAAGTTACCAGCAAACCACTTCCAGTAACCATCCCTGTCTTTCTTGAAGTTGAAAAGCCTCTTGAAGTAATCTTTGAACGCAAAGTTCAAGGCCTACAAAAGCGAGAGATAGATCAGTAACCAAAAAGCATCATCAAGTAATAGAGCAAAGATGTAACCAAACCTGAGTGGGGAAGTAACGGATAACGTTAGCAGTGTTTCCTCTCCACAAAGAACCAAAACCCTCATCCTTAATAGTCCTTCCGAAACAGTCACCAATACCCTTGTAAGGCTCAGAGAGCCTTCCAGCCTTGAGCATCTCATCCTGGTTCTGAATCAAAAGCTTGACACGCTCGATGGGAGCAGCAGCGGTCTTGGACACAGCGGCGGAAACACCACCCATGAGGAAGTCAATAGCGAAGCTAGAGAACCCTTTCTCCGCTGGAGCCTGGACAAACACGGGAGAAGTAGTCGCCACGATCCTGGAAGTGGCGGCGCCGGCGAGAGGATACTGGAACGCAGCGTTTGAGTAGTTTCCGTACGCCACACGCCTCTGGTACATAGCGGGGCTCTGGAGAGCAGAAGCGTAACCGTGAATGTCCTGAGAAACACCCGAACGAATGATTTGGCCTGATGCCTTCTGGAACTGAGTCTGTTCAACCATTTTGACCTCTGCCAAAAAAAAAACAATACTCAGTGAAACAATTTGACACGTCATTAGAGATCTAGTGCTATGTTATAATGAATTTTATCATATGGTAAAATATCATAATGTATCAACAGATACATAAACATTAGTAACAAAATGGCAACAGAGACGAATCATTTCTAGATCTAAGCAAGCAGATCGGAGAATCGTAATTCAGATCTATTCTAACGAAAACATTCTCACTCAACATGGGATCTATATCCAAATCAATCGGAAAATACTCAACTTGTTGATTTATAATAAAAGCAGATCGATAAAGTCCGATGAACAAAACGGGAGAGACGACGAGATATAAAGCGGAGGAGAGATCTAAAAAACACTTACCAAAAGGAAGAGATGGCAAGGAGAAACTCAAGGAACGAGAGATTCTTCGCCCTTTATTGTAGGAGCTGAGCGAAGAAGAAGAGGAGACGAGAGAAGTTTCTATGGTGGCGAAGAGTGCCTTTTTATTGGCTCGAGAAATAGGGCCGCATGTTGTGATTAGAAATGATCCTGTGTGACGCTCCCCAGACGAGCTCAGAAACGGTTAGGTCCGTTAGATCATCCTGATTAACATACGGAAGGCTTTTAAGCCGTTGATTATGATTACTATAGGAAATAATAGTTTTCTATGGAAATGTAATACTATTTTACTGGCCTTTTGTTTAATGTTGGGCTCTAATGCTTTCGAGTTATGGGCTCCCGTTTATCATCTGTCTTTTTTTGCCCATGTTTCTAGACTTTCAATATAGTAATGGACTTTGGGCACTGTGCCTATGTGTATATGATCTTCTATATTATGGTCTATCTTCATTGGTTTAGCGTTGGTATGCCGTATGTGTGTGCGGAATTTTTCTTTTTTTTTATGTGTGCCGAAAACTACTTTCTTCAGTTCATGTTCTTACTCATGTTTTTTTGTTTAAAAAAAAAAAAAAGTTCTTACTCATGTTTTTAAGATATGTGTAATGTGTTTGAATGAACAATGGATTAGAGTGTCTCAGTATGTTCCAGTGTTATGTATAACTTCATCATGCACTATTTGTGCAAATTAATGCTGAATCAACCAAGTACAGTACTTTTGGTTAATTAACGTTTGAGATTAAACCAAGTCTTACTCTTTTTCTTTTAATCTTTTCGGCGGGTAAAAAAAATGGTAACGGATTAACCGTAGAACCGGATAACTAAGAACCGAGATAAAACCGACCGGTGAACCGATCGTTACTTCCTTCCTTCTCGAGGAGTCGAGGGTTTGGCTAGCCGAGAAGAAGCAAACCCTAAGTTCCTAACCTTTCAACTTTCACTTGCTTCTTATCGGCTCACCCCGACGAGATCCACGCTCGTTGAAAGATAAACCCAATACTCTCTGTGGGCAACAATGTACGGAGATTCGATGCAGCAGCAGCTCCCACCGATGCAGAATCAACACCTCGGAGGTCCACCGATGCATCATCCCCCACCGATGATGCGGCATCCCTCGGCCTCCTCCACCAATATCAATCCCGATTACCACCATCCCGGCTCTGCCCCAAATCCCTTCGACTGTAAGTAGCAGACTCTCGCTTTTGTGTACTGAATTAGGCATATGGCTACGAGATCTGATCTCTATTGTTGCAGCACATGTTGACGGTTTTGGGGGGAAACGAATGAGAAAGCACACACAGAGAAAGGCTGTTGATTACACGAGTACTGTTGTGAGATACATTCAGGTAATGTGTCACAAGCCACAGAGCCTTTTTCACTTGATCAATACCAATACTCAATAGTTCTTTACTTTGTGTAAAGAAAAGTACAGTGTGAATTTACTATGTCAATGTTTTGTTCAGGCTCGTACGTGGCAGCGAGACTCAAGGGATATGACCTCTTTGCAACCAACCCCAGCTGCTGCAGTTGATGTTAGCTTTTTTCTTGGATTATGAAATAGTTTCTTGATCTTAATATCAGTGTTTCCTTTATTTGATTTTTTTTTGTCGATGGTTCAGATGCTTCCTCCAGTTGCCTATTCAGATAATCCTTCTACGAGCTTTGCTGCGAAGTTTGTTCACTCATCGCTTAACAAGAACCGTTGTTCAATCAACTGTGTATTGGTATAGCCCTTGAACTGTATTATACTCTGTTTTTGCCATGTTTATCTGTTGAAGAAATCAACTTTATGACAGCTTATTGCGATCATTACTGATTGGTTTTGTTGTATATATATAGTGGACACCTTCAGGAAGACGTCTTATCACTGGCTCCCAAAGTGGGGAGTTTACTCTTTGGAATGGGCAATCTTTCAATTTCGAGATGATTCTTCAGGTTCACTTTTCAGATTGTGTATCTTTTGGGACTCCTGTTTTGTTTCCTCTGTTGTTTTTTTTGTTTCATGGTATTGACTGTTGAAATTTGTTTGTCAATACCAGGCACATGATCAACCTATAAGGTCGATGGTATGGAGCCACAATGACATTTGGATGGTTTCTGGTGATGATGGAGGCACACTAAAGTATGTTTTCTCTTTCAACCCCTAATTTATGCCATGTAAAGGAGAAGCTCAAAATTCTATTGATTCGTATTTGGTTGTTGTTGTGATAATGAGGATCATTTGCTTCTTATCTAACAGGTACTGGCAGAGCAATATGAATAATGTGAAAGCCAATAGAACTGCTCACAAGGAATCTATTCGTGATCTAAGGTAAAAAGTTCGATATCTAAATTGTATTTAGTAAATATATTTTATTAACATTGTGTATCAAACAGTTTCTGTAAAACAGATTTGAAGTTCTGTTCGTGTTCTGATGATACAACTGTTAAAGTTTGGGATTTTACCAAGTGCCAAGAAGAAATTACATTAACCGGTAATGTGATTTGAACAGATTAGCTGCAGATAGCGAACTTCTAAGTCTATTGCTCCTTTGTTACTTATTTATAGTTCAGTTGAGATGTAATTTTAGCTGTGTTATTAGAACTGGATTTGCTTTGGTGTCGCCATGTAAAACTCGTGTTCTAGACAAGTTCATATCCGTTTAAAAGCGTGATGCTGTTTTCTAATTTGTATGAATTCTGAGAAGTATTGAAGTGTGACCAAGGGGTTCTTTATATTTTGAACTCAGGCAGGCCATGGTTGGGATGTCAAGTGCGTCGACTGGCACCCCACAAAGTCCCTACTAGTTTCTGGTACATCATTTATAGAATTCTGATTTCAAATAATGCAGTAATTATGGAAAAAAGTTGTATTCTTCCAACCTTCTCTCGTTGGCTTATCAAGAGGTTTATAACGGTTTTAATTTGTATATCCAGGTGGAAAAGATCAACTTGTCAAAATCTGGGATGCCAGAACTGCAAGAGAGCTTTGCTCACTGTAATGGTTACAAATTGTATTCTTTATCCTATTAATAATTTCAGGGTCAAAGCTTTGACGAATTTGATCGTTATTCTCACTTTTGCAGTCATGGTCACAAAAACATGGTGCTTAGTGTGAAGTGGAACCAGAATGGCAATTTGCTTTTAACAGCCTCGAAAGATCAACTAATTAAGGTGAGCTCATTTTCTTTTGGTGTATCGATTTGTAAACAAGATGTTTTCCTTCCATTTTGTGGAAGCATTTGTATGACACCTATGCATGTCATCTGCAGCTGTATGATATAAGGACTATGAAGGAGCTTGAATCCTTTCGTGGGCACAAGAAAGATGTAACATGTAAGCTGTCTAATTTTGTAATGATCATAGCTGTAGAAATAACGTTTCTGTACATTGGCTAGGACTCTAGAGTGTATGCCGTCGAAACATTATTACTGTACACATTCTTTTGTTAATGTCCCATGACGGTTCTCGACTGCTTTCTTTGACTTTTCTTAGTTTCAACTATTTCTTATCAAAAGTTGTTGACCTCTTTCGAAGCTTTGGCGTGGCATCCATCCCATGAAGAATACTTTGTCAGTGGGAGCGTTGATGGATCCATTTGTCATTGGATTGTGGGGTAGGTACTTTTGTGACACAATATGCTCTTGTAATTTTTCCTGTCATGCTGCAGTTGCTTTAATCATTTATTAGGATTTGTCAAATCATGTTTCTTGTCTACATCTTATGTCCTGTCATGTCGCATCTGCATGCGAGTAGAATCTTTCCCTACCTTTTACTTTGTGGTTTTGTTTGAGGTGTGTCTAAGTATGAAACTACTCTTAATTTTCAGGCATGAAAACCCGCAGATTGAAATCCCTAATGCTCATGATAACAGTGTTTGGGATCTTGCGTGGCATCCTATTGGATATCTTCTTTGCAGGTAGTACGATAATCTGATGCCAGAGTTCTTTAACACTTTTGTTTTGTGATGGTCTGTAATTAGCACCGGATTTCTTATTTTTCCCTCCTAATATGTGCAGTGGGAGCAACGATCACACAACCAAGTTTTGGTGCAGAAACAGGCCTGGAGATAATCCTCGAGATGCGCTTACTATGCAGAACCAAGGTTCTTATGTGCTATTGATATCTGATTTGTTTTAGGCATCATGATGGATAGTGTATGGGTGGTGTATAAATATTATGCCCTTGTCCATATGAGTAACTGAGTAAGTAGTAAGGATGTTGTGATAGGCTTAACTGGTCGGGCTCGTATTTTTTAAGTTGAATTATCGCCAGAAACTACTGTTTTATTAATTTTTTGTTTATGAACTGAAGTTTGTAGTTTGTATGTACTAATTAGTGTAATTTGTATCAGGCTATAATGAACAAGGTTTTGGCAATCGCATGCCTGATAATTTCCAACCATCTGAGGCATCGCCAACTCCTGGAGCATTTGTTCCTGGGCTGACACGGAATGAGGGGACCATCCCGGGAATCGGGATAGCAATGCCATTTGATGCATCCTCTCAAGGGGAACATAAACAGCCTCTCATGGCTCCTCCGCTGCCACCTGGTCCCCACCCATCGCTTATTGGAAGTGGCCAGCAGCAAGGGTATCAGCAACAACAACACCACCAAGGTCATCCCCAGCAAATCCCTCCAATGCCCAATATGCCTCATCTTCAGCGACCACCATCGTCTCATATGCCATTGCATCCTCATCCTCATCATCCCCGGCCTATGCAGATGCCTCCTCACGGTCACATGCCACCTTCCTCAATGCCTATGTCTCATCAGATGCCCGGACCAATGGTATGACTTTCAGATCTCTTGTAATTCGACCACTACTTAAGCCTTTCTCTTGTGGCTACCCGATGAGTTAGATCCTCGAGTGACATTTGTATAATCATACTATTCTACTGAAAGATAGATGCATATCGTCACTTGTTCTTGGATCAGGGAACGCATGGCGGCATGAATCCGCAGATGTCGCAAGGCCATTATATGGGTCCTCCTTCTGGAGCATTTCAAGGACCACCAAGCAGTGGTGGACCCCAAATGTATCCCCAAGGACGTGGTTTCAACCGTCCACAGATGATGCCAGGGTACAACAACCCTTTCCAACAGGTCTCTCTAAACACTCTTCTACTGTTATTTAGTATACTCCTTAACAGTTTCACATAAATTATACGTATAAGACTAGATGTAAGCTCGTTTAAAACTTACTGGCTAATAGTTTCTATGGAAAACTAGATGTTGCAAAGGTAGAGCCCGAAGAGAATGAAAATTCCTGGACTAATCACTTCTCTCTTTATTTTTTCTTTGTGCAGCAGCCTCAACCGCCTTTACCTGGAGGCCCTCCACCAAACACCAATCAACAACATCAGTAGACCACCGTTGTAACAGTACATATTCTGTCTGCAGACCAATTCTTACAAGGAGTTGGTTCTAAGATTAGTCAACGCTGTGAAATGGTTTTGCTGTTTATGTTTGATTCTTTTTAGCTGAACAAGTTACTGTAAGGAAGTTTAGTGACTTCACATGTCAAGTACTCCAGATTGGTTTTCCTTAACAAACTTATTTTATTTCATAGTACTTTTGTTTCTTTTTCTACATATAGATTGATTAACGAAATGGCAATATCCCTTGTTTACATTGTCCTTGTGCAATATAATTAAATGAAATTGAGTGACACAGTGTAAGCAAAAAAAAAGAAACCAAAGAAGATTTGATGATACACATGCGAGTGTGACCTTCTCAACAAAGAAACACTGGAACGTATGTAGTAAGTATATACAGGGCACAAAATCCCACTCATCATCTCAAGCTGCTCTGCTTGCTCCAGCTAGGTAGAGATCGTTCCGAGTTAATGCTGAGATCGTTTAATAAAGTACCATTATTGCATGATTTCAATGGGCCCATGTTGAACCCCCTTAACCCTGGAGACCTTTGCTGGTATGCACTCGCCCTATTGTTATTGCCATTGCTATTCCCAACCCTCACTTTGCTTGGTGCTTCACTCATCACCGAAGTCGTCAGGCATAGCTTGTTCTTATACGGCGAGTAACTCTCTGACTGCGTGTCGAAACTTCTCGGTCTTATCCTCGGTGAGCTCAGTGATCTTGACTTTGCCTTTGCTGACTCTGTTGCAACCATGTAAGTTGGTGTATTGACGGTGGTGACAGGAGCCACAGGGTTTTGTGGTTCCTCTTCACTTATTGAAGCTTGTCTTCTATGATTATTAGTCACCAATCTTCTTGGCGATGAGTTTCTTGGTGTTTTATTCATAGTTTCGTCTTTAGGCTTTGTTCTCAAGGACAAGTCCAGATCTTCTAGCTCCTTGCTCTTGGTTCGTTGAGTGTCTACCCATTCGTCTAACCAGTACTTCCACTTGGTGTTACTCCGTTTCTGGTACGACTCTGCAGATTTCTGAAGTTCGTTTCACAAATGAAAACAGTTTTTTTTCAGGTTGACATTATGAAACTTGTAACGCAATCAAAAACCACCAAGCTGTATAGACTAGAAGAATACCCGGTGAGTGACTGCATATTCTTTGATCCTTTCTCTTCTTAAGGCAGCTTCTCTCTTGCTCATCACCACAGCTTTGGCCTCTTCCTTTGTTAATAGACTATCGTCCCATCTCTTCTGACCGTTTGTGTCCACCTGATAACATCATATATATCCTCTTAACTACTAGTACAGTACTGACCTCTTTTTTAATATTAGATCACGTACCTTGAGTATGTTCTCGCTGAACATGTGGCTCTCTTCGTAATCTCTGTGAGAGCCTCTGGGGATTTGTGCTCTCTTGCCGTAGACCTGTGACTGAATGTTCACAACGGATTGCAAGCATTTGAGTGTAGTCATTGCTTGGCGTCTCACTGCACGACCTCTGATGTAAGCTTGGAGCTTTACTATTCCCTTCAACGCCCGTAGAGCTTTCCTTGCCTGATAATAGTGAAGTTAACACAACTACATCAACTACAGTACTAGACTAACACAAGGCTAACTCTAGTTCCAGAGCAGTTAAGACAATTACATCAACAACTACAGTACAAGACTAACACAAGGCTATCACGTTGAGATAAAAGGGAACAGAATCTTACAAGATGGCCACGGAAAGCTGTTTGAATCCGAGTAGCAGCGAGAGCTTGTTCCTCTCTATTTAGAAACAGTTGATACTGGGCTACCAGGTGAGCAGTAGTCTCCGGGGATGTTGAACCTTCTAACTTCTCTATGGAATCAAACTTTTGACTAGAAGATACTTGGCTGACCTCACCAACATCTGACAAGCTTTCCTCCTTCTGTTGTTCCTCATGAGATTCGTTTCTTGTCCCGTTCTCAGGTGGTGGTGCTGTAATGGTAGGTAATCTTTTTCTCACTTTAAGTTTCCAAAACGTCCATCTTCTTCTCTTCTCTTTCTGCATATGAATTAATACATAAACAAAAAGAATGAAACAAGAACATACAAAACTCTCTCATCACCACCAGAAGAAATGAGATCTTCTTTACCTTTTCTGAGTTAGCTTCTGAAATAAAAACCCTTTTCAATAGAGTGAATAATCCCTTCTTATTTGTCATTGTTGCACAACCATCAGCTTGATGTATTGCTCTGAGAATAGCCAAATCAAATCTGAACCAAATTATTCAAAACAATGAGCAAATCAAATCAACATATTCCAGATCAATACTCTAGAATAGTTTGATTCTAGGAAAAATAAAAGCAGGAAATCTTTCATGAAAACTCATAAAGATCTACCTAGAAAATTGAAGTCTTGTCTCCAAGATTTGAAACAAAGCATTTAAGAAACGAAAAAGAAAAACAAAACTTACTTGGTCAAATGGTGGTGTCAAAGGTTTATCAAAAGATTATAGCTAAATTAAAATTTGCAGAAAATCAACAGAACGCAGATTCAGACAGGGGCCATTTGTTCAGACAGCGAAGATGGATGACTGTTCATCACAAATGATGTAATATGAACAGACAAGAGGGAAGGTTGTTCTCTTCTCACCACTGTGCCGACAAGGTAACGTGACACTTCAATTTTTTTCACTCGAAATTATTGTTTTACCCCTCCCACTTCCTCCCATACTCCCTCCTCTAATCCTTGTTCCCATCATGTATTTATTAAAATGCTGAAAAGCTGTTTTGAGATCTGCTTCATCGCTATCAAGTTTGTCCTTAACTGTCAATCACAAGTTCTATATAAATATCCTCTGACAGTTACTGACTAGGACACAACTGCTTTATAGATGTTAAAGATGAGATTAGCGACCAACCTTGAATAGCTAAGCATACTTAACTAACTTTGGTATATATTAAGTGAGAACCAAATCAAGACCATTATGTTTCTCTTAATAACTAATCTTCCTCCTTTTGTGTCTTTGACAGTACTTCTATGTTAAGTCAAATTTGAAGGCTTATTTGTGTTAATAATTAGGTGTATATGATGGTGAAACGTAATAAAATGGTCAAATGAAGCTGACAACGCACTGCATGTTTGTTCACATGGCTACCAAACAAATGATCCAACTGGTATCGCTCTCAATAGACTTCTTCCGCACAACCTAAATGTAACCGCATCTTTCTGTAGATAATTATTTCTATTTTCTTTTAGTGATACACAAAAAAAAATACAATTTATGTAAAGCACTGACCAGAAGAGTTCCAAAGAAAAGTTCAAAAAAAAAAAAAAAAGAGTTCCAAAGAATTCGAAATAAAAATAAAAACAAAAAATATTATCAAGACTTCTTCACTGTTCTGTTTTGTTCTTAAATTACGGGATGGTATAGTAGTAAGCCCAATAAATCAAGCGTGAGTAAGCCCATTAAGGACCAATAATATTTAGCGAGAGGCTAGTGAAGCCCGACTCATTAAGTTACCTTCCTCCTCTGACCAGTCTTCTTCTCTCTCTCTATACTCTCATTTGCTAGGGTTCGAATCAGATTATCTGCAACAACAAAAATGGCGTTGGCTGGTCGTATCAGATCCGGGATCTCCTTCTTCAAGACCACCTCCGTCTCACCTGCTAGATCTCACCTCCGTGGAGCGCCGCTCATCCCCGCGGTAATCGCATTCTTTAGAAAAAAACGAATCTCAAGTCAAATGATTTTTTTTTATGTATAGAATCAATTTTTTTTACAAACAGTAGAGTATTGAAACGTCGTAGTTTTCAAGTTTATGTCGTTCGTATTTTAAAGCTTCCTCCACAGAATGTTATGGATCAATTTTTGTTTCTTTCGTTATCGCAGTTGAGAGACTACGCAACAGCTTGCGCTCAGAAGACCGCCAATGTTAAGGTAAAGCGTGAGATTATACGTTTAAGTGTGTCTTTGATTTAGACAGTTGTGTAACGTTGTTGTCGTTGTTGTTGTTCACAGGTGCCTGTTGCTTTAGTTGGTGAATCTGGAAACTTCGCTTCGTGGCTGTACATTGCAGCTGTGAAAATGAACTCCTTGGAGAAGATCGAGTCTGATCTCTCTGAGCTCGTCGAGGCTATGAAGACGAGCCCTATTTTTTCGCAGTTCACTAAAGATCCCTCTGTTCCTAGAGAGACGAGACTCGCTGCTATCGTGGATGTTTGTGATAAAGCCAAGTTCGCAGAACCCACCAAGAACTTCCTCTGTATGTCGTGTCAGTTCAGTGTTCTTGTTTATGTTTTATGATTTTGAACAAAAGTTGTTTACTTTGTGTGTTTGCTATAACAGCTCTGTTAGCTGAGAACGGGAAGCTGAAGAATTTGGACGTGATTGTGAAAAAATTCATGCAGTTGACGACAGCACATAGAGGAGATGTCAAGGTTTTGGTTACCACTGTCATGGTAAGCTACTGCTCCTCCTACTGTTATTCGTTGTAAATTTGAATTATGAAAATGTTTTGGATCAACAGCCGCTTCCACCTGCTGAGGAGAAGGAGTTGAAGGAGACACTCCAGGAGATAATTGGAGAAGGGAAGAAAGTAACTGTGGAACAAAAGGTATTATGTAAATCTGATTATTGATTGGCTTGTGTGAGATTATGGAGCTGGAATAATCTAAAAACATGGATGTGTTTATTTTGCAGATTGATCCGAGTATCTACGGAGGGCTAATAGTAGAGTTTCAACAAAAGGTGTTGGACATGTCTATCAGGACAAGGGCACAGCAGATGGAGAGGCTCCTCCGTGAGCCTGTTGACTTCACCAACCTTTGAAGACTTTCCCCCTAAAGAAACGTGCTTGCTTGTGATAATGCTATGCTCTAGAACCAGTTGACAAATAAAAATACGACACTCTCATGAGAAAACAACATATAAACACTTGTGTCGGTTTTTTTGAGTTTTGTCGTTTCATTTTACAATTGTTGTTTTTTGCTTCGTAATAAGCTTTTGAAGACATCAAATTTCAATGATACAGTATTTGGGTTTACGTTCGAGAATAAATGGGCAATTTGGTAAAACGATGAGTCACGAGGATACGAGTGCGCTAGATGCCACGAAGACAAAGCACAAGTGCATTAAGGTGTGCCACGAGGCATATGTAATAAAAAACCAAATCGGGTTGATAAATAGTAAAATCTTAAAAACAAATTGATTGACGGTTTCTGTTTGAAGCGGCCATCATCCCTAACCTTAGAGGATTGGAGCGAAGATGCTGCGAGTTGCAGGGAGGAGGCTTTTGTCTGTTCAGCAGAGATCATCGACTGCGACATCCGTCGTCTTTGCCCGAGATTATACCATCTCCAATGGTGGTGACTCCTCTTCCACCCCAAGATCTGTTCCCTCAGATCTTTCATCTTTCAGTTCTTACCACCGGAGCCTTATAAGAGGTCTTTCTCTTTCTCTGGATTGATATCAGTTTCGTTTCAGGTGTTGATTGTAAGAATATTCGCAAAAATCATTTCTTTTTGCTTGTATGAGTCCTGGGAATGATTTAGATTCCAGTTCTCCTATCTAGATATAAGATTCTTCTCCTTACTGGGAAAAAGTGGTGTCCTTTATGATTTCATTTGTAAAATGTTATCAGTATTCAATTCCATGATCCTATATGAATGAACCTGTGCTGAGATAATCCTTCTGTTTGATTGTGAAAAAAAGTTTCTCCATTTCTAAAGTTTGGATCTTATGTATCAATGTATTTCATCAGTACGAGGAAGATGGATGTTATCTCCATCTATCGGCATATCATGTACTTTGTTCTTGGTTTGGAGGATTCATTTTAATGCTAAAAAGGCTTTCTCAGCAACTTGCATCAGTAAAGGAATATGGAATACCATTTTGTAGTCTTGTTGCTTTCTATTCGTTTCTCTGACGCACATCATCTGATCATTGAATTTGTTTTCTTGATTAGAGCTAAGATGGTAGAATTGTTTTGAGGAATCTGTTACTATCATGCATCATTCTTATGCCACACGTATTCCTGTTTTCATGTTTACCTTTTTGTTTTCTCTTTTTGGAAGGGTACGCACTAATTTTATAGTTGAACATTTTATTGCTTAAATGCATAGAAACACTGGTCAGAAAAATATGGCCATGTTAAGATATGTATTAATGTTTGGTGCTATTTTCAGGTTTCTCATCTCAAGTCATTACTCAAGGAAACGAGATAGGTTTTCCCTCCGAAGTCCCAGCCACCGTGGAGGCTGTCAAGACACCTAACTCGAAGATTATCTATGATGACCATAACCATGAGCGTTACCCGCCTGGTGACCCTAGCAAGCGTGCCTTCGCGTATTTCGTCCTGTCCGGTGGGAGGTTTGTCTACGCCTCTGTTCTCCGCCTTCTTGTTCTGAAGCTCATTGTCAGCATGTCCGCAACTAAAGACGTCCTTGCCCTCGCATCCCTCGAGGTCGACCTCGGGAGCATCGAACCGGGAACCACTGTGACCGTCAAGTGGCGTGGTAAGCCCGTGTTCATCAGGAGAAGAACAGAAGATGACATCAAGCTGGCCAATAGCGTGGATCTTGGATCTCTGAGAGACCCTCAAGAAGATGCGGTCAGGGTCAAGAATCCGGAGTGGTTAGTGGTTGTTGGAGTCTGCACTCACTTAGGGTGCATCCCTTTGCCGAATGCTGGTGACTACGGTGGTTGGTTTTGTCCGTGTCACGGTTCGCATTACGACATCTCTGGAAGGATTAGGAAAGGTCCTGCACCGTATAACCTGGAAGTACCAACCTACAGCTTCTTGGAAGAGAACAAGTTACTCATTGGTTGATGATGATGAATAAAAGCACGACAACAGACTGTCTCTGTGTCTGAAAGATCCTCGTATGTTTTTTTTTAAATATATTTTCACGCTAAAATATTAGCGGGTTTCCTCACACTTTGGTCTCAGCAAGTAAAAGATTTTGCTCAATAATACTCTACAAAACTGTTGTAATTTTGTATCACTTAGCAACTCATCTGGTGATTAACTGTATAACACTGTTCATAAGTCTCTGTTTATTATTTGAATCATTTTTTTATTTGAACAGTATTAGCTCCTACTTTGACTTTTAGCCTATTACATTAATTTTTAATTATTAAATTATATAAAGTGTTGTTGTAGCAAATTTTTACATCCGGTAACTATACTAATTTTGATCAGAAATTTTTGTGTTTATCACCCTATATATTTCTTAATATTTGTACATTATTTTTTGGTGTATTTTAAATTATTCATTTGTTTTATTTAGTAGTCTGCATAATTATTAATACGTTTTTACAATTTAAAGTAAAAGTGTTAAACAAATATAAATTAAAAATATATATATATAATGTCATATTAAATAAAAATTATTTTGGAATCGGTTTTGAAAAAAAAAATTAATCAAACCAAAAATATTTGACAAAAGAGAAGAAACCAAAAATATATTCGTAATAAAGAAATAATAAAATATTAAATTTGACCTTTTCTATCCGGGAAACTAGTTTTACGGCTCTTCTTCTTCTGTGTTGCATCGAGCCAGCCGTAAGGACTCTGTTCTCTCTCGCTAGAGCCAAACCCTAGACACAGTCCAGCCACCAATCCACTGTTTCGCAGAGATGCTGCGAGTAGCAGGGAGGAGGCTTTTCTCTGTTTCGCAGAGATCTACGAACGCGACCTCCTTCGTCCTCTCCCGAGACCATACCCTCTCCGATGGCGGCGGCGACTCCTCTCTCCCCTCTGCAGATGTTTCACGTTTCGATTCTTACCACCGTAGTAGCCTTGTAAGAGGTCTGCTCGAGATCTTCTCTCTTCCCTCTGAACTGTTGGTTTTTTTTTTCAATTTTCATTTCAGGTGTTGATTGAATGAATGCTATCAAAAGCTTCCTCCTTTTTGTTGTTGCTTGAATGATTCAGATTCCTATGTTATCAAGGAATAAACTTTTGAGAGCTAACAAATGTGTTATCTAGTTTAGGACGGTGCATTATTAGAGAGGTTGATGTACCAAAAGGAATAAACTTTTTGAGCTAACTGATCAGATATGAAATCAGATTATCCTTTGTCCACTATGGTTGCTTCTTTCGTGCAGAAAGGAATGGACTTTGTTTGATGAAAGTTAAGCTTCCCCATTATGTAAAAATCTTTGGCCTGCGTTATCCATAGTGTGATTCACACTGGCTTGCTTACTTACTGGTCTCCAAAGTTTTTATCTTTGTGTCCATTTATTTCTTCTTTGTTAGAGAGGTGAATGGAATTGTTTTTCTTTTTCTTATGTGATATATACAGCATCTGATAACTGAGTTATTTCCTTGATTAGATTAGTTTAGTTTTCACTGAGTTTGATATTGTTGTGGTAGAGTATTCTCTTGTTGAATATGTTATGCTTCTGCTGTTATGTATGATTCTGCATAGATAGATTCCATTTTTATGTACTTGTTTAATGCTCACTTCGTGATAGTTGTACTAGTAGTAGTCCCTTTGCTCTGCTTAATTGTTGTAGGATATTTTGACCCCAATTTTGTTTTGATGTTTGCTATTTTCAGGTTTCTCTTCTAAGTCCTTACTCAAGGAGGAAATGAGATAGGTTTCGGCTCGGAACCAGCCACCGTAGAGGCGGTCAAGACACCTAACTCAAAGATTGTCTATGACAACCATAACCACGAGCGTTACCCGCCTGGTGACCCTAGCAAGCGTGCATTCGCTTACTTTGTCTTATCAGGCGGGAGGTTTGTTTACGCCTCTGTTCTCCGCCTTCTTGTTCTGAAGCTCATTGTCAGCATGTCCGCGAGTAAAGACGTCCTTGCTCTTGCATCCCTCGAGGTTGACCTCGGGAGCATCGAACCGGGAACCACTGTGACTGTCAAGTGGCGTGGGAAGCCTGTGTTCATCAGGAGAAGAACAGAGGATGATATCAAACTGGCCAATAGCGTGGATCTTGGATCTCTTAGGGATCCGCAAGAAGACTCGGTCAGGGTCAAGAATCCGGAGTGGTTAGTGGTTGTTGGAGTGTGCACTCACCTGGGGTGCATCCCTTTGCCTAATGCTGGTGATTACGGTGGTTGGTTTTGTCCGTGTCATGGTTCGCATTATGACATCTCTGGAAGGATTAGGAAAGGTCCTGCACCTTACAACCTGGAGGTACCAACCTACAGCTTCTTAGAAGAGAATAAGTTACTCATTGGTTGATGACGAATAAAAGCATAAGAGACGGTGTCTGTGTCTTAAAGATTCTCATCTGTTTTAATTTTTTTTTAAATACTCGGGCAATTTAGAGCAAGATTGTCTTGGTTTTTGCTGAATAATAAAAACTTGCACATTTATTCAACGTATACTGGACCTCTGTTTTTTCATCCTTTGTGAAAGACTCTGTTCATAGTTTTGTTTTTATTGTACAAGACGGATCCGTTGGGTGCTCTTAAGTTTAGAGGCGTCTTCATCACAAATTAAAAGGTCTATGTACAGCAAGGAGTTCCATATCATTTTGTCTTCTAAACATTTGACCTTTCTCTCAACTTCAGCCATTACAAGATCATAAGACATCATTTATTACTCTAAATGCATGCTTGTCTCACAGACAACTCTCTTAAAGCAGCAATATCCATCACCATCATAATATTTACTCGTCCATTCAACCAAACCCCTTTTCTCTTCTTTTTTACTTTTCTTGTTTTTATCATGTGATCAAACCAAGAAGAAAGACTTTTCATTCTTCCCTGACTCAGAAAGATGGCGTCCGTTTCCAACCTCACCAACCTTACACCAGCCGCCGCCACTTCTACCGGCTCTAGATCTTCCTCCGTCATACCAAGATCCTTCGTTAACATCCGCAAGCTTTCCTCTTCTTCCCATCTTTCTCTTCGTTACAACCAACAGACCAGACCTTCCCTCTTGTAAGTACCTAACTGATGCATGTGTCTTTGTTTCTGTATAGTCTGTTTCTTGCTATGAGGTTTATCTTGCGTTTCTTGTTGGTTAGTTTTGTAGACTAACTAACTTAATCGGAAATATAAAGTAACTTTTTGATAGGTTGGTTTAAAAAAGGCAAACTATATGTTTCTCTAGTCTATGTTCAGCAGAATCTGATTTTGGTGTGTTGTTGTTTTCTTTGGTGGTTTGGTTGATTTACAGTGTGAGGTGTTCAGCCTCCGGTGGAAATGGAAGTTCTGCAAAGAGAACTACTCTTCATGATCTATATGAGAAGGAAGGCCAGAGTCCTTGGTATGACAATCTATGCCGTCCTGTCACTGATCTTATCCCCTTTATTGCCCGTGGCGTTCGTGGTGTAACTAGCAACCCTGCGGTAATTTTTGTTTTATGACCATCTCTCTGTCTCCTCTTCTTAGCTTTTGCTTTACTCTGTCTGGTTGTTTCATCTTCACCGTGTTAAAAAAACTTTGCAGATCTTCCAGAAAGCCATATCCACTTCAGATGCTTATAATGATCAGTTCAGGTAACTCCTTTACTATACTAGTGTGGATGCATATTTTAATGATGCTTTTTTGGCTGTATTAGAATCAGTTTGTTATACTTTTATTAGGACACTTGTGGAGTCTGGAACGCCTATTAAAAAAGCGTACTGGGGGCTTGTGGTGAAGGATATTCAAGATGCTTGCGAGCTTTTTGAGCCAATCTATGACCAGACCGAAGCTGAGGATGGATATGTCTCTGTTGAAGTTTCACCTCTGCTTGCTGATGATCCCAAAACCACAGTTCAAGCTGCTAAACTTCTTCACAAGTCTGTGAACCGTCGTAATGTTTATATTAAGATCCCTGCTACTTCTCCATGCCTTACTTCCATCAGGGATGTCATTGCTTCCGGCATAAGTGTCAATGTTACGGTAAGTAACTTCTTGTCCTAAACTGAGTTCTAATCATGAAACTTAAACAGTTCTATTCTTATTATGAAACATCCTTGTTCTGTTGTTATGTTTCAGCTTATATTCTCAATAGCTAGATATGAGGCAGTGATTGATGCTTATTTGGATGGGCTGGAGGCGTCTGGACTTGAGGACCTCTCAAGAGTTACAAGTGTTGCTTCATTCTTTGTCAGCAGGGTGGATACTCTCATGGACAAGATGCTTGAGAAGATTGGTACACCAGAAGCTCTAGACCTCCGTGGAAAGGTAAAAGTTTGGTTCATTGCTGCTGTGAATGAGTTTTATGACACACCTGAATTGTGTTGTTTCTTGCAGGCGGCTGTGGCTCAAGCTGCATTAGCATACCAGCTATACCAGAAAAAGTTCTCAGGTCCAAGATGGGAAGCTCTAGTGAAGAAAGGTGCCAAGAAGCAGAGGCTTCTCTGGGCATCGACAAGTGTTAAAAACCCAGCTTACTCTGACACTCTTTATGTTGCTCCTCTCATTGGACCTGACACTGTGAGTCATCATCCTTTTGTTTGCTGTCTCATGTTTCACTTGCCCACTTGTTGTGAACAAGTGTTTCTATTGTTTTTGTTTGGGTTTTTAGGTGTCAACAATGCCAGATCAAGCCCTGGAAGCATTTATTGATCATGGAATCGTGAAGAGGACGATAGATGCGAATGTGTCAGAAGCAGAAGGGGTTTACAGTGCAATAGAGAAGCTGGGGATAGACTGGAACAAGGTGGGAGAACAGTTGGAAGAAGAAGGTGTAGACTCGTTCAAGAAGAGTTTCGAGAGTCTGCTTGGTACACTTCTAGACAAGGCCAACACTCTCAAACTAGCCAGCCATTGAAGATAACTTAAGTTACACGCTTCTCCAAACACTATGTTTCCTAGAGATGTTATATGGTCTTTGCTTTATGCTCACAATATAAACTCTTTATCTTATTTATTTTTGTAAGATGATGTTTTTATGGAGCTTTTTTCGATATATAAGTAACTTTAACATTAAACTAGATTTTAACCCGCCCTTTAAAAGCGCGGGATTACTTTTTGATTAATTTATTTCAGTTTAGAAACTACTAATCTTGACTGAATTTTATATTTTAGTTTGAAGTTTATAATTAAAAATAATTTATCTTGATATCTCTTATTAGTTTGTTATTCCATGTTTCATCAAAATTATTTATGTACTAAATTTCAGAATTTACTTTCTAGTTCAAAGGATATACCTGATTAGTGAACGTCATATTTTCGTCATATATCCTACAAACATTTTGCAGTATATACAATTTTCCATATTGATTATTGAAAGTAATATTTCTTTGATAACCTAAAACGGTAACACACATATCGTTATGAAATATTTTAATGACACTCCACAATTTTGTAACCACACTATTTAAAATATATTTTTGATTTGAAAGTGAGATTTATATATTCCTAATATGTTATATAGAAAGATACTAAACTGAAATAAATTATATATATGAACGAAACAGCCATATATCGATTTATGAAAAGGATTTGAATATTTTTGGTAACAATATTTGTGTCAATAGTCGACAATGGTAACTAATATCTTCCTCGTTTCTACTTTGTCATTAAAAGCGAAAAATACTTTAATATTTTTTACAATTGTTATAAAATTTTAATATTTATACGGTAACCAAAATTGTTTTATTCATATTATTTTAAGTGACATAATTTAACTTACTGCAATAATAAATATAAGAGTATCTTATTGCAATTTGAAAAAAGTCATAACCTAAAATATATGCTTAAAATATAATTTTATGGATTCTTTTTGATAAAATCTTAATTTTATGGATTATTTTTGATAAAAACTTAATTTTATGGATTATTTTTGATAAAAACTTAATTTTATGGATTATTTTTGATAAATTTTAATTATATGGATTTTTTTAGTTAAAAAAATAAAAACCCTAACTAACCCGAAGAGCAAGACGTCGCCAATATACTGCCGCCGAGATCCCCAAAATCACCATCCCGCTGTTTCCACCGGTTTTCTCAAGTTTTTTCCCGGTCTCCACAAGTTACTTCGGCGAAACTAACGACTGATCGTCAGGAAACGCAGCCCAAGAAAACCACCTTCAACAACACTGTGAAACTCACTGGTCTGAGATAGCAGTGCAAATTCACTGTCTTATCAGCTTCCTTGTCGTCCTTTAATGGGGTCCATGCTTGAAAAGAGTAAAGGATCTCGCACACCTCATCATGGGAGAAGGGAAAAACAAAGCAAAGCAATAACTTGAACTTGTTACGTATAGATAATGAAGTGATATGTTAGTTTTGTTTGTACTGTGATGAGTATACACCGTTAGTTAGGGACTATCAGTCGTTGATTTATTAAGGGAAAGGTAAAGCATAGCACATCGTTTAGTATTGCTAGAGAATATTCTCTTGTTCAATTTAAATAAATAATATGGAAATTAAAATTAAAAGAAATGGCATGCCATTGTAAATATTTTGAAAAACCAGTGGCAAAAACCTATTAGGTATTTTACTTTAATAGTATAGATCGTGCGTTCTCAAAAATTAATCATGCATGTGATGGACTTATTGTATTCGAATACATATTTGTTACAAAGCTCAGTTTTCTTCTTTTTATTTATTATTATGCAAATTGTAACAGCGGTCTTATCGACTGGAATGCAGCTCATGCAGCTCCCAAGACGGAGTCTTCCTGCTAACAAACTTGGAAACTACACTCTCCTCTAATATCTTCACCGCATCTTCATTCATCACCGATCTCGGCGTCTTGTACTGACTCACAGAAGAGCCTCGAGACACAAAGAAGTTCATCAGCTCATCAAACGCGCCTCTCTTGACAACCTTGATCTCAAGCGGTCCAATGTTCTTATCATTCTTACGTCCTTTTCTATAAATAGAGTCGAGAGACTCCTCGACGGTGAAGCAGCACTCCTCCATAACCTCGGGATCAGGCTCGAGCTTTGCGTCTTTGACTTTGCTCCCGAGTTCCCAGTAGAGCACGTAGTGTCCTGGAAACGAGGAGGAGTCCACACGGCTAGTGAAGTCAGTGAGCATTATGTCATGTGGTTCGAGCAGGAGCTTAGCGTTTGTCACGGCCTTGAGGAGATCTTCTTCGTAGGTCTTGTCCATGTCGATGCTAAGAACAACTTTTTTTCTTCCCACGACTTGAAACTCTGGTGCGTTGTTGTAGAAGCCAGTCACTCGTAAAACATCCCCCAGACGGTATCTATACAGACCTGTAAACCATATAATATAAGCTTATCAACAGGACAGTCTAATAACATGTGTAAATGGAACGGACTATTAGAATACAAATCTAAAATAAATAAAAAAAATTCAAAAATATATACATAAGTTATGGTCTAGTGCTAAATTTAGAACTTATAATTTTTTAAAAAGAAACTTCAAATATAGATAAAATTATTGACTTTTAAAACTATTTCACTGTATTGTATGATCTAAAAATAATTTAAGACGCCATATTAAGAAAACAGATGAAAATAGCCTTACCTGAAAACGATGTTATAACAGGTTCATAGTCATGTCCAACTTTGACATCGACAAGATCGACAACGTTCTTTATGGGATCATGACTAGTTTCTTGACTGTCTTTCTCGACCTCTATGAACTCAAAGTATGCCATACTTGGAATAATGGTGTAGGCCACATCACTAGGCTTGCTCAGAAGATTTAAATTGAGACCTAAGAAACATTCAGAGCTAGCGTAAAACGTTGAAACTAAAGGAAGACCGCCGCAATAGAAGTCCATCATCGGTATATACTGTGCCATGGAGCCGGTAACAATAGCTTCAATGCATTTTGCATTAGGCCATAGTCTCCTCACTATTGCCTCCCATGATGTTTTACCGCATTCTTGCTCGATAAGGCTCGCTAGTTCTGGATGTGGAACTGAGAGGAACTTACCAACCCCTGAAAGGCATTGAGGGTCTGTGATCCAATCGCTGACACGACCTGTTTTTATATTGGAGCATAACTCATTCCAGTGATCTTCCAAGAACTTGATTACTTTGAGGAAGGAAGAAGCAAATGGTGCACCAAGGCGAGATACATTATCTCTTTGTAGAAGTCCACAAAGCAATTGGCAGTACATGCTTTGGGTAGTGTCTTCACAAGTATAAAGGCTATGTGGGCTTATCTGTACTTGATCCCTGTAAATCATGTAAGAACACACAATAAGTCTATTAGGCGGTGATTATAGATGATTAGTGTCTAGGCGGATTTTCTAAAACCTCATTTTGTTTATGGCCGAAACCTAAGCTATGTCTTAATCAAGACCGGAATAGACCAGTGAAATATTGGTCTCGGTCCCCAAAAATTTTAGAAGTCTTAAAAAAAACTTATTAAAATCATTAAGAAATGTTTCAGGCCCAAAAATCTCAGATCCTGCTCTGGCCTTGATCGTTGAATGTAATAATGGGAGCAAAGGTTTACCACATATCTTTGTTGGCTGAGCCCACCATTTTCAAGACACAAGTGATCATAGTCCTAACCATCAAACCAGAGGCTGTCTTGCCTTCTCTGGTCACAAAGAAAAAGCTGAGAGATTTTCCTTGACTAAGCCCTTCGATTTGCCTAACGGTACCAAGAACGGGGTTTGAGTTTTCATAACATCTAACAAATAAAGACATAAACATGGGAGTTGGGAAGTCATTACTTGGAGATTAGAGGTCTCTGTAGAGATGAAAACAACATCCTCTGTTCGAGCTCCTCTGCTGTCATAGGTATCAACTTTGGAACTCCTCCTGAAGTCCCTGAGCTGCAAACACACACACACACACACACATAATTGCTTCATTCAACTGAATCTGCAGAGATTTCTAGATTTTTAAAAGGTATACCTGACCAAGAGAACAATGATGGGACGATCACAGATGAGATCAGAGGACTCTCCATTAGCTATACGATCAATATAAGAGCTGTAGTCTTCATAAGTCACAACGGGTAGGTTGTTCTTGAAGCTTTGCTTATCGAGCTGACCGTTGAGGAAACCTCTAAGGTACTCGGTCTGGGCATTGCGTGAAAGTATTGCTTCCAACACGGAATCTTGAACCTGCTTTGCGTTTGTTGTCACATCCTCGAGAATGGATAGACACGCTTCTGAGTTTCTTGGATCGAACTTTGGCAACATGATTACTGCTTTTGTGATTGTCTGCAGCAGTAATACTCGCTTAAATATGTTAAAGCAAAGTCTTAGCAGCACTTGTGGATAGAGAAGTCACTTTACAAAAGAGGGAAGAGCAAGAGATCTCTCTTCAGAAGAAGTGAGTGAGATATGTCCTCTTCATCTCTCTACCCCCATAACTTCGGATGAGATCTTGGAGAAAACAGACAAAAACATGCCAAAAAGTGTGGCGTGGAGAACTGTGCCAGAATATCCAGATGATAATATTCTTTTTCTTTTTCAAGACGGTAGATTTGAGTAAAAAATCTAGCCTAATAATGGTAAGCAATTTTATTTTTGTTTTCATGATAGGTACATGTACCAGGACCAGCTTTGAAACTGTATTTTTGGACCTTTGGTGTATGCAAAGGACATTTCTATAGTCCAAAAGTTTGATACGTAGCTGCTAGTGTAGAAAATGATGTTGTGGTCAACACATCTTTCATAAAACCACCGACCAAAAGAAGTGATATCTAGAAGAATTACGTAACTTTTGAAACAACAACACAAAGTCGCAAACAAACTTTTGTACAAGTTTTAAAATTATTTGAGAAATCCATCTAATTATATATGAATATTTTATTAATTTTAGATATTTATAAAAACTCCAATTTTAAAATGATATAATCAGTGCAGTTTTATAATTTTTTAAGATTGTAATGATGGTTATGATTAGATGATTTCTTGCCAATCATAGAATTATTTGTCCTGAAACATTTCTAAAGGAAAGGAAAGAAATCCTTAATTGAAAACTAATTTGGATAAAAATGTTTGAACTGAACCGCGAATGAAGTCGGTTCGTCTGTCTGGAGTAAGCAAACACATTGAACCGATTAGTTGTCGTTGCACAAAAGCTCTGGATATATTGTCCGATCAAATCATTGCTTGGTTAAGAATGGCTCGAAACGCCTCGCAATTTTCTAAATGGAAACAGATCACGTTCCAAGTTGCATTTTGGCATGGGTTCGTAATGTTTATTGGGTTTATAATGTTTTCACTGTTCTTTCAGATTTTGATTTAGAGTACACTTACTTTGGGCTTAGAGTACACTTACTTTGGGCTTATTATCAAGTAAAGGGGCTTTTTGTGTTAAATGATTTTGACATCCTTGCTATGTAAAGCCTTGAATAAAAAAAAAATTGCTTAGTAGGTTTTCCTTTTTTGTGAAAACATAGTTTTGCCTACAGACTACAGTTCATTTAGCAGATAGCAATTAAAAAAACAAGTTGAATTAGTAGTGTTCAAGGAACAAAATTAAATAGGAGTATATGAATAGTTGAATACTAATGAGAGAGAAAATGAACAAAAAGCAGTCAAGATGCACGTAGATGACTGACAGTATATTGAGACCAATCCATACACATAATAATAAGAGTGCATGTGCATGCGAAGATTATCATTGTATCTGGGGAAGTTCCACTCTCGACGGAATCATCGCAAAGCAGCCGCAATGTTTGAATTTTTTGAAGCCGAAAGCGCATGCTTAAAGTCTTCGTGTGTCATAGATTCCGTACGCCGAAGTCCCAAATCAGAATGGATCGATTAAAGATATAATCCGGGATTTCATCATATCCCTTTCAACTTCTCTCGTGCTATCAGTATTATTATGATTCTTAGTAATGCTCATATCACTTTCTGAAAAGTAATATCTCTCTAAATAATTAAAATTATAAGTATTTGTTGATTATGTGGTTACATACATCCTGATGCTTTCTTTTGAGAAAAATACCTAGACTTATAATTAATGTGTTGATCCGTTTTGCGCCGTAGAAAGTAATGCTTTCTTTGTTCTCAATCCGCGTTTGTTCACAAGATTATATAACATACATCCTTGTTATATGCTGTAGAAATACCTAAACCAGAAAAGGCTCATAGAACACTTAACCAGATTAATCACACAAAACAACACCCATCTAGACAAAAGCTAAAAAAAACACCCATCTAAACGTAGTGTAGAGATTGTGTGTGAAACTGTAGCCTCATGATCGAGTTAGGAAATTGACTGTTGAAATTTTATTTTAGGGAAACAAATAAAATATTGGAAAGATATGTATTGGGATTTGCAGATGATTAAACTGAGTCATGGTATCTGGATTCTGGAAGATGGCCCTCTCAAAATATAAAACACCACTTGACGTAACCAAGTGGGTTGGGACCCATTTTCCTACGCCTTTTAGCATGCGTAACTCTCAAGAAGCTCATCACCTATCTTTCTACATCATCGCTTCTAACCTCATAGTCATAAATCGTTTATCTAGGACTAGGAGTAAGATTAAGATCTCTAGCTGCTACCGAGAATATGTAAATGTATTTATTCAGTTTATAAAAGTTTCATGTTTTGTATATTCAGTGCCTTTCAGGTGAACATGTGTGCGTATAATATAAATGTTTTTTTGAACATTGTGTAATAATACAAAAAAAATGTTATTGTGTATTAATAATTAAACGAATAGTATAACGGTGTGGAATATATGCTGAAAAGTGCTGAGACGATCACACGGAAGACCAATCAAACTCGGGGTACAAGAATGAAAGTTACACGGTTTGGTGGGCCAAGCTCCATCTAGATCTCGAGACCAAGTTTGCTTGTCTTATTCTCACATGGTGCCAATAATCCAAATAAACGTCAATAGGCGAAAGGAATAAAATTGATTAAAAATAAAAAAGTTGGACGATTCATATATAGATGCATGTATTTACATAAATGCGTTCTAAAGAAGACACATGAATATGTGGAAAGATAAGTTTCACTATATTTTACAAACACTTTTTGGTTTGGGGAATATATTCACAGTTGAACACGTTTTTTGTTTTTAAGGGGTTGACTGGTTTTCCCGCTACCACCCGCAAACGCAGCTTTTGCGGTTCATAGCGGTTGTTGGCGTTTCGAAACAATCACAGAAAACGCTACAAATCGCTTCAAACCGCTCCAAACCTCTTAAAATCAAAAGCTGGTTCCAGCTAGCGTTTGCGGTTGCGGGAGGGTAAATTTTTTTTTTTAAAAACAGAATAAATAAAATAATACTAAAAATATCCAATAAAAATTTTCAATTGAAATAATAGAAATTGTAAAATGTATTCATATTATATTTCAATTTATATTATAAAAATTCAAAACTTAAATATTTTCTATAAATTTTTAAAATTGAATAATATGATTTTATAAATATAAATTTTATATTTATCATATTATTATGATTTTTAATATTTTTATAATTACCTAAAATGTAAATATTTTTAAATTATTATTTAACAGATGTTGCGTTTGGTAGTTTACCAGTCATAAAAATCCCGCAAACGCAACAATTTCTAACAGCTGTACCAGTCGTACAAATCTTTAGAAAACGCTTAAAACCGCGACTATCCACACCCGCAAACTTCCGCAACCGCAACCGCAACCGCTGCGGTTACACCAGTCAGCCCTAAATGATTAGCGATTGCGATATTCCTACGGTCATCATTTGTGATTGTTTAAGTACACTTAAACCAACAAGAAAATTTTTAACCCTTTTCTTCTTTTCTGAAACCATCTTTGACCCTATTTACTCAATGCTTGCCTATCTTTTTATTATAAGATACGGCTAAAATTCGACTAATTTCTTAAAATGAATGAATCAAATCGTCTAATAATCTAGTTGTCAGATTTTGAATAGACCTTAAATATATATTATTTTAAATGATTCAACTAATATCCTTAGTTGAATCATAATCTCTAATGCTATTCTATAATTCATTTTATTTCACTTTAAAATAAAATAACTCTATTATAGAGTTGAATTTCTTTCAATGTTTACTTTATAATATAATTATTTTATTATTGAGTGGAATTTAGAAAAATATTACCATTTTACTCCATTTTTGAGTGAAAAGTAATATTTCTCTATATTTCACTCTATTATAGGTAACTCTATTTTAGATAAACTATATAACAAATTTAACTCTACAATAGAGTTATTTTATTTTAGAGTCAAATATATAGAAAATTATAAGTATTATTGGGGATGCCATTAACAGTGAGTGAAACACTGTGAGTTCCGTATACTGCTTCTCATTTGAAAAAATACATATAACTAATGTTCCGTATACTGGAGTACTATGGCGATATTTTGATGCTTAGTGTTGATCTTTGGGTGTTTGGCTAATTTTTTGGTATAGAGTGACCTGGTTGTTTTAGGGTCACGGGGGTTTATTCTAATTTGATGGGTTCTGATGTTGTTGTAATGTACCTCTGTTGATCGTTTGAGCAGAGATGACAAAAAAGTGCAATTACCTAGAATATAGGGCTCTGATCATTAAGTTTTTGGATACTGTGCTTTTAGATGCATTTGTACGTCTATTTTAGTTGTTCGGTTTCACTGTAGGTCGTTTATGATAGTTTTTTTTTCGTTTATGATAGTTGTATATATAGGACCGCTTGCAACTGGAATATATGATTAAATCATCAAGATTTATGATTCTAGATATTTAAGACAAATATTTATAGTTGTATATATATGTTCATAAAATAAATATGTTTTAAACATTGTGCATGCCTTCTCCGAATTCAAATTCTATTGATACAGTTACGATCGATGGAAAAAATGTGTCAAAACATTGAACATCAACAAATCCAATTCGGAAACGTTACACATGTGTCTCGTTCATTCATATTTTGGTGCAACTTTCTCGCCTCTATATAGCAACAAAAGGTTGGAAATAAAAGCCAAAATGAGAATGTAGTAGAGATTATAAAACTTATTAGATCGACAATAATAACTGTCTATTATTCTCTTGGATAGTTATAATAGTGGTAACCATAACTCTTCTCTTCTTCACGCTGCTGCTCTTGTTGCTGCTGCGTTTGTTGGGAAGCTAAAGAGGAAGACGATGAAGAGGGCGTTGAGAAAGGCTGCTGCTGCTGACTGAAGAGACTCGACGTGTAGTACGATAAAGCATCGTCATTGTTACTCGTAAGCAACTGAGCGTACTGAAGTATGTCCTGGTTATAATTCGTTGGCCACGACGAAGTAGTAGATGGACCAAGCTGAGGAGGAGGCGAGTTCATTAATTCACTACCTCCTCTTGGGGAATGGTCAGTGCCGGATTGAGATGCAACATAGCTTGTAGTTGATGGGCCTTGGACGCGTTCAGGGAAGTTGAGTTTAGCCTTGGTGCCTTTGAATTTGAGGGCTGCTCGGTCGTAGGCTAAAGCGGCGTCTTCTGCTGTCTCAAAAGTCCCGAGCCATACACGGGCTGCTTTCTTCGGGTCACGGATCTCGGCCGCCCATTTTCCCCATGGTCGCTGCCTTACGCCTCTATAGTGTCTTTTTCTTGGTTGATCTGGAAGAGCGTTGTAATAATAAAAATTTATTGCATGTAACAAATAATAATAGTGCATGTGCAACTACATGCATGAGAAGATAGTATACGTGTGATTTTAATTTGAGACAAATTTAGTTTAAATGTTCATTAACGTGAAAGGAACAAAAGATGATTTAATGAAAGATGAAGCATAAAATGCTACTACTTGGAAAGCATGAGATTATAGAACTTTTCAATACATACAAAAACTATTCCTCCCACAAACTTACATTTTAACTTTTAAATTAGATGCATATCGACACTAAAATTCACAATGAACTAATAAGTTGAGCAAATTAAGACTTAGTGGTAATCAATTAATGATTATTTACAAACAAAGGTATCAATTGCTTATTATTTTTGTTCTAGAAAGAAATTAAACATGTGTTTTTCTTTCTATGAATGATTAATTTGGGTTGTATTTGTGTGCATACAGGATGACACATATAAATATAATTTAGCATTCAACGAACAAAATTTGATGATGTGGCTATCTATCAATCAACAAAAATATAAACTAAGACTTGACTTTTGATAACTACTTTTGAGTATGAGTGGTATGACACTTATTGTCGTTTGTTTCATCTTAAACACAGGTTAATCGTGTTTAAACAAATCAAAATATAGACTAAAGGACAGGCATAAAATTGGTAAAATGATTACCGATCAAAGATAACAATCAGTACTAATTGATTTGAATTGAATCAAAGAACCGTGCATGGTTAAAAACTTAAAATTACTCCTATTAAGTTAGGTAAGAAACCATATGTACACTATATACATATGTTTGACGAGTTAAAGCCTACGTTGATAAAATATCATATAATTAGTACTTTCAAAAGAAACAAAAAAGAAGTATACATGTATTAAAAAAAGATAGACACGTAGTAACCAGATCGGTGGTTCAATTCAAAGACAGAAGTAAAGTTCTTTACGGAAAGTAAATGTAATGACAGATGCATTGAACTTGAACCTGAACTTGTGCCTAACATACCAATTCCTTTTTCCGTCCTAATTTTATTATTAAGTAAGCAACTATTGAAAGAGTTATTAATAGCAAGTTTTAAGTTACTTAACTTATTCTAACAAGTTACATCAGCTAAGCTAAAACACGATTAAGCTGTTATTAGAGAGATATGTGGTGAAGAAACATATGGTATTTAATATGTAACTAATTAATTACCTTGGTCTTGTTGTAGTTGATCCGATCTATCAAGCTCTTGTTTGACCGGGTCGTGTCCGTCGGCTGTCGGATACTCGATGGCACGACTTAGAGAGGAGATCATGGCGGTGACGTCGGACTCGTTCCAAGAAGGGTTCTCCGCCGCCGACGTTTCCGGTGGAACCAATCCCTTTCCATACCTTCGATCCACTTTTACAATATCCACACACACACACAGAGAAAGAACAACACGTGTGAGTATGAGTACAAGACCTTGGAAGGAACCAACTAGTTTGAACAAATTGTTTGTAAGCTGAGTATTCTAGGGTGACTAGAACATGGAGCTTGGCTTGGTGATGAACAAGTTGGAAGCAAACAAGGGTTTTCTTTACTCTAGGCTATTAATTTTATGAGGAAAGAAGAGGTCAAGAAAGGGTTTATAAAGAGAAGAATCCACAAGAAAAGAGGATATAATAATTAATAAATAAAATCTCTGATATGGAGCGGAGTGGGACCGTTCGTTTGAGTTCATAGTTCTCTTTTTCATTTTCTCAATCTTTAGTTTTGGGAGCTTAAGCTTCGCATGTTTTGGCAGCAGTGTTACGCACAAAATCGGAATGAACTAGTCATTATTCTGATTATTTTCTTTCTATTTTTTTTCGAAAAAAGCATAATTTTATTTTGGTATATTTGTTTTTATCCATGTTCAATTCAAAGTTAGTTGGAAAAATAACTAAAATTTTGAGGAAACTAGATAAATTATACTAAAGCTAAAGATTGCAATTCTTTATTTGTGAATATTTGATAGTATTATAATTAATTTGATAAATTTAAATATATAATATATAATATAATATATTACAAAAAGTGTATATATAAATATTTGGAGGGGATATTCACATACTGTAATAAATATGATTTGCTATGTTTTTTGTTACCGAGTAACTGTTTATATTTTTCTGAATTTTTTTAAACAGTGTTCGGCAGTTGAAACATACCTACTATTCTATGGATTCCAATACCAAGGTCTTTTAACTTTTTGGAGGCCAATAAAAATCGAGCTGCAGATTTATAGTATTGAGTTTGCTCTAAAGTACCTCTAACCCAATTCCATCGGTTCCGAGTAAATGTTTATAGTATTTGATTTCTTCATAAATCTCCTATCATCAGTTAGATTCACTGAAATCATTTTTATGATATCACGTTGATATTGTTCAGAGCCCTATGACAATAACTCAAATGTTAGAAACGAAAACCACCTAAATTCGCGAATATTTCGATCTTACTACTATATGCATAGTTTTTCCTCGTGGAGTTAAAGACAACGTATCCGAGGTTGACGCAAAGTAAAAGAGAACAAAGGCAAAAAAGAAAATTTAAAGGAACAAAAGCGGCATGATTCGTGAATCCAAAAATGGCCAAATAAGAGAAAATGAATTAAAATAAACTTAAATCATATATAATGGAACCTGTCCCAGTCGAAATCTCAAAATCCGTTTCTTCTTTCTCCACGAGTAACACAATTCGATATTACTCAAATAGTCAAATCATATCAAATCAAATTTTAATTTTTAATATAGAAAGAAACAACCAAAGCTGAACCACATACGATTTGAGTACTACCGAGCCACACCCTAAAGATAAATCAAACCAAACCGATTTACAAGAATACTTTTATTTGTCTTTTATCTATAAGTTTAAATTTTATCTTAAATAAACATATTACATATAGATGTAAGCATCTATAATAAATAGAAATTTTATTAAAGTATTTGTCATGTATAGTGTTTGGTTTCGACGAAGAAAGTATATTGTTTAGTTCTTTAAACCGTAATTACTTAACCAAACCCTAACTACATAAAGCCGAACCAAAACCAATCAACTTACAAACAACTTTATTTATTTTTCGGTTTAAACTCAAAGCATTTTTAATGATTCTTTAGAACGTCAAATCCGAAAAAACACTGAACCGAAACGGATTGTCCTATCTATATATATAAAGTACAGTGTGTTCTCTCCTGCTGACACATAGGATGACACGTCACTAAGTTGTTCGACCACAGGACAACACGTGTCCTCATTTATTTAAACGCTGCGCATCATTTCTATTGGGTTTTGTTTATGTGTTGTGTTTTTGGCTGTGTCTGGCCCAATGCTCCTCCGCATCGTGTGGATTGTCGTGGGATCTCAGCTCGCGTTCGAAGATCCTCTCCTTCCCAAGCATCTCCTCCACGCAACCCACCGGAATCAAAGCTTCACGCCATTGTGATAGCACCGCCCAAGCCGTCACTAATCCTCATCTCGATCCCATGGATAAGGCATTTTGAAGTTCCGGAGTCGTGCTCTGCTCTGGTAAGGATCGTCGTTGTCAACAGATCCGGCGAGAAGAAGATCGAGCAACGTTAATGGCTATTTCTTCCTCTTTTGCACATCTGGCCCTTCGTCTTCTGGTTTCTTTAAGTTAGGCCCCTGAACTTTTAACACGTGCAAAAACGTCCTATTGATGCCGCCCCAAACATTTCTGATCATGCAATCTAGACCCAACGAGTATCCAGAATTTGCAACACTGGTCGTGTGGTTTCATCTTATTTCGTTTAGACCTCAGATGTTTCTGATTTGCAAAAATAACCTTGCAATGCCCCCCCCCCAAAACTTCCAATTGTGCACTTTAAAACCCTGTAATATGCAATTATGCATCTAAATGCAACCTAAAATGATCATTATGAACTAAAATATGCATATAAAACTCAGAAAAATGTATGAAAAAAGTACAGTTGACTAACATTTTTAAAAAGGTCAAAAATAAAAATATTGATGACAATATAAAATAATTATAAATTGGTGGTAAGTTTACTAAATGATTTCTAACAATAATAATATAATAGATAGTAAAAATTGTAAAAAAAGATAGTAAGAATAATATAATACGAAAAAATATCTTGGATAAGTCCAAACTTAATTAAATCATTAATCATGATAAAATAAGTAATATTATAAGTTCGAACAACTTTTCCCACCATCTCAACAAATGAGAAAAGAAAACATGATACATCAGTGTAAAATTTTAAAATGTATAATAAAATTCACATTTTTAACATTTGAATATTGAACCACATATATTAACAATACAGTGAATGCTCCATAAATAATTTTTATAGCTAACAATACATCATATAGTCTTTATAACTAACAATACATCATATAGTTGGTTGTCTGTTATCTTTTTGGTTTAGCCTAAACTTTGGTAATAAAAAAATAAAAAATTACAGAATTCATTAATTTCAAAATTTTGTTAATGTGGGTTTGAAGAAACATAAAAAAACAACATGAATATACTTTTCTCAAAGATAATAATACATAAATATATAACCTAACATATATTTGTAAATATTAAACAATAAAAAAACAATATCAAATTTTATGCTACCAGCCTATTTTTTTAAAAGCTATATATGAATAATATTTACTCAGTTAAATCAGGTTATTGGTTAGGAACACATCTTCCTAGCCAAGGCTACAACAATTCATTCAACTCTTTATAATCACTATAATTTCAGTTCGCAGATTATAACAAATCTTCAAAGGAAGATTATGTCAACTCTTGATTTTATTAATAAAAGTGAAGTGTTATATATATATATATGAATAATTGATTACAATTTTTTTGTCATTTTTATCATAAAATCAAAGAAAGTAATCATAATTCATTTAATAAAAATTAATTTATATTAATATAACATTTTAAAATAAAAAAAAATATTAAACAAAAAACAAAAATATTTACTCTAACTATTTAAATTATTTTCAAATTATAATCCCGCCCGTAGGGCGGGCCGGCCCTAGTCTTTATATATAAAAGAGAGTTTCAATCTCTCCTGGGGTGTCCACATGGGATGACAGGTCATAAATTCGGACTCCATAAAACTGACACGTCGGATTAAATGAAACTCTGCGTATCATTAAGTCGCATCATTTGGGCTTTTTCGTTTTATGTTATTTGATGCTGTGTGTATGGGCTGCGAAATTAATGGGTTACGCTTGATTTTAAGAAAGGTCCGTAACAGTAAATAAGGTAAACCCTAAACAACTCACCATCGTCTCCTTCTTCGTTGTTGTACGGCGACTTCTCATCTTCATCATCTCTGAAACGCTTTTCTTCTTCGTATTTAATCTCTATTAATTCTTCAACCACGATTTAGCCTTTGAAAGCTTACTTCGCCTTTGGATTCGGTGTATCTGCGAGTATAAATAGGTCAGTATTTTTATCCCTCTTACAATCATCTTATCAATATGTTTAAACAGCAAAACTTAAGAATTCCAACAGGATTTCTACATCAGTATAATGGCCAAGCAGTTTGTTCCACTTACTGATTTGAGATGAGGACGTTGTTCTTCCACTTCCTTGCGGCTGCTCAGATTCTGGGAAACCAGAAACTGGAGTTGACAGGATCCTCCTAGATGCTGAGGTATTCCGTTCTTAAACCTACATTTTAAACTATTTCTGGCTTTTAATCTCATAAATATCCGAAGCTGGTCCATTTAGATCCTTATTCAAACTCTTTTGAATGATAAATCTTGGACCCGTTTGTTGATTATGCTTTCTTTACACGTGTTGCAGTTAACACTCATGCCAGTCGACGTGAATGTCAACCTTCTTTCTCCACCGACATGAAGATGGACAAAGGGTGTTGCTACGTCTCTTGCTCCAGGTGGACCATGGAGCTTCAACGGACTGTAGCAGCCTTTACTTGCGTGTCATGCAACAACGCTAATGCTTATTGCTGTTGGTGTCCTCCGGTATGTAGACTCTAAACACTTTGTTTTCTTAGCTTTAGATACCTTTTAACTTTAGTTAATTTGGTTAATGATATTTTTGTTTTAAATCATCATAAAGTCATTAAGTCTCTACATCGTTTTCAGTTTATGGAGCATCATCTCCCTGGCCTTCCTGCAACCAAAGGTATTAACTTTGTCAAGTTTGTGTTGTGTTTTTCGCTTCAATTCCTGCTGCTGAGTGATGAATATATTGTTTTATATATGATCATATGATAATTAATTACAAGAAAAGTTAATGTTCGAGTCTTCATCTGCAGTGTAAATATGCTTCCACATATAAATGGTAATTGTGATTTCCAACAATGTAATGTTTCATTTTTCTTATTTTTGATTCACTTTGGTCTTTTTTATTGTTTTGTTTTAGTTTCAAGGAAACTCTTTTTTTTTGACAATCCGTCTGCTTAGTTTTGTATAGTATACTATTACGAATATGATGTTTGATGCATATTTCATTCCGCTTCTTTCCATAGTATGAAATAATTTAAGACACTTGGTTTGATCAGACTGGCAATGATAACGATGATATGCTTGGAATGAACTCAGACTCTGCTAAGGTGGACGTTGGTGGTAGTACTCTTGAGGGAGCACCGACTACCTGAGCAGATCCAAGCGATCTATACACTAAGAAGCCTCCGGTTCGAGCATCTTTGTAGATGGCAGAGAAAGCACGCATGGAATAAGCGAAGATAACAGAGCTCTGAACTCAGTATTTCCTATTTGAATCATGCTAACACATCAATGTTTCTTAAATAAAGTGTTGTATTTATCATGTCGTTCCATTTAAAATAAAAACATGAGCTTCAAATTCAGCAAATACAGTCAGGGATAATTTGTTTCGAGCGTTGATTTGAGTAAATAATATAATCGTAATGATTCTATGAGTCTTCACTGTCTTTTCATAGATTTGTAGGGTGCTTTTATGGTTCATGGATCTTATTCTAATCTGAATCTTGCTTGATAATCCTCATGCGACACTTTGACATGAAAGTCATTCTAGGCGAATAAATTACCAAGTATACATTTTTCTTTCTTATGCTTTAGTTAAAATGTTTTAGTCTTATATCTTTTTTTGTTGGATGACTATTTTTCTCATATTCATATCACATGCCAAATAATTAAGAGGCAGAAGTAATGGCTATATTTTCAGAAAATGATAAGAGTTTTTGTTTGCTGCGACAAAAAGACTTCTTTTGTCCGAACCAATGACATGAAAGTGCCTTCAATAACACAAAATAATCAAAAATACCAGGTTGGGTTCATCTTGATTCCGGAATTGTTAATGGTTACATTACATTATAATTCTTTATTGTGTAGTTATGTTTTGCTGCACTCTAGCTACTTTGAATATATTATTATTATTTGATATGCAGGTTGACAAAAAAAAATTATTTGATGTGAGGTGGTACAATACTATATATATTAATGTATAGAAATATATTATTTTATTAATTTATAAAATACTAATTTAAAACAATATTTTAAAATAGCAGGAGAAAATTTTCTAACAATTTTTTTTTGTTATCAAACAAATTTCATAAACATAACCAATAAGACAAAAAAAGTAAGTAATATCTAGGGAAAATTGTTAAAAATACTACATTCATCGTACCATTTTTCATGTTTACACTAACCATTTTTACTATCATTTTTAATGAAGGATAAAAAAACATTTATAAATTTTAGGTTAACTAATCTAGACTTAGGATTTATAGTTGAACGGTAATGTCATTTTTAATGAAAGGTAAAAAACATTTATAAACCTAGAATTAACTAATATAGATTTAGAGTTTAAAGTTGTGTGGTAAGATAGGGTTTTTGGAATGTGAAGTTTAGGATTCTAATAAGTACTTTAAAATTTTTGAAAAACAAATTTCAAAAATAGTTTTCTATTTTCAAAAAAGAATTCGAAAAAGACTCAATATGATCTCAGAATTCTGTTTATTATGCATTTGTTTATAATATTGTTTTAATCTACAATGCTTTTTAACTATTTATAAAATTAACATAAATTTATATAAAATACTTTTTATTATAACTTCCCGCCCGTAGGGCGGGCCAACCCTAGTAAAGTATAAACTCTTTTTTTTTGGTTCAAAATAAAGTATAAACTCTTTGCTTGTGAATATTTCTCAAGTATCAAAGAAGGGTTTGGGTTTCATTTCATAGCTAATTGGGCTTTATTAAAACCCGTTACTCTTGAAAAGCCCAACCCACTTCGATAATGTTTTGTTTTTCCTTTTTATCAAAAACACTTCCCATTCAGACAAACTACAGTAGTACACAGCATAGGCACATGAGCAATATTACCGCAACACGATTCTATACATCCCCAACAAACATATTTATAAACAAATCTTGGGCCTATAATCAAAGAAAAAACATTTTCAAGTACTAAAGAACCTGGCAACCACACACTCGTCCATAAATTCTAAGGCCTTTCCTGATTTAATGCATCTAGGAGTCTTGTATTGGCCAATGGAAGCACCTTGTGAGATAAAGAAGTCCATGAGAGAATCAAACATTCCTTGACGCACCACTCTTATCTCCAGAGGCCCGACCGAACCGTCTTTGAACCGACATCTCTTGTAAACATTGTCAAGCGAATCCTCCATCACAGAACAACACTTGGAGAACACGTCTTCATTGAGCTCTACGTACTTCTTCTTCTTGCTCTCTCCCTCCTTGTCCTTTACTTCTATGTAAATCACGTAGTGACCCGGGAATGTCGAGGTGTCAGCATAGCTTGTGAAGTCTACAAGCATGAGATCAGATGACTCGAGAACGAGCTTGACTTGACTCACTGCCTTAAACAAATCTTCTTCGTTGGTTTTATCGCTATCGATGCTTAAGACCACGTTCTCTCTTCTTACAAACTTAAACTGTGGCGCGTTGTTGTAGAAACCAGTCACCATGAGGATATCTCCCACTCTCATTCTATACAATCCTTTAAAAAATATTCACAATATTTAGTTTTTTTTTTTTGAATATTTAGTTAAGCCATGTAAGAAAAATATATTGAGTTTTGTTATGTTTATTAAGCTCACCGGAGAAGTTGGTGACTACTGGTTCATAAGTGCACCCAAGTTTCACATCTTGAAGGTCGACCACATCGCGCTTGTCTCCATCCATTGTTATAAACTCAAAGTAAGACATGTTAGGCATGAAAGCGTAAGAAACATCTTCGGGTTTGCACAAAGGGTCTATATTGATCCCAAACGTAGTCTCCGAAGAACCGTAAGTTGTTGAAACGAGAGGAAGGTCGCTGCAGTAGTAGTTCAACGTGGGAACATACTGTCCCATTGAACCAGTAACAACGGTTTCGATATACTTGGTGTTTGGCCATAGTCTTTTGACTATACCTTCCCAAGAACTCTGGTTGCATACGGTTTCAATGGTGTCTGCTAAGTCAGGACGTGGCCCTCCAAGGACTAAAGACACCGAACTTCGACAACCTAGGTCGGTGATCCACTGGCTGAGGTGGCCTGTTCGGATGTTTGAACACAACTCTTCCCAATAAGTTTCAAGAAACTTGATTGCTCGGACCATGACAGAAGCGAAGATGGAACCCATTCTCACAACCTCGTCTCTTTGGACCAAGCCACATAGCAAATGGCAGTATAGACTTTGTGTGTTGTTAGAACATAATATGACTTCATCAGGGCTCGTGTACGAGTAATACCAGTTAGATGGTCGGTTCTTGAAATAGTCGCTCTTGAAATAGCTGCTGGTTGCGACTCGGGCAGGCAAGCCAGAAGGTGTAATGGATTCTTGTTTAGTGAAGAGAAACATCATCCCTTTTCCTTCCTCCAAACCTTTCACATGCCTAAACATAACAAAGAGAAGATTTGTTATAAGCAAATATCAATATAGAGAATTCTTATGGACATACATGAAAAAATTCTGTTTGACCTACTTGGTTATAACGTGCATACGAAGATCATATGCAAATGTTAAATTGTCCAAGTACTTGTTGTTCCATGGCATCATCTTTTGTGCACCTCCTGAAGTTCCCGAGCTACAAAATACAAAATCAAGAACTTTAGTTTTTTTTTTAACAAGAAAGAAAAAATCAAAAGAGAGATCTTTTATGTACCTTAGCAAGAAACCGGTAATAGGGCGAGCTGACATGACATCTGATGACTCTCCGTTAACAACACGATCGATGTAAGGCTTAATATCTTCGTAGGTCACGACCGGTACGTTCTTCTTGAAAAGCTCTTTATCAAATCTATCCATGTGGAAACGTTGGAGGTACTCAGTTTTTAGGTTAGGTGTGAGTATCTCCTCCAACAAGTTGTCTTGTATTTGCTTCACGTTGAAAGTTAAGGCCTTCAACTTCTCCTCCCATCTTTCGTTGTTGTTGGATACTGGCTTCATTTTTGGTTCTCTCTAGTTCTGATGAAAATTTAGAGTGAATACTAGGTCATATATATAGAAAGAAAATAACTATATAATCAGTTTGGGAAAGGGAAATCGACCAAAAAAACACTGAACTTTGCAAGAATTGCCAAAAGAAACCTGAACATATGGGCTGGTCAAACAAAACACAAACTTTTCATTGACTTTAGAATTAATTAACAATGTTTTCGTTGACTTGCCAATTTAGCACGCCGTCAGCAAATTTAACAGAAAAAATGACATCGTTAAATGTTGGTGTTAGGTGAAACGACGTCGTTTTGAAATAAGATGAAACGACGTCGTTTTACATGATTTCAAAATAAAATCAAGTCGACCATTGGGTTTGAACCCAGGTTGTTTGGACCAAATGCCAAGGTACTTTACCACTAGGCTAATGGCTCAATCAATGAAACTATTAACACATTTAATTATATTTGGTATTGATTGAATATAAAAAAATTATCTAAAAACTTAAAAAGATCTTTAAAATTTCTAAAAACTGAAAAATTAATTCCAAAAAAGAAATATTTCATTTTTCGGATTATAAAAAAATTGAAAAAAAATCGAAAAAATTCCAAAAAGTTAAAATATTTCAAATCGGAAAACATATAATCAGAAACTATAAATTTTTTTTTTATTATTATTATTATTTATTTTTTTTATAGTTTCTTATTATATGTTTTCAGATTTGAAAAATTTTATCACTTTTTTTTAATTAGTTTTCGAATTATTTTATTTTTTCAAATTTTATTTTAATAATTTGAAAAATGAAAATTTTTCTTTTTGGCATTTTTATAAAAAAAAAATTTATTTTTTATAGATTCTGATTATTTTCAGATTCAAATTTCTTTATAATTTTTTTTTGTTATTTTTCGATTTTTTTTTTATTTTCAATTTTTTTAATCTTAAATGAAAATGTTCTTTTTGGAATTTGTTTTTTAAAAATGTAAAATTTGGAAGATTTTTGATTTTTAAAAGTAAAAATAAAATTTTATTTTTAATTTCATTTTCAAAATTAATTTTATAAAAAATTTCTTTATTTTTCAAAATTTTGGAATTTTAAATACCTTTTAAATTTTTAGAGAATTTTTTATATTCAAAATCAATACCAAATAAAAGTAAACGTGTTTGTTCATACATTGAATGTGCCACTAGCATAGTGGTAAAATACCTTGCCATTTGATCCAAACAACCTGGGTTCGAACCTCAGAGTCTACCTTTTTTATTTTCAAATTAAATAAAACGAAACGACGTCGTTTCACTTAACGTCAACAGTTAACGTTGGGTTAACGCTGTTTTAACTCTCATTTAACGGTGTGCTAATTTGGCCAGTCAATCGTAAGTTTCTTAATAATCTAAATAAGTCAACAAAAGTTCAGGCTTTTATTGGCCAGACAAGTGTACATATTTTTGTTGGCAATTCCTGTAAAGTTCAGTGTTTTTTTGGCCGATTTCCCGTTTGGGAAACGGTCATTGTTTAGATGATATTTAACTGAATAAAAAGTCTTCAGCGAGGAACATAATCTGATATGTTTAATTGAATACTTGACTCAGACCTTACCGTGTGAACGGTGCCAAGTTGATTTAATAATATACGTGTAATATATGAGAGATATGTACCAGGAAATTTAGGAATTTGAAATTAAATAATTTGTTCTCAAGAAAAAAAATCATAGAAATTAAAATACAATTCGGTAAGCTTAATAATTGTATAATTCGTGTGAGAACGATAATGATACGAATCTTAGACAGCTAAGACTCATGTTAACACTTGTTTAACTAAACTATTCCATGGAAAATATATTATGTGATGGTGAGTAAGTGAGGGGAATACTAAAGTTGATTGATGTGATGAAAATATATGGTTCATCCGTTTTCATGGTTTGGCTTTTTGTAATATGATTTCATAATTCTTTTTATTATTCACATTATTCATGTTTTTTTTATAAAAAAGCGCTGATAAACTTTTCATATAATTTTTTCTTTTGCATCTTGGATTTCCAATGTCTTAATGTTTCACACATGTTTAGTTAGTGAATATTTTAAAATAAAATACCTATAATTTTGAGATTTTTCCTTTATAGAACTTCGAAAGTTTTTTAGATACAAGTTATTTAGTACTTGATTATTCAACAGTCAACATTCTGCACCTGTGGTTTCTCTAATAGTCAGGAAAACGTTGAAAAATAAAAGGGAAACTTAACAAGAAATTTCTGGCACGAAATGTTCTTCCACATTAAGTTGAAATTCTGCTCAAGCTAATATAATATTCATAAAAAAAAAGCTAATATAATATTCATACACCGATACCAGTCAAAGACTATCTACATCGAGAGTTTAGTATAATTCCTATTTTTTGGTCAACTAATATAGAACTATACATTTAGTTGCGACTCTTGTGGTAGTTGCTGGAGATTGAAAATTACAAACGAAATTTCAGCTAATTATTTAATCGAAAACGTTTTTTCTCTTTTTCGTGCAACTTTAATCGGAAACCATATAGCTCTTTTGTGATATGTATTTTTTTTTCATTGTTGGAACCAGTAACGATAGTCAGAAAAGAAAAAGGGACAATTTGCAAAATACCCTATTTAGGATTTGAAATTTGAAAACTGCATTTTCTATTTTACTTTTTGAAAAATACACTTCTTTAGTTATGAAATGACTTGTTTACCCAAGATATTTCAATAATTAATATATTAATTCGAAATTAATATATAAATTTGTAATTAATAAAATAATATCATTAGAATTATTTTACTTAAGATAAATATGAGTGTTGAGATAAATATGTTATTTTATCATTTTAAAATCAGACCACTTCATTTAGATGGCTATCCCCTGCGTATATCATCACATACAGTATAATCTTTTTAAATTAATAATCTATAAATTAATATATCTATAAATTAATATAATTTTATAATCTCAAATTGAGTTTTTGGTTCAATTAGTATCTCGATAAATTAATAATCTCTATAAATTAATAAAAAATATAGTTTTGATTTAGTTCCAACATTATTAATTTATAGAGGTTTCACGGTATTTATCAACACTATTTCATAACAATAGAATGATTTTTTAGTGAGACAAGTCAAGCAAAGTCAGACCAAAAGGCAAAAATTTCATTACCGCGGAAATATTTCATCTACTTCCAAACTGAAATTGACGGGCATGAGCTAAGACAATGCCCAATCAATGAAAGTGAGAAATGGATTCCACTAGTGTCTCTTAGTTTCACAAAAAAAAGGTTAGTGTTTCTTTGTTTAACAAAAAAAAAGAGGTTAGTGTCTCTTCTTCACGAGATAAGGACGGCGAAGATGACAAAGAAAGAGGGAGAGAGAAGAAAGTGTAGAAGAGAGAGAGCAATTTCTGCTAAACAATATATCTAAATTAGAGAAATATTAAAAATGGACAATTATGTAAATTTATATGTATATAAATGTATTTTTCCAAAAATTTAAATATATGTGTAATTTTCAAATTATTTTCTTATTTGAGTGTATTTCTCCAAAATTTTCCAAAGAAAAAACGGAAGGTTTGGGGATTAGTCTGGGTCCTTCCATAGGCCCGGGATACCCCGAAGTTAATAAAAAAAAAAAAACTGAAGGTAAGACTTTAATACTCACCTGCAATAGACTCGCCTTTTGTCACCAGATGTGATTCACTCAACTACAAATTATTTCGTTTTGGAAATATTCTGTAAACGCATTAAAAGCAAAAATAAAAATCAAGAACACAATAGCACAGTACGATACAATTTGTAATATCAGTGCTATTTATACGATTCTCGCTTTAGCTCCAATCGTAGTCTTATCCAGCTCAACGGTACTATTTTAACTTTTAAGTTTAACTAAGCAATTTAAACATTGTTAAATTATCTCAAACTAACACATATGCGTATTTATCTCAAAATAGGGAAAACAAATTAATCTACTATATTTTCTTCTCTTACTTGGTTATCCTCTCTATTTTCCCTAATTATGGATTATATAACATTTGTTTTTCTGTTCCACCAAGTCTACGCAATTTTTCTTCTAATATTTTATATATGCGACCATTTATGCTTCTTTTACAAACTTCTTTCTAATACATCTCTCAATGAAAATATAAAAGAATTATAAACACTAATCGTTAGATTTATCAACTAACTAGATTAGGACCCGTCCTAAAGGGCGGAAATTGATTTGTCAAATTTCAATTAATAATATATGGTATATATAATATGTGTATATAATATTATATATATTTTGTGTAACATTTATATATATATATATACATATTAGACATATATATAATATTTCATTAAATATATATAGAATTTAATAGTGTTATAATTTGTGTTGTACTTGTTATTAGTTTGTATTTAATCTTCTTTCATTTTTAGTATAATAATTTGTTTTGTCACACCTTTTACCTTTTAACTTATACATATAGTTATACCCTTTTTCAAAAAAAAAAACTTATACACATAGTCTCGTAAAATGTAATATATAAAAAAATATATTTAAAAAATCTACTCACCATATGCCACCATTATTTGGTTGTTTGAACAAAAAAAAATCATGTTCTTGCATAACTGTGTATATGTTGTGATATGATGTAGGTGAATAGTAAATATATGGAAGTAAAGTTAGTGATACGAACATGAGCCTATGTTGGTCTATGCAACAATTATTTGGTTTGTGGAAGATCAATGAGCATAAGCATACACGGTCTTTGTATGCTTACATTGTAAATGAGTCGGATATTTTTTTTCTTATGTCTGGAATGATATAGAACTCGTTGATTTAAGAGTGGTTCAGTTTTATATGATCTAATTATATTAAGAGATTAACCAAAAATATTATAAAAGTTTTACTGGTTAGGTTTAACTAATCTATGTTGGTTAAGATTTGGTTTAATTTAAGTTGGTAGGTTGCATTGTATAGGAAGCATGATATATTCTAGCAACAACTATGAAAGAGTCCAAAATTTAAATGAGAACTTTAAATAGTAGATAATCCCTAAATTAATAGATTAGATGCTTTCCTACTTCATTATACAAGACTACATTTGTTATAAAATGATAACCTACATTATTATTCCCTTCTATGTAATTTTTTCCAAAATAATTTGAAGTTAATACTAAATTATTTAGAACTTAGTATCTGATCATTTTTACAAACATTAACTTTATTTAAAAAAACAGATATTTTAGTAACTTTTACATTTACGTCTCAAAAACGATTTTGACCTTCCAACTAAAACCTTAAACTTACATTTAATAACTAAAACCTTAAATTAGTGGACTTTATGTAGTGTGAACCATTGAGGGATATTTCCTCGAAACACTCCGGAAAAAAGAAAACAAAATTCCAAGAAATTAATGTCAGCGTGGAAAGTTATTTCTTAATTAGCAACAAGGAGTTAAAGATCATTTCTTAATGACTTTCAGTTTAGTGTGGTGACCTGGGTCATGTAAGGTCGTTTCCATCTTCTACTACAAGTCTCTATTTTTTAGTTTAATATGCGTAACCTGAACCAAGTCACCAAACTTAAACTAAACAAAACGTGGGTAAAAGAACTAAAATATCTGACTCGTGAGAGTTTCCCATGAAATTGTCTATAACCATGTTTCACAAAAGGATAGATGTGATACAATTTTTTTACCTACATCTAGTGAAAACCTTCTAAGACTCAACAATAATTTTTTTTTTGGTGAGTGTTTTAACAAAATCTGTGAAGCAATGAAATGGTACCCCTTATATGATTTATCAGCAGTCAAAGATCAAAAAACTTGTTGACATGAATCAAAAGAAAGAAAGAAGAGAACACCTTCTTGTAAGTAAGGCCTCAAATCTTGGGGTTTCGCTTTTATAAAATATTAGAACCATTTGGTATAACCATTTAATATAACCATCTTTCTTTCATTCTCTTCAAATGCTCACAGCCTCACCAAAAATTATAGAAGATGTTAACATCATATGTCTATTTTCGTAGTAGTTTGGCACATTTGAGGGTGGATGTGTTTATAATATTTTTAAAGAAACCCCATTTTTCAAGATAGCTATCCAGCGTAGTTACCAACCAGTCTAAAACGCAAATTATTGCTTCCAGTTTGGTAGCACTGTACTATGTGGTCTCTACACTGGGTGAAGAAATAAAGTAAGGGAATCAAAACTATCTTTACATATGCTGCTAAAGATGCTACATGGACTTTGATCTCATAACCGTGTAACCAACTTGTACTACGTAGCTCCATCTCATTATGAGATTTAAGCAAACCCAAAGATCTGACATCTGTTTCATCTAAATGGACTTTTTACGAATTGGGCCTGACATTTTTGACATTCCTAGTTTGGGCCTTTTTGAAATACTCGGAGGGAAGTTTGGTTGGTTATAATATATTTTAAGGTTGGATTAAAAAACTAGATTTTACGAGCCGTAGGTAGGCCTGTTTCAGGTCTAAAAGGAGATGAAAGAGGGAACAGCTAAAAAGGAAAAGAGATCTGTCATTTTTATTAGAGTACTAGGTCGGAAATCATATGAGAGATATATAATGATGCGAATCCGATTAGAAAAAAAAAACAGAATCAGATAGAATAAATCACGACACTACCTACAAAAATATAAAACATGTTGGTTGGTTACTTCGAAAACAATATCGTTCAACACGACTAGTCTAACTCTAAAGTATCTAAAGATAATTCCAATGCTGTTGATAATTGTAAACGGAGTTGAACAACACTGTAAAGTTATAAGCCACAGTTGCGAACAAGATATAAGGCGATTTTGGATAATAAAGATATGGATTAAACAACTTTTTCTAGTAGTATTTTATCAAAAGAAAATCTTTTTCTAGTAGCTGAAGAAAAGATCATACAATTTGATTAAACAATAGGAGGTTGAATCTGTAAAGTCTGCAAAAAAAAAAACAAAAGTGAAAGATCTTGGTGTCCATTTTTTTCCTAATTAGCCACCTATTGCTTTAATTTTTTTCCATCTTAAGAGTTTAATTTAATTTAATTTGAAAATAAATCGTTTTAATCATTTATTCCCCACTGACCTCTCTGTCTCTCCGGAACAAAAGGTAATGGAGAAGCAACCAGAGAGTACAGGTAGGTCCCACCATACCGTTTCTAAATTAATCCACCCGATAAGCATCGCGTTTGCTACACGCTCCACGTTATCTTTACATTGCGTGCCTCAGAAGCGCGTGAGGTATACGGGGGAGATATATCCAGAGTCTTTGTTTTCTCAGAAGAAGACCACTGTTACAGAAAAAAAAAGCAGTCTCAGTCCTCTTCTTTTTTAACTTGAAACGACGCCGTCTCCTATCTATCTCCGGCGCGGTAACTAAAGTAGATAACTTTCAAGCAGCAGACGGTGAAGTCTTTGTTTTGTCTCTCTCTTCTCTTCTCTCCCGACACACTTCTCCACTGTTTTTTCTTGATTTCACTGAGTGTTGCGTAAGAAAAGAAACAGCTAGGCTCGAGAACTTGGGAAGATCATCGGGCTTTGTTCCTTTTTGATATTTCTGGAAGCTTAGGTGGAGTAGAAAGAGGATCTCTTTTTTTTATTTCTATTTTTACTTGTGTCTGTCTGTCTGTCTGTGCTTCGTTTATGGAGTCGGTGTGAGAGATAAAGGTCTTGCCTTTTAGTTTTTTTTTTTTCTCTCTTTCTTTGTTCTCCCGTGTGATGTTTGTTTGGAAGAAGAGGAAGTAAACCATTAGCTCAAAATGCATTTCAGCAAGCTTGATGACTCTCCCATGTTCCGCAAACAGGTTTTGTTTCTACTTATCTTGGTCTCTTTCTACCTTTGTCCTCATCTCTCGAGTCTTTTAGCGTCTCTGGTTTAGAGTTTGGTGTGTTATATTAGGCAAAGATTTATCCGGAATTTTGAGTGTCCACCGACCGACATCTATACCCCCCCCCCCCCCCCCCAAAAAAACTAGATTAGAAAGGTTGTCCCTTTAGCTAGTATTCTCATACTCACTGATGTAGTGAGAGTTCTTCTCTATATACACTAGATTGCAACTTTAAGTGTAAAGGAAGTTCCTACTTTACCTCAAGTTCTATCCAAAGCCTGATTTGTTTTGTTGTAGTTGAGCATCTGATAATACATAGGACCTATATCACTTTCTCTTTTGGATTGTCCCTTAATTACATTGCCGTTTGAGCATTATTGATTCTGTCTTGCTGTTTTCTTTGTATTATTTACTTTATCCCTTTTTTTTCCTGAAACAGTTACAAAGCGTGGAGGAGAGTGCAGAAATATTGAGGGAAAGAAGTCTCAAGTTTTACAAAGGATGCCGTAAATACACGTAATGCTCTTAAACTATTCACATATTTTTTTTTAGGTTTCCAGAGTGTTTTATCTTGAGAAGATATCTTCTAACATATAAAGGTTGTGTTTCGTTTTTTTTTTATCAGCGAAGGGTTAGGCGAGGCGTATGATGGAGACATTGCTTTTGCTAGTGCACTTGAGACATTTGGTGGAGGCCATAACGATCCTATTAGTGTGGCCTTTGGAGGTATGGTTTGACTTCACTTACGCTTATGAAACTCTCAGTAGCATGTTGTCTGTTTTCCAACATACTCTTTGCAACTCATTTGTCATAATAGTCTCTTAACTTGTTGTGCCAGGACCTGTAATGACGAAATTTACAATTGCGTTGAGGGAGATTGGGACTTATAAGGAAGTTCTTCGCTCACAGGTATGTATGCTAAGTCAGCTACTGTCGACATTCTCTCCGTTTCACCACCCCCAGTCTTCTCTCTGATAACTCCTCTGTGGTATCAGCTAAGGAAGTTAGGATAGTTTTTACCTTCGTTCAGCAGAAGTAGCCTCTATTTAGATTTACTAAGACATTGCATAGGTTTTCAAATTGGATCAAGTCTTATCTATCTGTCCTGTTATTTGTTTTGATGAGCTCTCATATTGTCAGGTGGAACATATACTGAATGATAGATTACTTCAATTTGCCAATATGGACTTGCATGAGGTTAAGGTACAAGCTTCTTGCTTTCTTCTTGGCTGGATAGTTATTTTTATGAGTAGCACATGGCTGGTGTGATTTAGCACTATACACGGTCCAATGAATGAGAGAGCTATGGTTAAGTTTCTTAAGCCTGCCACCTGTACATTGTGGCTAGTCCAGATATTTCTTTGTTCTTTTTTCTCAAGGAAGGATGACATGATAGTGTTATATTTGGGTATGCAATCCTGAGAGATCATTTTTTGCCACAGGAAGCTCGGAAGCGCTTTGACAAGACTAGCCTTACCTATGATCAGGTATCCCCTTTGGTCAAGGTTTTTTTTCCATATTTTCCTAGCTATTGTTCATGTTACTTTTTTTTAAGCACCAACACTTACTAGTATTCAAATTTGTAGCTTGGAAGATAACTGATATTTGGTTAATAACAACTGGGTCACAGATTAATTGATTAACTTCCTATTGTGCTTTAGGCCCGTGAGAAGTTTCTTTCGTTGAGGAAAGGTACAAGAAGTGACGTTGCTGCTGCTTTAGAACAGGTACGGTTCATCCTAATTTTCTGCATACCATGTACTTTTTTTTTCTTCATTCCTTTGCGTCATAACTAACATATTCAACACTGTCAGGAACTTCACACTTCGAGGTCTATGTTTGAGCAAGCTCGGTTCAACCTTGTAATATTCTTTTGTTTGATCTTTGATGATTAATTTTAAATATATATACCCTCTTTCACATTCATGCTACTATTGGAGTAATCTTTTTTTTTTTCTTCGGTTTCCCTAATGTATGCTTAGGTGACTACTCTTTCAAATGTTGAAGCTAAGAAAAGGTTTGAATTCTTGGAAGCAGTCAGCGGAACTATGGATGCACACCTTCGGTACTTCAAACAGGTAAGTTTCTTAGCTTCTTAAGAATCTTAAAAATAGTCTGAAAAGGTCTGTTTAAAATCTGAATGTGGCTGCTTTCAGGGTTACGAATTACTGCATCAGATGGAACCATATATCAATCAGGTCAGTTTAATTCTATAACTCTCTTCTAAGATTATATATGTGTCTTCACATGTCATTAATATGTTGAAAACGCTTAGATAGTTATACCTCAACTCTTTTTCTTCAGGTCTTGACCTATGCACAACAGTCCAGAGAGAGATCAAACTATGAACAAGCAGCACTTAATGAAAAGATGCAGGAGTATAAAAGACAGGTTGATAGAGAGAGCAGGTTTGGTTCAAACGGTTCTAATGGATCCCCAAATGGAGATGGCATACAAGCGATTGGTAGAAGCTCTCACAAAATGATAGACGCTGTAATGCAATCTGCTGCAAGGGGAAAGGTTGAGTAAAGTTCTCTTCCATAGGAATAAGAATATTCAAAAGATGTGCTACTAACACTTCTTTGTTCTTCAGGTGCAAACAATTCGGCAAGGTTATCTCTCTAAACGGTCTTCAAACCTGAGAGGAGACTGGAAAAGACGGTTTTTTGTTCTTGACAGCCGAGGAATGCTGTATTATTACAGAAAGCAATGTAGCAAACCATCTGTAAGTTTGTATTTAGTGCAATGAATGAACTATTCTTTGCACACTCTTTGACTTAGTTGATTTAATGTTTAGGGTGCTAGCAGCCAGCTCTCTGGACAGAGAAACAGCTCAGAGCTTGGGTCTGGACTTCTTAGTAGGTGGCTTTCTTCGAATAATCATGGTGGAGTACATGATGAGAAGTCTGTAGCTCGTCATACAGTGAACTTGCTTACTTCAACTATCAAAGTCGACGCTGATCAGTCAGATCTGAGGTTTTGCTTTAGGATCATTTCACCTTCAAAAAACTACACATTGCAGGTTTGTTTGACCTTGAATGTTTTCATGTTTGCTCAACTTTAAATAGTTTTCACTCAGTGTTTACTTATGTTTGTCAGTGCAGGCTGAGAGTGCACTAGATCAAATGGATTGGATAGAAAAGATCACTGGGGTTATTGCATCACTACTTAGCTCTCAGGTCCCTGAACGGGTAAGTATTATTATCATTCCTTAGACTCATGTTAATTACCAATGCAATTTTGATGATTGTCCTTTGGCTGCATTTCAGTGTCTTCCTGGTAGTCCCATGGGAAGTGGTCACCATCGGTCCGCCAGTGAAAGTAGCTCATATGAAAGTTCTGAATATGACATTCCTAACACTGATGAGTTTGTATGTGAGAGGAGCTTTCTTGGGTACAATGAAAGACCATCAAGAAACATCCAGCCGCAACGGTCCATTAGAAAGGGTGAGAAGCCCATTGACGTTCTGCGGAAAGTCTTTGGGAATGACAAATGTGCAGATTGTGGAGCTCCAGAACCAGACTGGGCTTCTTTAAATCTAGGGGTTCTTGTCTGTATTGAGTGTTCTGGTGTTCACCGAAATCTTGGTGTGCATATATCTAAGGTAAATCTCAAGAACCCTTAATTATATGTTGATTCTATAGTAACTAGCCCATATAGAGAAGTGAAGAAGTCCTCAGAATCTTGTAGTGACACTTAGCTTGATGTTCATTAGCATTTCAGATTGTTAGAGGTTAACATGAATATGGCCGTTGATACAGGTTAGGTCACTTACGCTTGATGTGAAAGTATGGGAGCCTTCTGTTATAACTTTGTTCCAAGCTCTTGGGAATACATTTGCAAACACAGTGTGGGAGGAACTGCTTCATTCAAGGAGCGCCTTCCACGTTGAACCAGGCTTAACAGGGTAAAATACTATGTTTATAACTGAAATATTTTCCTTCTCACTCATCCAAAAGCTATAAGAACCTTAATCACCTAGACATAACAATTTTGCAGGTCTGATAAATCAAGGGTCATGGTCACTGGAAAACCAAGCTATGCTGATATGATATCTATTAAGGAGAAGTATATACAAGCTAAGGTTTATAAGCTTCTCACCCTTTATTTGATTACTTATGTTTGAGATAGGTGTGCATGTTTCATAGCTTTTTTGTTGTGTCATTTCACAGTATGCTGAGAAGCTATTTGTTCGGAGATCAAGAGACTTTGATTTCCCACAAACCGTTGCACAACAGATGTGGGATGCAGTGAGTGGTAACGATAAGAAGGCAGTTTACAGGCTTATTGTCAACGGTGAAGCGGATGTGAACTCTGTGTATGATGACCAATCATCTTCCAGCTCTTCGTTAACACTCTCAAGAGTAATGTTAATACCAGAGAAGCCACCAACGCGTGAGGAAGTGCTACTCAGATTAAGAAATGAGTTACTCGATAGAACCTCCTCAGGCTGTTCTTCAAGTATACCTCCTGAGGAAACTGGAGGTTGCTCTCTGCTTCACTGTGCCTGTGAGAAGGCAGACATTGGGATGGTGGAGCTTTTGCTTCAGTACGGTGCAAATGTAAACGCTAAAGATTCAAGTGGTCAAACGCCGCTGCACTATTGTATTCTCAGAGGCAAAGCGGTAGTAGCAAGACTGCTTCTCACGAGGTTACTTGGTTCTTCTTTGAACATTTTTATAACATCTAGTGTTATATCCTTTTTGGGTAATAACACAAATTTGGGTGAATATTTTGCAGGGGAGCAGACCCGGAAGCCGTTAATAGGGAAGGCAAAACCGCTCTTGACATTGCTGCAGAGTCGAAATTTACTGATTCAGAAGTCTTGGCTCTCCTTACAGAAGCTGCAAACAGTTACAACCACAGACAGTGATGATAAAGTTACATAAGGTCAGGAACTCTTGGGAGCCACGTTTCCATCATTACTTTTGTTTTTTTAAGAGCCTAATCTACACTGGCATCTTGCAAGCTAAGCCCCCAAATTAAGTTTATGTATTGATGTTTTGTAATGAATATATGTTGCTTATTGGGAAGTTATAGTGGATTGTGTTGTTGTGTGTATTTGATGTAAGACTATCTGTAGGATCCTCAGCTTGGCATGTCATACGTTGTGTAACCTGTAAGCAACTTACGGCTTGTGTCATCTCTGCAGAAGTGTTAACCATATATTATTCATTATTAGCTATGTAATCTGCTGTTTTGTTTTTCCTTTAAATGATTGAATTTGCCCCTACAAGAACCTATACAAAGCTACAGGAAGCATATTATTCTCAGACAAACAAAGGGAACTATACTTACTTTTTGTGTGTAGTGTAATCTCACACGCTAAGACACAAAGTGCACTGATAATTTTGTTTCTTTGTGTCATCTTTTCAACCATAGATATAATATAGTACAAAATAAACCTCCCCCTTTGAACAGCTTCAGCTTTCTAGGGGGAGTTTCTCAGATTTTTGGCTCCTGAACGCAGCAATGGAGCAAAGAAGAAGAAGCAACACTACCTATCTCCTCTTGTTCTTCTTCTTCTTAGCCTTCACTTCAAGAACAAGCACAAACGAAAGTTGTTGGCAGAGAACAGTGAAACACTTGTCCACAACTCTGTCTTCATCTACACCGCTTGAATCTAGAATCACTCCCAAGGTTATTGTGTTTAGCACCAGAGGCAGCTGATAGTAGTACTAGTAGTTGCAAGTCGGTTAAGAGAAGGTTCCAGAAGGAGCTTGAGCTTCTTGCTATGTCAAGGCATAGGAACCTTATGAGTTTGAGAGGTTATGTTCGTGAATCCCATGAGTTCTCTCTAGTTTATGATTACATGCCGAATGGTAGTCTTGAATATGTGATGACTAAGGTTAGAGCTATAAAACTAGAGCTTGGATGGGAAGTTAGGCTAAAAGTTGCTGTTGGAATCGTTCAAGGGCTTCAGTATCTCCATTTCAGCTGTGATCATCAGGTTCTTCATTATAACTTGAAACCTACAAATGTGATGTTGGATTCTGAGTTTGAGCCAAGTCTTGCTGATTGCGGATTGGCCAAGATCATGCCTACTTCACACACAGGAGTGTCTTGCTACTCTGCTCCCGAGTCTTCTCAAAGTAACAGGTGCTTGCTTGCCTTTGAGTTAACTTTCTCTCCTTACTAACGTAGTATGTATATACTTTTTGGCGATATATTCAGCTTTGGGATGATCTTGGGTGTTCTGTTAACCGGAAGAGACCCTACACAACCTTTTTGTGTAGATGGTGCAAGTGGTAGCAGCTTAGGACAGTGGCTAAAGCATTTGCAGCAGTCCGGGGAAGCACGAGAAGCATTAGATGAGAGTATTCTTGGAGAGGAAGTGGAGGAAGACAAGATGTTAATGGCGTTACGTATCGCCATCATCTGCCTTACTGACTTTCCAGCAGACCGGCCTTCTAGCGATGAGCTTGTCCACATGCTTACACAACTGCACAGCTTTTAGCCCTAATGTTCTTGTACCAAACCTAAGAGGAATGCATGATTTTTCTACAATCTATGAGAAGTTAATTGGTGTGTTGCAGAGTGTTTCTAAGCTTGATACACAAAGGTAGTAAAAAGGCATAGAATCAGAGCAGTGTTTGGACTAAAATGTAGTAGTTCATCAAATTATGTGGGCATATGGCATAGAGCATTGAACCTTTCCCAGAGGGCCTGAAATTTATAATTAGCCAGTTTGATATCAAATTTGGACCGGTTATATTTCTGATAAGGCCCATATTTTCAGACGAACCATCAAACACTAAACACACACAAAAGCAGCAACAATAATGTGAAAAGAAGTCAAACTAGCAATAGAACGTAACAAAAATAGCATGAAAATATTGTATATAAATACGAATACTTTTTCATGCGTTAATGTTACTCACAACCCCAGAAGATACAACAATAAAAACACCAACCGGGACATGCATACTCCTAACGATCAATTAGATACTCTCTTTCATTCTTGATCGAACATTCCTCAAATCTCACCAAAGATATATATAATCGAAAGCAGCCGCCAAAAAAAAAACAGGGGGGAAAACAATTGAAGAAGGTGGGAATTTTGAGTTAAAAGAAGAGAGGGTGGGCAGTTATTTTTCTTGAGAATAATATGGTGTTATAATAAAATAGAGAATAAGTATTATAGAATCATATAATTAAGAATGAGTACTCCTTCCATAATGGAGGACCATGAGATGATCAGAGGTAGATGAATTTGGAAGCAAAGTAAGGTTTTGTGAAATAGTAGAAGAATTTTCTCTGCTTCCTCTCCATATTGCATCTCTCACGTGTTGTAGTGTCAACACTTGCTCCAGTTCTTGCCCTCTGCATCTTATCTCTACCTGCTCTCCATTTTACAAAGAGAAGTACTCTTAATTAGTCCTATGAATAATAATCGTATTAGCATCACAATCAAAATTAACTACGTGATTAGGGATGCCCACATTCCACCAAAACATTGAACAAAGCTAATTTTGAAAAGAAAAAACAGGTACATAGTATTAGTTACACTATTCAAAAAAAAATGATGGGCAATTGGGCATGTGAACGTGATAAAATGGAATAAGTTGGGTTTAATGAGATCACTACTTCGTAGGGGTGACGGAGGAAGAGTGATGGAAAATGCCAAGTGTCAAGGTGGCTACGCAATGCTCTAATTATGCCATCTATACTTTACTTCAAAGAGATTCCTCATTTTCTAACACAAATTGCTTTTCAAAAAATAGCAACACCAACAATGACTCCACCACTTATTTCATATATTATAATAAGTTAAAGAAAACTATGCAACACATACACACAATATACATAATTAACCTGATAATAGTTTTGAAATTCGGATCAGATGGCACCCACGATGTCCAAAATCTTAATCATTTCGTGGCCCACCCTTTTTTCATCGACCCGTAATGTATTTTCCAGTGACTTTCCAAATAGACTTTAATGTTAAGCCGTAATGTCCAGTATTCAACTCATGGTTAAAACTTAAAAGTAATTCAGGTCAAAATCTAGAGCTGGGTGTTTCAAATTAGTATTAAGTGTAATAAAGCAAATTAATCATTAGAAAACTAATTAAATTCTCATTGGATCCAAAATATGTTTTCAAACGTACCAAATCATCCTAACTCAATCTCCTAATTTAGGATTCAACAAACCCTTAACTATATCTATATCTTTCTTTTTACAGTATTTGGGTAGATGTGAAATAAAAAAAAAACTAAGTTCCAGAAGAAAAAGTACTTGCAGAATAGATTGAAGATATAATATAAAAGGATATTGTGCCGAGAAAATATATAAGCTAACCCATGAAAACTTTACCATTATCTCGTTCTCGTGCACGTCTCCCCCTTACGTTTTGAATAACTAAGGTTTGCGATCCACAAAGCATTTTTAGTCACAAATTTTATTGTTATTTTCCTTAGTGGGAAGATATATATATACACATTATGGTTGATGCTGTTAGTTAGATAATTTCAATTAGATACCTAAAAATACAATTTCTTTTTGGTAAAATAGTGTCAAATTAACCATATTCTCTGTTTAGTACTATACAACAACTAGCATATGAAAGTGGTGTTCTATCTCACATTTCAACATCTTAATATTTTTATTTTAATACATATATAATTAATAACTTAATTTTAAACTGAATATAAAATAGGGACCACGAAAGTCGTAGTCGGATATGCATATATATATGAATATACTGAAATGTTTTGCATGCATCGCATCACCAAACTTAAAGGAGATCATGTTCATGGCTTCTTATCTGCCCTTTAGTGTTGCTTTTTTAAATGCAATTTCTTTCAGCAACAATGATTCTGTTATTGAGGGCGACTTCATGCATTACTTTTTCCCGACGTAAAATATGTATTTATCATTAATATATGCCTATATATAAGTTGCATGCCAGATTGCAGGGTAAAAACATTTACTAGCGTACGAAAACACGTTGGACTCACTCTATATATTCAACAACATTTTTTTAAACTGATATTTAACAACATATGGTGCCTAGATTTGGACGTTCATATCGATTTTTACGAGATGTGCTTTATATTTTATGATGCATCATGCATATTAAGTTTCTTGAAGGAAACTTTAAGTCCGTAGTCGTAAAAAAGTAATAAATTTAGCGGAATTGATTTTATCGCTATATTACTAAAATGATGTGCTTTTTAAAAAAAAATATAAAAAGTTAAGAATTAAAAAAATGAGAAACGGCGCTTATAAAATGTTAGTACAAATGGAAGTGATGTGAGCAAAACATGAGTTTTTGTGAGGTGTGGTGTAGATCGAGTCGACAAAATTGTATAAATTTCAAAATAGCTAACTAGTCGTGAGAAAATGAAAATGCAGTTACTGATCCTATTAGCAACTAGCAAGAGAGATCTCTGACTGCAGACGACAAAGGTCAGCGTTATAAAGCTTTTTTGTCACACTTCATGGTTGACCCATAATTTTTTTGGATAGATTATCACTAATTAGTAGTTATACATTCATTCAAGAACATAAAGTACTGTTAAAAAAATTTCCACAGTATGCGTGACAGATCGATAAGTTTTGTAAGTAGTTTTCCCAAAAAATGCAAATTATCAGTAAGATGAGAATGGGGCATCTACGGACCAGACATCAATCTGCCAAATTATACGGAAATCTTCCTACGAAGCTTTGTTGGATCATTACAATTAGCTCTTAGTTTTACAAGTAGCCGGATGAATGCCAATGAATTGATGAAGATAACATAGTGGAGAAGTTAATTAAACAAAGTCTTGCTGACAAAGACACGATGTGTGATTCGAAACAAAAGAAAAACATCTACAATTTTGATAGGCTGCAGTGGATAGATGATAAGGAAATAATTAAGAAAGTGTAGCACTTAAAGAAGATATGAATATGATTGATGGGGAAAAGACTTTTCAAGCACCAAATTCATTAGGGATTTTGTATAGAAAGGGACCTACAAAAACAAGACACTAACAAAGAATAGCTAAACCAAGGCGAGAAAAATATATTGTTGGGGTTGATGAGTCACTTTTATCATAAGCATGACGGTTTATTGTATGTCGTAGAACGAACAAATGCGTTTACTCTGAAAATATTTTACTCATATTTCTCGGCATCATGCTATAACAATTTAGAATAATAAATGACATCAAAAGCTTTTTCGTTTTGGGATGTTATTCTACCTTCTATATCAAAGGTAAGAAGAGTAGAACCATAGTCTACATACAAAATATATAAATAGATCAAAAAACATAACCAGCATTCTAAATTCTAAGCCAAGAAAGTGTTAACTAAAAGTGTATCTGGATGGTAATTGTAGAGTAATTTTTATTCTAAATTTTATTTTATTTTATTTTATTTTATATTCAGCTGAAAAGCTACCAATCAAATTAAATGATATTCTTTAGCTTTTATTCTATATACTGTTGATAAAGTGGGAAAAAAATTCATAACTTTTATTTTATTTTGTTGGAAAATATAATTAACGCTGCCTTTTGTTTTATTCACCTTTTAAAATCTACTATAGTTTTCACCTTTTTTGTTTACTCTGTATTTAAAGTTTATCAGTCACAGCCTAAGGCTCAACATGAAACTAAATACGATCTGTACCTTGGAAGACATTTTTATATTGATGGTGATTACGATAATTTCTTTTTATAAAATAACAAGTGGGAATAAACATTCTATGTATTTCAACAAGTGTTAATTAAGCTCTTTGTCAATATAGGACTGGATAGACTTTTAGGTTACTGTTTGATTTAAAAGATTGATGTTATAGAATGTGCACACATTAATAAAATTAAATATGTGTTTTGATTTATTAGTTTTTATATTAGTTTTAGTCGTTTTCCAATAAATTTCTACCATTTATATTTTATTTTAATTTATGTTTAAAATTTAAATCAAAATGCATTAATTAAAATTAGAACATCAACTTTTGTATACAAGGAGAAAACTAAATTATCAATCTTTTGTATACGAGGAAAGTATAAGTCATTGTCATTTGTAAATTTATTTATTTATTTTGTGGATTGAAGAATAAATAGTTGCCAAAAAAATTCATGGGGCCAAAAGGAAATTTGAAATTTGTGAAATACTTTTTGCTTTTAAAGCTTTTTGTTTTCTTACGTCCAAAAAGTCAAAGGAAACTTAAAAAGAGGGAGAAAGACAAAAATGGAAGACAATGCCTCCACGAAGTCAGATTATGGCTGGCTAATCATTACATTTATTATGCATTCTTGATACCTATGCCCTACCCATATCTATATACATTCACACACGCGAGCACACATATATGAATGCATATAATTGCAACTTTGATTAATGATCATCTTGTTGTCCCAAAAGAAATTAATGATCATCTAAAAGGCAATTAAACCATGATGACCTTGTGGACGTAACCCTATTTCCGAGTAAAAAAAAATTAAATCAACCTATAAATAAATTTCAAATAAAGTCTTTAGATCTATATCTAAACTGATATGTTGCCTTATGGTACCCTTTTGCATTTATTTGTATACGCACTAATATGATATTTTATGGTTAAATTATATCATGTGCCGTATGAGCTAATTTTATAAACTGTAAAATTAATATAAAATATTTGTAAAATATGTAAATCAAACTGACTTTCTATGCAATCAACTCCTTTTGAATAGTTCAGGAGAATCGGACAATAAACAAACACAGCTCGTCAATGAAACTATTGATCAAGATATAGACATGTTAGAGTACATCAAATGTATATATTATTATTAATATTTAATTATGAAGTTTTTAATTTTATGGGAAACCCATCCAAAAGTTTCATATCCTATATATATTTTTTATTGTTTGACTTCTTTTTTGTTTGAGAATTAAAATTTCCATACGTCATGGCATGGCTTAATGCAATAAGACAGAAAAAAACTTTTTTTGATTTGAGTAGATTTTAAATATTGAGTGGACCTAATTATTATATATTACTCCCTCCGTTCCAAAATAGATGATGTTTTAGAGAATTTTGGATGTTTTAAAATAGATGATGTTTTGATATTTTATATTAGTTTTAGTTTTATTGAAAACTATGTAACCAATGATATTTTATACTTATTTTTAAGGATTGGTTGAATTAGTTTTGATTTATATTTTTAATGTTACTTTTTAAGAAATAGTGTATGTCTTAATTCTTGTGCACACATCCAAAACATCAACTATTTTGAAACAGAGGGAGTATAGTTTAATTTATCAGGTACCAGATTAATTAAGTATAATAGACCTCAAAGCTTCTAAAGAATGTTGCAGGAAAACATGCTTACACCAACGTGGCGTATCATTATCTCAATTGAATTTGTCTTCTTCTCCTTTTAAGGATTATGTTTTATGTAAACGAGTATATAAACTGTATATATTTCTAAGTATTTATATGCATTGTTATATATATAAGTATTTTATATTTTATATGTATATATATGTCATGGATGATGGATCAAATCAGCGCAAATTCTTAAAAAAAGATATACACACGTATAGCTGTATAGGGTTGGGTTTATTTATGTTTTATTTAAAAGTCTCATGCAATTTCGGATGGCGTCTAAAAGATTCATCCGTGTTTGGCTTCCAATATGTTTGAAAATATTAGAAGGAAATGGAAAAAATAAGAGAAAGAGCGGAAGGGCAGCGAACAAAAAGAAAAAGAAAGAGGAAGGGCTCACGTATCAAAACTTAAAACCAATATTTCATTGTCTGCTAATTATCTTAAGCACACCATTAGTGCCGTTTCATGCACATTGTAGTTACTGAATTAATGAATGATCCCTTAGCATAGAAAAGAAGTCTGGGTGTAATTATTTGTTGGAAATAAAAATTGTAATTATTAATTCAGGAATCATAAAAGTTATAGCGTATTATGAGTAATCGAGCGCATAAATGTACATATATCAATGACTAAAATTGCACGAGAAGCATCGTACGTAACTTTAGGGATAGAAATATACTTGCACCGAGAAAATAAACGGAAGGCCACCTTCTGTTTCATGAATTCGACTCGTAAGATTTTTAATAAGTCTGTGTATGGTAAGAAGTTACTTCAAAAAAAAAAAGGTATAAGAAGTTTGCTTTATTGTATTCATCATTTGAGATAATAACTAGCTCTAGAAGAAGCGTGCGATATAGCTATGGTAAAAGTTTTATGTATATGTCATGTTCTTGTAATTATGTGATGGTATACAGTATACTGTATGAATATCTACATTTGGTTTTCATGAACTGGCTTTCTAGCGAGGCGGTATTATGTCATGAATCATGATCAGTATATTTTAGTTTAAAAAATTAGTAATTTCTAATAGCTAGCTAGAGATTATTATTATTATTTTGGTTTATAATCTCTCAAACTAGATTATATATATATCCGAAAAAATAAACAGATGATTTATATATATGAAAAGTTTTGTAGAGGTGATTTATCCCTGCAGTATCCTAGAATACTAAGGAAACATTGTTTTGAAAATGTTTCACAAATTGGTTCTAGAAAAAAAATATATGTATAGGAAACGGAGACACTTAATTGTTCTTTCCAACTATAAACCGAAAACATGTTGTGTTTTTGGAAGTTCGGGTTTCTAGTTTCCAGCGTATGATGTTTTAAAATGAACTCAAAACATTTTAGACACACAAGAACAAAATATTTTTACAAAGGAATCAGTTTCCTAAATTAAACTATTCTGTGTATAAATTAGTAGATTGGTAGGTGGATTGCCATAAATATTTATATATATATATATATATATATATATATATATATATGTATATAAATGAAATAAACTAAAGGGTGCACTCATCTTAATGAGGATTAAGTTATCACACTAGGCACTACTGACTAGTGGCTCGACCGTTAATCAATTACCCCTAAACTATAAAAAGGAGCAGGTAAGACAAACTCAAAAAGGTTTGAAAATCAATTTATGGATAATAAGCATATAAAAACAAAGAAAGAACAAAACGGCTTATACCTAGCAACGACATCTACTTGTGACCTAATTAACATGGAGACACTTTTGTGGCAATCTAGTTCCAATGTTATTGTCATGTTCCTCAGTACACCAACCCCCATGAATGTACCCTCTCCATGATTTCTTCTTTCATTTTACTATATGTTTATGTTTTTATCTTACTATTATTATCATATCATCTTTTATTAGATTACAAAACGGTGTTCTTGGATTTTTTCTTTTTCTTTTTGAAAACAACCATGGAGATTGTAGTTACGGCAAGCAATGTGTTCATAGAATGTAGAACACTAGAGTTAAAGAAATAGAAATTAAAGAGTTGATGAGATTAATAAAAAAGTACCTGGGATTCGTGCTCCAATCGCAACTTATTCACCAAATATTTTTTCAGTAGTCGAATAGTCATCTTCCCGTCCCTACAAAATCCAAGAACACCCAAATTGAATAGTCATATATAAAGTTTAGATAAAACTCACGTCCTTTTATCTGTCATTCTTGTATATTAATTTACCTAGTTGGGTCGTCAAGAAATAATGAGAATGGTACAGTTTTAATAATTAACGAGCACTTACTTGATTCTCAAGTAGCTCTTTGGTATCTGAGGCAAGAATGGTTCTCTTGTCCTAAACATTCACCAAAGACAAAGCTAAGAACTTCAAATTCTAATTAATATTATATAATCTTGAGAACAACTTATGATTACAACCAAAAAGAAACTTTTGTTGTGTGATCAAGAAATTATAGACCTACATAACATACTGTCTAGGAAGTGAACATTTATCACTTACTGGTTTTGAGAAGCTTGAAGGAGGAACCAAACGCCGGAATGGGGTCGTCTAGGAGGATCAACGACTCGAAAACTCGAGCTTGGACCAGCCACAACATCCGGATTATTATTATTATTCCCTATTAACTGCTGTTGAAAATTGGAGCGGCCAAAGTAGGGTCCTACCAATGGCATCATCAAAGAAGCAGATGATGATGATGATGATGATGGTTGCACTAAGTTTTGTGGAACAAAAGGTGTTCTAAAGGCAGCCGCCCAAGAACCAATCATCTCCTGATCAGACCTGGTAGGGAACATCAATGGATTAATCATCCCTCTTGGCTGATGCTGATGATGAAAGAGGGATGGCATTGATGGTAGACCAACTCCTTCATCTCTATTTGAACCGCCAGAGAAAAGGTTAAGCTCTAGAAAAGAGTCTCCCCTATCCGTTGGATCGGTTTGATGTTGTTGCCGATGGTCAAGATTTGGTTTAACATCATCCTCGTGGCCTGTGCTTAACCGGAGCCAGCCTTCTTGTCTCATCTCATGATCTTCGGCTTCATTGTTGGCGTTATCATTATTGTTGTTGTCGTCGTATTCCTTGGAGCTTAACCTAGAAGTAGTACTCCTCGGCTCTTCTTGATCGGCCATGAAAGTACAATCTCTCCTACAAACTTGGTGATGTTTATCTTTTACGTGATGATCAGATCCTAAGCGAATGTCTTCGTTGTCGTCGTCCTCTGAGACGGCAGAGAAGTGATGAGCCCTTTGTAATAACCTCATAAAATCGAAACTACTAGAAAACCCACATGAGAGAAGAAGAGCTGTGGAGGATTCAGCATCAGGAACCATGGCGGAATCTGATGACAGGAATAGCCAAAGAAAGCCGGATAGGAGGGATACGAAGCGTTTCTGATGATCTCAACATGAGTGGAGAAGGAGGAGAAAAGAATAAATTAGGGTTTCTTAGTACTTAGATGGAGACCAGAGATCGAGAAGTCAATGAATGGTCGGAGACCGAAGATGCCATGAAGCTAAGAGAGAGAGAGAGATGGACAGAGTATATGTGTATTAATGATAAGAGAGGACTAGAGGAGGAAGAGAATAAATTTTGCAAATCTCACTTTCTATCAAATCTCTTTGTTTGGAATCTTGTAGAAATTAAATCGCGGCAGAGAGAAAAGAGAGAGAGGGTTCGAACTTGCAATTATACAGAGTTATGGGCAGTAACGTGAAAAGAAATAATAATAATTTAAAAATTATTTTTAAGGACTCCAATAAATAACACTGTTGGAGTCTTTCAAAATCGTGGAGAATCAACTAATCGTGAACCGTCACATGTTAAGAATTGATATTTAATTAAAAAATTTAGGATTGAATCTTTAATTTTTGGTAGGTTTCACAAATTATTATAATAATTTAATGCTAAGTATTCTCTCTTACAGACTCCTATTGCTGGTGTTCTTATATTTTAGTGTGTATTTTTTGGGTGTGAATTTTAGTGGTTATTATTGTTATACACAGACGTGTTTTCTTTTCTCTCTTCACCACATATGCATATCCTTTAACAAAAAAAAGAACTGGAAGATAATTATCAGAATTCAAAGACTTGTAAAAACTAAAAGTGTGGATAAACTGTGATTAAAATCAACACAATAATAACACAAGTCTTTCTCTAAAAATTGACACATCAGATTTTTAGAAGCATTTAAGAGTGACATGTCAATAAATGAAAAAGTTGAAAAACCAATCAAAACATTTTAAATTTACATATCAGCTTACACATCATTTTCAACAATTTGTTGTTTCGTCTATTGCGCCTGTGTAACTCTTGGACAACTCACGTTCTTGGAATTACAAATAATTCATTGGCCATGAATTAGACTTATCGAGTTCGCTTATACTATTTGCTCTTTAGTGGTCTTATTATCAACTATCGAGATACAAACATAAAAACTATAAGAAAGTTAACGTCAGACCAAAGTTGAGAAGGGATAATTTATCCACACATACTTTGCATTCAATGTCAGCCTAAGATAAACAGATTACGTAGTGGTTTAAGTGAAACTATGTTATGAGTGATCGACAATATTTTAAACTAAGGCTAGCATACAAAGGTATAAAGATTAGAAAATAGAGGTGACAGACTTAGAAGAAAATAATGGATCCGAAGGACAAATATTTCGCATCGGTCTGATAGAACTTTGGAAAATGGTATTGTGCAAAAGAAATTTGGTGTTACAAAAAAGGTAGTGAGCAAAAGAGTACAATAGATATAAATCATATATCAATATTATAGTAAGTGTTAAATCCGAGTTTGGTTAGATCGATTGAAATGAAAGTAACTCGATTACGGATTCTTCAAAGATATTTTATTGAGATTAGTATGTGATTACAAGGAGGGTAAGGAAAAGAAAGAAGGTCAGAGTTTTGTTGAAAGCGCCAACGAGAATATAAAGAGGCTTAATTGGTAGTAAAACCTTAAATAAAATGTTAGAGTTTTGTATTTGTTTTCGGATCCCTTCTTCTTCTCCTTTGTTCTCCTTTTATACCTTGAGCCTAGAATCTTTCAGTCCGCCCCAAGCTTGTTTTCCCTAAGGGGCCAGGCATGAAATCGATCTTTAATGGAATTTTAGCCGAGCAAGGGCTTCATGAATCGAAGTCAGATCGATCGAGCCGGTACATGGTACTGCTAAGCCGCTCAAGCGACTTTTCAAGCTGATCCAAATCGACTCCTTTTGGGTTCGGTGGAGATGGGCTGAATCATGTTATTTGATGAGGCTTGTGGAGAATGTGTAATTCCTTTCCAACAGTAAGTTTGGCGTATATCGGTTTTTATCCATTTTAAAAATTTAAAATGAACTATATCTATTTTTTATTTAAATATATATATTTTATCTATTTTTATTTTATCGAAAGTATAATATAACTTTTTGAAAAATTGAAAGGTACAGAAGATTCTGCGACGTGGTGCGGGTTATTATCTAGTCTAATATAATGATTTGAACAATGCCTTCGATCCACACGACGTGGTGCGGGTTATTATCTAGTCTAATATAATGTTTAGTCCAAACTCTGTCTTATCCGTTGTACATGGTTCAGAAGATGGAAACCCATCTTTTTTTTTAAACTGATTTGAGGAAATCCATCTTTCTCGATGTCGCATATCATAATTATACATATACATGTATATTTGTAAATCTTTAATCGCACTAATTCGCTAGTTCTGTATTTGTTATGCAGATTAAACCAATAAGAAAACCAAACAAATTATAACTGAAATATTTTTAAAATTACTCTTGTTCTTTTTTTTGGTCACAAATTACTATCATTCTTTTTTATACAAAAATATATAATCATTTCGATTTTAACTAAAATTAAACATTTGTAATTCTATTGTAAAATAGCTAACTTTTTCGAAAAAAAAACTAAAAATACTACACAAGTTATTGCACATTCACAACCAAAATCGTATATACCTGAACTTATAACTAAAGATATAGCAATCAGCCAATCACTACTGTATCTTACGAATAGAAAAGGTTGCATATATGTAGTGGCCATGCACAAATATTCGAGGGAACCAGGAAAAATATTCAACGAATTGACCGAGTCAAATTGTAATTAGCGTATTAGGTATGTTGGTTTTTACTTATTTGTATTGTCTTTACTCTTCAAAATAGATAAAGAAGTTACCCTTTTTAAACATGTATCTTGGTAATTCTGGGGTTAAATAAAAGCTGGGATTTTCAGAAAGCCAGAAAACGAGACGAGTGGAGTGCGAGGCATGATGACATTATACCTGTCATATTTCAATTATTTAGATATGAAGTGTTTTAATAATCCCAAGAATGATGATTAAATATTCATAAATGAAAAACTACGAATATTTAAGTCAGTGATTAAAAATATAAAAAAATTATAAACAGAGGGGAATTTGGCATGCACCTAAAATAATGATGTTTTCGGTTAAAAGTTCATTTCCCCAGATCATACAGCAAAACATACAGACTTTGTATGCGTTGCAAGACATTGTTTCTCACCGAATTGTACTTCTAATAAGAACCATGTGCTCCCCACCAATTTTATGTGAGTACGTTTTCTATTTAATAAAATGCGAAAACTAACAGTCTCTTCCACCTCGTCAGTTATCTTTGAATGCTCTCATTCTCACCAGTATGCATATTCCAGCACGCTATTTAGCCGTGTAACATTTAGCCGTGACCATGTTACACCGTTATGTTCAACCGTAACTCTTACTAAGATCTTTTGTTCAAGACACACTTAGATGTCAGCATTTAAAACTGCATGGTCCATAACCAAAAGTATACTCCATCAAGAGGATATACATCCATGCATATAGAGGAGGAGAGAGTCAGCTTTTGGTTGAAAAGAGGAAGTGAAAAGGTTCAGAGGCGTGGCCTCCCTAGTGACTGCATGGGGCGTGAAATGACTTAGCCTTTGAATCAAACCATAAAAAAGTTGTATACCTTTTGTCTTTGAAAACAAAGTTATGATGTCCAAGTTTTTTTTTTTAAACCAAAAATGGAATTATGCAAAATTGTTTGAGCTTAGGTGAGTACACCATCAATGGCTTTTTGCTTCGATTTTACTTTTGTATGATTTGTTCATTTGTTTTTGTCAACGTAAAAATGCATTTTTTCATCTATTAGAGTGGAGTTACCTTTTAATATGGTAGAAAGAATAACTAGCTAGCTCAGCAGACTTTATATATTGCAGTGGACTCTTGATCTAACTAGGATCCAATACATAAACATAACCTTCTCTAAAGAATAGCCAATGTACTTAGTGAAATGTCTTCTTTGGCGATTTCTTTTCTAGTATACATGGCATAGGAGACTATATATCACTCAATAAACATTTGCATGTGAATTTTAAAACTTTTGGAGTTGAGCCCAACTTATATAGCATTATTTTCATTTTGTCCTCAAAATATTTCTTGCAACATGGTCCCGATGGTTGGATAGTTTCCTCTAATTTTTCTTAGATGGTTTACAAGTACAAATATGGAACAAAGTCTTTCATGTTCAGAACTCTCCGGCCGAAATAGAGGTGATCAGTCCCGTGACGGAATCGTAGTCCGCATAAAAAATAGATTGTTATTCTACTCAGAGGCGGACCCACTTGCAACTTATAGGTATCAGTTGACACCACAGAAATATCAAAAGTAAAATTTGTAAGCTGTTTTTACCAAATGAAAGTAGCGTATTTGGTTCAAAAGGCTATCATTGAACCCACAGATCCTTGGTTCAACACCTATGGATGACCTTTTAACATGTTTTTGACCCCTCAAAAAAAAAATCTTGGGATCGCCCCTGATTCTACTTGATTGGTAATAAACTGATTTCGACATAATTTTGCTGCTAACATTAATATATAATTGTATAAAATAATCAGTTAATCACTACACATGTTAGTTATACTCGACTCAAGATTCATATTCCATGAGAACAAGAAAAAGTTGAAACTTGAGGATGGTATTGGTCCAAAAATGTTAAAACTTATTGTATAAATTGTGTATGGATTGTATTCCATTTATAAAAATAAACTATATCCAGCCAGCCATACACATAACAGTATCACTTGGTAAATTTTTAAATCGAATATTTGTTGTTTAATGTATAAACATGGACATGCATATTGAAAGAAAGGTGCCTTTAGGCAGGCTTATTGGGACAAGAAAATTCTGAAGCATATAGTGAAGAGTGAGTGGAAGAGTTATCATTCCAATGTTGCAAAAGAAACATGACTTTCTCTCTCTTTCTGCATTGCATGTCCCCTTTATCTACAACCACCTCTTCCTCTTCACGTCTTAACGAATATTCTCCTTTACAAATTTAATACATAGACATACCGATACATGTGCAGACATAGAATATTATCATCATTCTCTCGTTCAATGGTCAAAATCAATTTTCTGCATCAACCTACTGCTCTTTCTCTTGATTCCAAGTGTTTTTCATGGTTTTGAGTTGCAGCCCACGCGTGATTCTCATTTTTGTTTTTTCATCAATACATAAACACCACTAAATTAAGTATTAAGTTTCTGACATATATTAGAGCTAAATGACCTATTCATCTATTTCTATTTATTATATATGCTGAGTAGCCTAAATAACTTGAGAATCAAATCATAGCATAGCAAAGAAAGATGAGTAAACATTTTCAAATAAGCAATTTGGCAGCCATGGGAACTGGTTAAATAATAACAAAAATCACTGATAAAACACGAAAATAAAAATAAAACTAAAGATATACGTATATTTTTATGTTCAGAAGATGAGATTTAATAATAGCAAGAACAATGCTGATATATGTATATATATATTCCAGCATTCTAATTTTCAAGGGTTCGACTCTCATCATGGTTATTTGACAACAATGGAAAAACAAAACACCGTCTTAAGAATCTTGTTGTTTGATTGTTGATGGCTCACATAAGCTTTCTTTTTTTTTTTTTGTGCACAGCTCACATAAGCTTTCTATCTACTTGAAACATATGCTTTTACTTTTTTTTTGTAAGTTGTTTTGTCGTTAGTACACGCATCACTTTTTTCATACGAATTAGCGTGTACATATATACAACCGGTGAGAATATATGGAAGACATAAAAAGGACAAGAAACGAACTAAACACACAAAACCACATAAGCTAAAATTACAATTCGTAGGTTGCTATTTCGCATTGAACATATCACCGAGAGACTGTCCTGCCAGAATTGCAATCATGATCAACTTCCATGCTATTTTAAATGTGCTACATTCTCTTGCTTTTCGTGTACACATTATTTTACTCCCTAGAAAATGTTGAGTTTGTAAAAGTTTATAATCGACATGATATACTTGTGTGTAATGTAATCCTTGATGGTTTTCGGCTAAAACATGGGCTCATTTCTCAGCTGAAATTACAAGTTCAAAGAAGAAAAGCCCATTTAAAAAACCCGGAACACGAGTTTCAAATATAAATGCTAGGCCTAAGTAGGATCTTCTTCGTTACCTATTAGATAGATAAGCATTAGCCCAGGAATTTTGGGCCGGACCAAATAGTGACATGGGTGACATATGTGATCCGATATATCTAAATTCGATAACTAAGGCCTTGTTCGGCGCAAACTAGGGTTTATGTGAGTCGTGGCCTATAAAATAAAGTTTTAGCTACTTTATCTTTCAGACACGATCTCGCAGTTCCTTCTCTTTAGTTACTCTTTTCATCTTCATTCTCCAACTCTATGCTTAGTTAACTGTTCTCTATTTAAGGTTTGCTTGTAGGATGGTGCCTTTCTTTTTGCTTTTCGGAATCTATTACTTTAATTTCTATTGAAAATCGATTGACTGAAACGGAGCAGATGATGATTTTTTTAATGCACTACAACGGTGCTTCCGATTAACCATGCGGATATATAAATCGAGCTTTTTAAAACTGATGCTCCGTTTCATCAATCTTTTTTTTCTCTTTTGCATTTTCATAGACTTATGCCTAAAACGTTTGCTACTTGTTTCAATTGACTTTTTAATAGATTTAATCTCTCGGTTCAGTAGATTGAATTGTTTTCTACCGATTTATTTTGGAGTGTAACATCTTGTGATCATCTGATCTTTATAAAAGAAACGCATAACAATTAGTACTAGTGTTTCTTGGGCTACTTTGAAACTAAACTGAATTAGTTAGTAATTAATTCATGTCTTGGGACTGCTGATGTATTTTTTTTTTTGATAAAGGGCTGACTGCTGATGTATTTTGACTGCTTAGTTCAGATTCTGTATTTTGACACTTAATTTATTTTAAATCTGGCGTTAGTGGATTAGGAAATCTGGACTAATATGTTTTTTAGTATATTTTTAAATTTTTTTCTTCACAAAATGTGTTTTAAATATGTTAAATATTCATTTCTATAAGTAAATTTGATATGAATCTTTTAAGGCAGAGATGCATTTGAATTGATTTCTGACCTATAACTGTATAAAGCTACTAAATAAATCGTTCAATATGCAAAAAGTTAAAAGGAGAGAACAATGCTGCGTATGAGTCTGCATCAATATTTGGTTGAAACGATAGAATCAAAATTTCACTCAAATCATGAATGATTAAAAAGGAGTTCTTGATTCTCAGTTTGAACTAAGAATTGAGGGGGAAGTTGTTAGATATAGAATGCTTTTTGACTCTGCATTGTAGAGGGAATATTTGACCAAAAATGTTTAATCAACAAAGGCTGATGCTACATATCTGCGGTTTCATGAATTGTGCTATGGGGGGACACTTGCCTTGTCGCTTTGAATCTATGGAATCCAATTTAAACTAGTGGAGTTGTAAGAGCATCATTATTGGAGAGCAGAAACAAAAGTTCTATAGAAGTTTTTCCCCCAGTTTTTTCTTCGGTCCCCTTCACCTCTCCCTTGAGGGCTGGCCCTAATGCCAATAATGATGGTCATGTATTAAACTTGAAATAGTTTATGTATGTCAACAACTATTGTCATGTAGTGGAGCTGTAATGACAATTATTGATGAGTAGCTCAGATTACGATTCTGCTTAACCATATCGAAATTATTAAAAAAATAAGATGTCAATAGTGCTTATTTTGGTATTAAATATTCAAGTCCGTGTGACAAAAAAAAAATTCAAGTCCCTGTGATCTTAGTCTTCGAAGATTTAACCCTCTCCATAAAAACTAAATAGCAAAGCTAACGTGTGTTTGTATTTTCATATAATACTAGTGTTACTTCCCGTGCTATGCACGGGGCCAAAAATCTGTTATATTTTTAATTGTTTATTATAATTGTAAAATTAAATAAATTAGTAATCCCTTAAATAGTATAATTATGGATAGTATTAAATTAAATCTGTTGAAACTAATTTACAGAATATTTAAAATTGTTTTTAAAATAGATATGTTGATATCTTTAGTCTGGATTTAAAGGTCTTGTGACCTTGTGTTGATAAGGATAATGGCTGCACATAGAGACATCTTAACATTTTTGTTCAAAAAAAAAAAAAAGAGACATCTTAACATTTAGACCAAAAAAAAAAGATTATAGAGACATGTAAGTTCAACATTACTCTGAATAAAAAATCTGATTTTTAGACAACACTGTTATCATGGATTTTGGGATTTTACCTTAACAAACAGATATAAGGTCCTTGAGATGGTTCTACTCTTGAAGAGTTTCCTCTGTGGCTTTTTCAACTACTGTCCCTTTCTGGTAAAAGAAAGAAAGATTTCAGACAAAAATTTACAAAATTAAAAGCTTTCTGTTCAGTAAAGAAATTTGACTATTAAAATGTGAGCTAAGTAAATTTCTAATGGCTTCATCTTAGATTTCTATAGCTAAAAATTTCACGGAAAATGCCATTTCTTCACGCTACAGCACCCAGCCAGATTCAATTAGTATTGGGTGCAACAGAACTTGGTAACAAACAAACAAACAAAAAATGCCTACCCTAAACCATATGATCAATCACCCATTGGTTTGATCTCCGTGTATTTCCTGAAACAATATAAAACCTTAGTTAGAAATATAAGATTGCAATATATATATATATATATATATATATATATATATTCAGGACTGCGGAAAGAAGTTCATAGACATAATACACTTCTGGAGAAGAGAGCAAAAAAGGACATTAATTTTCTAACTAACACAAGCATAAATAACTCAGACATTTGAGCACAACCAAACCAAAACTGAAGAGACTAAAACATGAACATGCCTCTGTCAAAAAAGGTAAGAGTTTACAGTCCTGCTGAAAGAAAGAGAAAACGAAATAGAGAGACAGAGCATTCAGTGAACCAAAAACACACGAATAAAAATAAGAGAAGAATTGGCTGTTGTTATAACTTATAACTATACAAAAAGGGCAGTTTAGTTTAGAAAGAAGGTGGCCAACCTCAATGAAGAAAGAAAAGAGATATAACTGTCAACTATCTGCAATGGTTACCCACTACTACGCTTCGAACTGATTTACCAATCTAAAAAGACATTTTTTAAATCGAAAAAGAAAGAGAATTATTAACTTTTGAGTTTAGTATCGAAGAATGTCAATAATCACGTTCTCTCTTGCTTTTTCTATGTCTGCTCTTTTTTGTATTTTGCAATTATTTTTTAAAATAGAATTTCCATTTGTCAGAATTTGATTGGAGAAGCGACTTGCGATTTAGTATATAGAGATGTTATTTGGAATATGCAGATTGTGCAATGTTATTAAAAGATTATGTACTTAGATAACGCTCAAGATTTCGTACGGATGCAAATCATTTGATTTGGGTACCGTTAATGGTTGTATGATTTAAATGCATTGCTATGCTAAATATATATGCTAGTACAATAGATGATCATGATGTCACTTCCTGATATTCTAATAGAAACAAAAGATGATACGGTACTTTGATTTCAACTGTAAAGACGACATTAACTGGTGGCTATTGTTTCTTTAATCCGGACAAGCCGTGCTTTGTTAATGCTAGATTGATAGTGATGGATCCTATTCAATTAAAGCGTTAATGGTTAAAACGAAGGCACACACACAGTAACGCCGTGCTTTGTTAATGCTAGATTGATAGTGATTGATACTATTCAATTAAAGCGGTAATGGTTAAAACGAAGGCACACACGGTAACGCCCACTTTATCTGTCTCTTATTTCTCTTCCCTATTTACGATTCCACCGAACTCGTGCTATGACTAAAGACTTTTTTTAAAAAGTCACATTAGTCGGCAAGACTCTGTGTCTCTACCGTTTGTATTATATAACTAACATACACTCACGTGTTTCTTGAACTTATTTCCATTATAATATATAGCGACAAAACTAAACCAAACAAATAACAAAGACGTGTGTTAATAGGCACATTTTCTTCACTACGCAAACGGATGCTTCATGAGGAGTCAAGATGCGTGTTCATTTTCTTTTAAAAATACTAAAAATACAACAAACGTAGTGGAAGTATAGCGCAAAAGGTCAATGACACTAGAGAGAGTAATCATTTAAGAAATTAACAAACATATTTATATACTAGCATACTGTATATTAATTATTGTAGAAAGCAACGTTTAAAGCATGTCGTGGTTCCAAGGGAATGGAGATAAGCCAAACGCAAAACGAACGTTGATGTATTGGAAGGTGAAATGGTCATTTGGTTTCAAGTCCCAATCAGCAAGAGATAAGAGTTTCGTTTAGGCTGATGTCGGGAAGTAAGGAGATGTTGATACTAATCTGCAACACACAAACAAAACAAAAGAAAATTGTGAAAACGTCTTCTATAGCGTAATTTATTGAGAACACGTCAAGATCTTTCTTGTGCCGTATGTTACGAATAAAACAAACAGACGATGTTCAGTTTCTTTCGTTTTTTCTCCTCATCATTCTTACAATTGTCAATTTTTGGAAGTATACAAAAAGAGACACTATAAGTCAACGCGTTTTGATGTTTTACAACCACAATAAACTACACGTTTTTGTATCCTCGTATAACGAACTATACAATCTCCGATATCTACGTAGAATTAGAAGCATGTACTTTGTTGAACTAACAGAGGCATATCTAAAAGTTGTATGAGTTAAAAGAAAAAGCACGAATTCTAATCATCGTCATGGGTTTTGATCTTTTTTTTTGTCAACCCATGGGTTTTGATCTGATATTCATAAATAAAGGATAAGGAGAAAAAAATATTTCATGTTATTTTTTTGGGGTTAGAATTAGACACTTGGATGGTAGGAGAACAATTACCTCTCTTTGCGCTTCTCAAGAAACCTTTGGAGTGACTTTGTCCTTTGGATGGGAAGATCTGCACACAACAAAAAACAAAAACACACCTCCCTATAAGAAAACAGATGTTTACACTTTTTAAGTTTTAGTTCCTAAACACATGTTAAGTTCGGCTTCAAAACTCAAAAACTAATTAATACTCTCTCTGTTTTACAATACTTGATGTTTTGCCTTCTTGAACAAAGATTTAGAAAACTAAATTTTTCTAAAAAAAAATATTTTTAAAATATTACTTTAGAATCAATTAACCAATAATAAAAAGACAGTTAAATCTAATTGGTTGAACAGTTTCCAATAAAGTTAAAGTTAACCTTAAAATTTTAAAACTTCATCTAATTTGAAACAAAATTATCCTTCTAAAATATTAACTATATTGAAACGGAGGGAGTAGTTAGTGGATCAGTCCGGTCCATTTTTTTCTGTCTAACCTCTACATGCAATTAATATCTATTATACTCTAGAATAATCTACTACCGAGTGGCTCATTGTCAATTTCTACTAACCTCCTTCTAGATTCTGGCCAAAGAGCTTTGTCCTTATGGTGGTCGGAGGAATTACCGAATGATCTTTCACAATCGATTTGTCTTTTTTTGGTGCTGTTTCCATGACAACCTTCAGAATATCATCGGCCTTGTTAGGAGACATTTGGTAAACGGAGACGGTTCCATTGTAGAAGATGGTCATAGGAACAGTTCCAGAGACGAGTTCCGTAGGCCTGAGACGAGTTTTAAAAAATTTATATTATTATTTTGTTTGCGCCAAGATGTTAAAACAATAATGAAAGAAACTAACATGTTGAGAGGCGCTTGGACCGGATAGATAGGGATCTGAGGATGATATGCCTTTGGAGTAGACGGAACCGAAGGAGATATAGTCGATGAATCTGCATGGTCAGCACCAGAAGCTAACAATGATTTGATAATCTCCGGATTGATCTTAGAAATGGCACCTTGAATATCTGTAATAAAAAAGAATAACAATACCATATAAAAATTTATAAGATGGTTCATGATAAAAAAAAAAGAAATAAAAACGAACCTCGGAAACTGCGACGACGGTCGAGAAATTTCTTGAACTTAGGCTTCGGAACGTTGTTGGTCTGCTTCTTCTCAAGACCGAAGAAGTCGAGCTCTGTGGTAACTCTAGACATCTTTGATCTGATCTTTCTTGCTAGCTAAAACAGAGATGGAGAGGAAATAGAGAAATGAAGGATATGTTTTTTTAGATGGAGAGGCGCGAGGAGGAAGAAGTAATGATAAAAGTTCTTTTCATTGTGAGTTTTAAAAGTAATTAATGATGTGTATCCACCAGATATAACGCACGAGGTTCATGTTTTCTCTTTATTTTCAGGACAAAGGCGCAACTCTAACTCATCAACCTTTTTTGTTTATTTTGTTTTCTTTTATTTATTCAAATCCATTTTTCTTTAGGCCCCCGACCTCCTCTTAACTAATAACTTAATGACTAAAATCCATGCTATCAGCCTAGTATTTTTTTAAAAAAATGTTTATCACTCACCCGGAAATAGCTCCAACAAAAATGTTAACGTTTTTAACTTCGAAAATATCTTCAATTCCTACTGGATCCCAACAATGGTTGTGTTATATAATTATATAAGAGCATCTCCAAAAATACTCTCTATTTTAGAATTTTCAAAACTCTAAATTTGAAGTTTCAAAGTGTTCTTTTCCAAAAGCAAAATTTCAAATTTAACTTCAAAATTATTTATATTTTACACTATAGTCCTTATATATATTATAATTAATATAAATTCATAAAAAAATAACTAGCACATATATAAAAATATCACATTGATGTTAATTAATAAAATCTTACAGTGAATATATAAATTATAAATATAAATATATAACTAAACATCTAATACTATAAAGAAAAGCACTCTCTTCTTTGAGAGTGCCACGTCACTAAATAGGATCACCAGGAAGCGCCACGCGTCTCTCTTCCTTCAAAATTTGTGTTTCATTTAATAAGTTTTGGGTTTATTTGTTGGACTGCGTCTACATTATTTGAGCCCATATATTGATAAATATATCCATGACTTCCCCCGATAATGAAACGCTGCGTTTTCAAGTGTTTGTGGTGTCTCCATCTTCGCGTCTCTCCTCCTCATCGCGCAAGCGATCTTCCATCTTCTTCCTTCTGTCGCGAGGTGGTAACAGTAACCGACATGCTCTCTTAAATCCCTCCATTAATCGACCACTCAAATCCCTCCATTAATCGACCACTCACGATCCATATTCAATGCGACTCTTGCGACTGGAAAGCGGTGGCGTTCCACTATAAAAAGGTATTGAGTTCATGCTTTCAGAATCATCCTCTCATCTTTTCTAATGCTTTGGTCTTCCACTCCGTTTTAAAGAATAGCCGCTCTTCCTCCACCATTCAAGTTCGCCTGCTCCGTTTCTGGGACCCAGGAATGTACGCCGTGGTGGAGATCTCATGGGAGTCACATGCTCCTTCTTGATTCTCAGGTTATCTATTAAACTCCGATTTTAGTTCATAGTCTAAATAATATCATCAAACTATTTCTTGAAAAGATTGAGTTTACCTGTTTGGAAGATGATTTTGGTTTGTTTGTTAATTTTAGTTTGGTTTGTTGCCGTATTTGTAGGCGACTCTCATCTAAGTCACCGTCCGCTTCATGGCTGCACCTCTCTCTTCGGTGAATGCTTCTTTATTTACAGGTCAAACAACTCCTCAAAGCATCAGTTGAGGAAACGAGGGGATTAAATATCTCAGATTACACATAAGGCAGGGCTTATTAACTCAGGTAACTTCTACTGTAGTAAAGTAGCATAGGATCTACGAATGTGTCAGACTATGATTTAATATCCTAAAGCAGGAAAGTATGGAACATAAAAGGGTATTTTCTATCGTTGGTGATGGATTTGTAAGAGCTATTTAGAGGGTATAACATGACATGAGTATGGATTATATTAAGGGGACTTCAAGGATTCTTATCCTAAGAGGTACCTAAACTCTCTATTTCACCATTGATCGCATGATTCTTTGATCATTGTATGTCAACGATGATTGTATTGTATGTTTAAAATAATCTTTGAACTCCAGTGGACGTGTGTCTTGCATCCGAAGAAACATTTATATCTAAAGACCGAAATGTGTCTGAATCAACGTTTATGTCATTGTGGTTACTTGATATTTTCCACGACCAAACCTAGCTGACCAACTTTGACACCGTAAACCATATAGTGTTCGTTCATTATCTTTTTGTAATTCAAACTTATAAGCTTTTAACTCCAGAGAGTTGTTTTAACTGATAAAGGCTTTCACTCTTTCTCTTTAATTCCTATTTAATTTGTGATGTATATAGAGATTAATCCATTTTTCACGACATACACGGCAAGAAAAAAAAGAAGAGGGCGATAATGAAAGAAAGACAACAACATTACACATTCGGGTTCTACAAAAGTTTCACGTTTGAAGAGAATGGAAAGAACAACAAAAACATCATGCAACTCTGTATCTTAGTCTTATCATTATTATCTTCACATTTTTATGCTTTGTCAAATTATAGTTTATTTGCATTTTTTGTATACTTCATTTTTATTTATCTGTATCACACTCATTCGCTCTATAAATATGAACAGATAAGTAAGCTTATGAACTCATCTTAAAGAATACTGATGATGCTTTTTATTTTGCACGTTTGCAATAATTTGCTATCCAGTACATTCATGTAACGAAGATGTTGTTAGCAAAAAGAATGTAACGAAGATGCTTTCGTAAATTGTATCTTACATTTTTTCTACTAATGATGCTTGAAATATTGGTACAAATACACGTTAGAAATATCCAAAAACCTCAGTGTTAGCAATCTCTTCATTACATGAAAAAACGACAAGAAGTAAACAGGTTCTAAAAAAAAAGTGTTTCAAAAACAGAAGTACGCTATTGCTCCTAATGATGTTCCAACAAACTTATAATATTTCGAACTCTTAACATAAAAAGGTTTTTTATACGAACATGGTTTCTATAAATAAAGTACTCATTTTTAGCTATCACAAACTTAAACATGAATCATGATACTTTATACCATGATTCAAATTATTTTAGAAAATTTGTTAAAATTGTTGTAAAAGAATTAAGAACGTGGATCATTTTTTTATAGTTAAAAGTAGGTTAAATATTTAAAACAAAATTATATTATTAGTTTATTTATTCGCCCGCCCGTAGGGCGGGTTTACCCTAGTTAATCTATAAGAAAAAGACACTCTATTTTGAAACTCGCAAACTTCATATTTAGAGTTTAAAGATTTTTTTAAAGTTCATATTCGAAGTCTAAAAATGTTTTTAAACCTTAAAACTTGTTTTTTATTTATTTCTATGTGTAAAACTTAAATTTATGAAAACAAATATGAAATATTATGAGTTATGATTTTTTTAAAGAAAATTAAAATGATAAATAACAAAAAGAATCATAAAATGTAATATGTAATTATAAGGACCAAAATGCATATAACAAGAGAAACTTCAAATTTGAAGTTTTGAATAGTGACACTTATATTTGAAGTTTCACTACTAAAAACTTCTTAAAACTTCAGAACTTCAAATATAAAGTTATAAAGTATCTTTTAGAGATGTTTTGAACCTTATACGTTTGTACGGTTAACGTTTTCTACTGTAATTTCAAGATCCATAACGTTTACAGAACTTGTGTTTTGGATTTGAATTTTTTTTTGTTTTCCTTTTCTTAGGAATTGTCTATTTATTAAACAGGAGCACAACTGCTTTCTTTGGCAGTGTTCTTTCCGTATCTGTGTTTGTAATGTATTCCATGTACTTTAACTTTTAGAATTTTTATTACAAAAGACCAGCAAATAGAACAATACAGCTTTGATGACCACACCAAACATGTATTTTCTCATAGTGTTCACCTTGGCTTCCTGACATTGTACGTTCCCTACTATAATATTGCATTTTCTAAAAACATCTTACTAGGAATACCTTTTCTTTTTCTTATGAACTTTGTATCAGAACTATATTTACCTTTTCTTTTATACAGTCATTTTTTTTGTGCAACCTTTTATGTAGTCATTCGGTAATTATAATATCTTCAATTTCTCAAGTTATAAATTTCATTACAAAAGCCTGCAAATAGCAATATACGGTTTTTGCTCGGGAGACTTGTGCAAAAATAATAATTTAAAAAAATTTAGCAAAAGAAGTTAAGTGAAACATAAATGAATAAGAAAACTGGAAAAGAAAAAGTCAGATGCATGTCTTTCACGTGTTGAGATGTAGTTAATGTACTAGGCAAGGTGCATTTCTCCAGAAGTCTTTTTAGGGTTTTCGTCGCTTTCTCTCCTTTCCTAACAATTCTGTTTTGACTTGGCCTCTCTCTCCCTCTTGATAAGGTTAATACGCTTCTCTTATATTCCGTGAATAAGATTAGTATTTCATTCATCTCACGTTTTCCCTGTCGATATTACTTTTCAAGCTAACCGACTTGCCTACCTTCCGCATACTAACAACTTCCCTTGTTTTCGTCTTTAGTCTTTTTTTTTTCTTTTTTTTTTTTTGCCATCTGAAAATATATTATAAACTTATAAACATTACAAGGCCCAAGAAGCCCAATAACCGAAAAGTACTACAATTAAACCTGCACATCCCAACCACCAAGCCCAAAAAACACGAGGCCCAAAAATCACCGCCACCCACAACCACGTATCGAATCTACATCAATCACAAGGACGCGTGTAAGCGGAGGGAGCGTCGTCTTCTCTCTGAACCGGAGGTCGCCGCCGGAACCGAAATCTGGAACCACACCGAAGTCGCCAATCACCACTTTCTTCCTCATGCAGAAGTCAACGCTGTATCACTACGGCCCGACCTTCAGGGAGCTTCCATCGCTTCCGCCAAGCTCTCATCCGAATTCGGCCACCATCCACCGCAAATCACAACTTGAACACAGCTCACACACTTCCATGAGAGTCGAAAGCTGGCGACCACTACCGAAGAGGAATCGATACAGCCCCAGAAACAGATGCCGAACCACCACCGACAGAACTGATGCATGGCCAGGAGCAGAGGAAAAAATGGGATAGATTCTAATCCAACCTTAACTAAAGCCGAAGAAGAAAAAACAGAGAAAACACAAAGGAGTCTTTTGCCGGACCGGCGGTGGCTAAAAAAGCCAAACCCGCCGGTCGGAGACACAAATTTCGACGGTTCGCTGCTAGAGAAAATTGTTTTCGTCTTTAGTTTCATCTAAACTAATTGTAAAAACAAAAAAAAACATTCTTTTTCTTTTTGACTTTTTTTTTTGACTCAACACACTAAATATGTCATTTTGAAAAGTTGAGATAAATTGATGGGGTATCTACATATTGTTTTTTTTTTCTTTTAGTCAAGATTCGTACATTTAAACGTGCTAATTCCTACTCAAATATTAAGCAATATATCAAATAAAATTCAAAAACGAATCACGATTAGACACATAATCAAAGTAAAATCAAGAGACAAAGTTTTTTTTTTTAAAAGAAACGAAGGTAATATCAGTCGTAGATATTTTTAAGGGAAAATTAAAAAAATAGGACATTCTCAACTTAGATTTGTCCCAATAAGATTTATAGAAGATTTTTTTAGGAAAATAAGATTTATAATAAGGTTAATACCAATATACCCTTATAATTAACCAAATTAACCTTAATTAAAATCTTAAATTAATTCGTAATTGATTTAAGTTTTAATGAAAGAATAAAATAAAAAACCACAAAAGGATTAAAAACCTTGTTTACCCTAATATTTTTTCACTTTTCTTCTTCTCCGCCGTGTAGCTTCAAGCCTTCAACCCCTTTCAATGGTGATTTAGGTTAAGTGGAAAATCCTTAATTTTTTCATCGTAAATCATCAATCTTTTGCCTCTAATGTCGTTTTTCTCTTTCTTCTCTTTGTTTTCAGATATGAATTCAGCGAATTGGAGATATATTCTTGGGTTTGTCGGACGGTCCTCTTCTCGGTTTCGCCGGATGGTCTTCTTCTCTCACTACAAGTTTCGTCGGACGGTCCCTTCACAGTTTGATGTAAGATCTGGTCTAAACCACATTGAAAATCAGGCCTGGAATCGGAAGGATCGATAAATGGGTGTTACACAACGCCTTTGATGATGAGAAGAATCCTTCTCTACCGAAGGTTATCTAACAAAACCTTTTTTCTCTCTCCAGTTTGATGAAAGTATCCAAGCTCTCATCTTTAATGGTACAAAATGCAGCACATATACATGCAGAAGGAACAGTGATGGAGTTGCACCTTATGAAAAAGATAAAGCCGAAGGTACCCGTCTTGAAAAGCTATAGAAGCTGGCAGAGAAAACTGCAGAAGCCATTGTTTGAGGATGTACCTAAGTTTCTGGTGATTTTCGATATGTTTTTATGAATATGGATTTTTCTTCTGTCACAAAGTTTCAGCATTTCTTTTTTGTATGATGTATCGTTCAACTGTGTTTAGTCTAAATTTGTTTCATTTCAGTTTTGACTTTTGAGGAATTCAGTCTTGGGAATTCATACACCTCTCAGTTCGAATTAGATTTTGGTTCATTTCTCTCCCTGTTCTTTAATTGAATATGAAAGGTCTATAAGCTAAATATATCATACAACAAACAAGTAGACTATCTGGTCCAATGGATAAGGCGCTGGTCTACAAAACTAGAGATTCTGTGTTCGATGACCAGCAGAGCTAACCTTTTTTTTTGGTTTTTAACTCTATCAGCCTCCTCTGCAATTAGACATGATTATGTCGATGAAGAAGAGAGAGATAGTGGGAGAAGTGGGTGACAATCTACTTAGGTAGATTAGTTTAGATTTAGGAAATTTCTTTAACCGAATATGGAAGTTTCCATATTTTTACGATTTACCTAGAATGTATATACTACCTATGCAGAATACAGTATAGTAGGTGAAAAACATATTCTTCCTTTAGGTGTCATATAAGGTAAAATGCAGAACAAATTATGGCACGTAATATAGCCGAGCTATATTATTGAGTTGTGGCTATATATCGTTATCAAGCTATAGGTAGACCGAAGACATCTTTCTTGATTATAACGTAACTAATTCTATCTTTGCCAGAATATACAAGAAATGTTAGTTTACGGTATATATCCTAGATATATCTATGTGTAAAACTTAGAATCCGATTTATAAACTAAGTAGATTACCAGAATGAGTATTCTAACTGTAGCTAGAAGATAAAATAAAATATGATTCCAATTTTTTTTTTAAGTTTAAACATATATATTGTAATACTTATGTTCCCAATAGTTTTCATATTTTTTTACATTTTTAAAATTCAATTTACTATTTTTCCTATTAAAGAAGGGTAAAACATGTCTAGAATTGTCAAAAATATGAGAAATCCTATTGTGACAAACAAAAGTTCAAAGTGTCCCATTTTTCTAATTCTCCCTATTTTTAATATGTTAAATACTAAGATAACACTTTTATATGGAATGTGATTATGTGAGACATTAAAGCTTTGGGTAAATAAAGTTTTCTTAGATACTTAATTATATCCCAATATTATACAATCATTTTTTATCAGAAGTAAATCTTTTTTTTTTGTCAACATTAGAAGTAAATCTATCTCACACAAATAAAGAAAATTTTGCCAATATCACAAAACCGTAAAATAAAAATGGTTTCGTCTGGCCCAAGTATTACTCTTGGTAGGCTTACGTGAAACTTATTGCCCAAAAGTCTTTTCATCCCCCAAAGCCTAAAAGGACAAACATAAGGAAACAAGAATGCGTCACAAAAGATTAAACTATTGGGTCTTTCTAGTCCAGTATCAGTTTTAAGCTCTTAATAACAAGGCCTATTTAAGCGTGAGTATATTTTAGACGTGATTCAAATTTGAAGCCTGTTTTCAGGAAAATTCAGAGGAGAAAACTTCATATTCTTCCTCGTGGCGTCAATCTCGCGGAGGGAAACAATAAAGAGTGCGTTGAATCACCTATCATCCCTTCTCAATACTTCTTCTCGCTCGCTCTGTTTTGTTTCATCTTTAATCGTTGACGGTACCAACCAATACGGATGTCGAAGGAGGGACAAACAGTGATTGGAGTTCGGTATTAAGCGGGACAACCCGTACCAGGACGGAATCGTCATGCCTAACGCTATAAGGTTTACATATATAAAGCTTCTATTGCACGTAAGCATCATATATGTGCAGTGCATCGGCAATTCGGCATTTAGTGATCTATTTCAATTGATCATGTACTTATTGGATCTGTCCACTGATGCCGATATTGATGAAGTTGTTTTGTTCATGTTATAACAGATATGAGAAATAATTAGAAACATATAACTAACGACACAAAATATTTAAGGTGGTTCACGTAAATTGACTACATCCACGACTAATGAAAGATCTGTATCACTAAAGGCGATTACAATATGGTTAAAGAGCATAAGATATATAATATAAAAGTATCCACGGCCTAGAATCATATACTCGTGGTTAATGCATATGCATTCGTGTTTAGGGGCTACATTTTTTCAGATGTCTCTAGAGTGTGAGATTGTGGTTTTGCGTGCATTTATCTTGTTTAGCTTTTTCTAAAATAAAAATACAATTATTTGGATTTGAAACAGACCGAAACCTGGTGTAGCTGCTGCTGTTGCTTGCATGATACCATTTATGCTTGGATTCTGCTTTCTCTGCCTTCCAATGGATTGCCTCTGGAACAAACAATACCATTGCCCTCAGTGTGGGAACAAAGTGGTTTTAATGTTTTCTTATTTTTGCATGCAACTCTTGTGATTCCATGTTTTTGTTTTCCTCTGTATTATAGATAGTTCCACTTTTACGTGATTGCTATGTCATGCAAGTTGCTGACTTTGACTTTGATCCGCCACAGTGGAAGCAACAAAGCTTCGCATTCCCTGCTTGAAAAAATGCACTTTTTTTTTCTTCTTCTTATTGAAGTTGAGTCGCATGTGCCGGAACAAATTGAAAGATTCAGAATCACTCCTGTAAAATGTATGTAAGGAAGGAGTATATACAACTGCCAAGTGATTCGTCAATTGAACAGTCCATGTCTCGACTCTTGTCCCTTCTCGCTATGAAACAAGACTCTTCGCGTATAGATGTTTTGCCCTCTTTAGATGATGGTGTGATGGGCTGTTCTATCCCATTTGAGCCCGCCATATTTTAAGCTAGGCTGCCCTGTTTGAGTTTAAGTTTTTCAAGCTCTACTTTGGTTTGTGAAACGGGCTCCCTAAAATCATCACATTTCTTCCTTCTCCTCCTTGGCTCTCTGACATAGTTTTTGGTTTAATGGAAAACTTCAATATATAGTAGACGGCATACGGCACACGACCATTTGTGGGAATCCCAGAAATTGATTAAATTGATAATGTCTCTATTATGTTTAGTTCATCAATTAGATAATTCAGCAGGGTTTGATATGCAGAAATCTTAGTCAGTTGAAGTTTGTAAATATTACAATCGTTTCCAGAGTTTTTCTTTAAAATGTAACTATTCATGTATTATGTGTTTTCCTAGATTTTATCTAAAGATGGGCCCACACTGAACAAAAATGATTCATAGTCATATGACCGATCGTGTTTGATCAAAAAAAAAGTCATATGACCAATCGAGGTGTAGACATGTCAAGATTGTAATATTGGTTGTGTTTCTTAAACTCCTAGACAGTAAGTATTCTGGTGTACTTCCCAGTCAATCGAGAACATGTAGATTATAGCAACTTATGTTTAATATACTCCATTGTTTTGTTTTCGTTTCTCTTTGTTGACATTAATTTGCTCCCTGTTCTGTTTGGGTTTACAAAAGCATAATTTATCTGGTCTTTGATTAGGGACACATCAAGTCATGTGAATAATCCTTCAGCAACTTGAATAAGTTCATTCTTTTTAAAAAATGGAGATTGGTAAACTGATAAATAGCGAGTTGCGTGCAAAGGTGAAAAGGCAGATACATTTTTAGTGCAATACAGGTGTGCAACTGTAGTTGTCACCAAGCATATGCTTTGTCGGCTGGTTTTAGTGTTCAAAGCTTATACTCTTCTGTTTTGTTGGAATCCGGGAAGAGTCAGACTTGCCTCTTCAGCGTGTGAAGTGGCTTAATTGGTTTAGGTTCTTTGGGACCATTTAGATGTCTATCTATAGCAAGAATTTTAATCCCCTTGACTAAGTTTTTGGGATTAGTTCTTAGCTATAAATGTCTAATCATGCCTCAAAAAGGGGTCAATTAAGGAAGATACAACTGAATCTTTGATGGGTCCATGATTTACAGTTTTTTTTCAAGATACGTGTAGGATTTGCATAGAGTTTGAAGAAGAAGAGGACCACAAGAGGAAAGCTAAACATGTGATGTAAGTGCATATCAAACCCATTTGCTATTTATCATTTTGTCTTAGAAAGCTGAAGCTGATCCTAAAGTCACTCCCTCACTCATAGCTCCCTCACAAGGGGTTTTGCTTCTTCGCACGCAACCTCTACAGAAGATATCAAACCCTTTTTTGGTTAGTTTACCTATATTTTAATATATTAACACAAACTTCCAGATCTTTTGGACCGAAATCTCCTCAGACAGGGGACTATAGCATGTAATTTAGAGACATGTTCACCTCTACTTCCCCATAGTAGTTTCAACCAGCTAAATTACCAACTGCAGATTTTTTTCGTGAAGGGTGTGAAAATAGACATCAGGATAAGGATGATGATAATGATAATGTAAATGTTTAGTAATTAATTATGGGGTTTAGGTTTGTGTTGTCATCAAGAAATGAATATGGGATGTGTCACATCTCTAGTTTTGCTTAGAGTCTAGGCAACATGTCTTTGATGACTGACCTCATTCTCTTCTTTTAATGCTTTGTTAGAGGCCTTGTGGGAACAGGCAAGAGCCATAAAGAGATTCTGGCTCTTGAACTAAATAAAGAAAATTTGATGAACCAAAATTATAAAAAATATTCTCTTGTGTTTATTTGAGTTTGTTTACCCAACTAGGTTCCTTCTTGTTTTATGTTGTTTAATTATGGTGTGGTGGTTGGGAGAAAAAAGGAAAAGGATTGGATTCAAGAGATTACAGTTCATTTTTTTTCCTTTGATACGCACTTTCTCCACCTTCGTAGTGTTTCTTGTGTAAATGTTTTAGTCGTGTTAATAAGTTTCGTCCATAATTTTCTCTCTAAATTTTTGGTTGCTCCATAGTAATAATCAAACCAAGTGTGATTTATTGCTCAATAGCTTTTATATTAAGTTTGTTTCATACGCTTACAACTTAAAACTAATTGGTGATAAGTAGAATGGTCCAAGTCATTTATATTGTTATACATCACTCAAATCTTTTACATATTTTCAATGCAGAATCTTTTCTTCAACACCTATTTTTGGGATAATAGTGTATAAAACCATTAATATCACAGAATCCATCATATTTATTTCAAAACAATATTTTATTTTCTAACAATATCGATATACTGATTTTTTATGGACAATCAGCTAATGAATGATCTGGTTATTTTCCAGACCGGATTGTTCATCAAAACGTGTGTTTGTTCTAACACCATGACAAGTATTTCGGATTTCCAACTTAAAATCAATTGATAGTAAATATAGTAGTTCAAATCTTTTATATATTATTCAATATAGTAGTTCAAATCTTTTATATATTTTCAATGTGAGATTTTTTCTTTAACAAAATTTGGTTCTCGCTTCGTTTGTTTATGTTTATGTTTAGCATTTCTTATTTTTTGTTTTCTTGAGAAAATATATTTTTCTTTGACATGTATGTTCGCGAATATGTTTACGAGTGCGTCTTTATCTTCTTATTATTATTCTAATATACACTTTTTTGAGCAACTATTATATATATATATATATTTATATATCTACCAAAATATTTTTTTTTTTTTTTTTTGCATTTGCGAATGTCTTTTGCATATGTATGTCTGCATAAAGAAAAAGTTTAGTTGCTAAAACATTTTCATTAGCATTTTTTTCTTTTTGAAAGAAAAAAAATTAAACCAAGATCTATTAGAAACATAGAACTAAATCTCAGGTGGAGATATATTCCACGGATAGACTATCTCTTGAACATTCAGATGAGCCGAAAATAATATCTCTTATTTAGCATTTCATTAGGACTTTTTGCATTTGTATTTTTTGTTTGCGTGCAGCTTTGATTTTGTTATTATTACCAATTTGATTATTAACTACTACTAGAGTAGGTAAACTTTCCTTTTTATGATTTAACATTAAAGGCAAAGGTTAAGTGTTAGGTAAATCTAAGCGGGATATACATACATATATTGAATTTGGTTGGTGGAAGTGACACAACTATGCAATATGAGTGAAAAGGGCGTGTGTGCGATGATGATTTGTGAAAGTGTGTGGATCTCCCACGTCTCCTAAGTCGCAGCCCACTTAGAATTTTATGCAAATTTGAATTTCACAAAAACAAGTCAGCATTATACGACTCTTTCCAGATGCACTTTGACATAACTATGCAATATGAGTTACTTCTTTTCTTTTCTTAATTTTTATTTTCATCAATTTACACATGCATTTGGGTGGATGTTCTTAATAATCTAATTATTAACCGCAAAAAGGGTAAATTTTGATGCACTCTGATTCTTGTCACTAAGCCGAATAACTTATGTTGTATGATCTTCTACATCACAGATTTGTGACCAGAGAACAAGGTTGCGTTTCAAACAGGTAAACTTGCGTCACGTAAAATTAAAATTGAGTTCGATATATACAATCTCGGGTTGATAACACTGTTTCATTACGAAATCGTGAAAAATAGTTAAACTGTAAAAATAAAATTAATTAAGCTCAAAAAATAAAATTTACAGAATGGCTGAATACATACTAAATTGATTAAAATATTTTATTAAATAAAATAAATATCACTAATTGAACAAATTACGACAAAATTTGAAAATAACTAAAATATTTTTGAAATATTTTACTTTGTATTACAAATATTTAACTTATTTTCAATATGTTTTTAATAATAGATTGACATCTTATAATATCATAAAAAATTATAGTATGTTTTAATTTACAACATAACTATTTATTATAACAAATTTATTGCTATTTAAAAAACAAATTTAAAACGGTATTATCATATAATTTAATAATATGAAAGTGTTGATTTTGTCAATAATCAACTAAAACTCACATTTCCACTTAATAAAAATTTTGTCAATAATCAAATAAAACTCACATTGCCATTCTACAAGATTACGAATCAGAGCCATAGTCATTGTAACTACGAACTAGGGGAAGTAGAGATGAAAGTCGGCTCTCATTATCAGACTACTGTTGTATTTGTATATCACTCTTATCATATTTGTATTTTTTTAAAAGAACTACTTTAAATACCATATATCAAAGCACAGAACTAATATCCCGGCGACTTCAACTGCGACTCTGCCGTCTGATTAAACTCTAACTCCGGTCCGGCTGTTGCCGGTGCCGGAGGTCATTCTCTTCCTCTTTTTCCCTTTTTCCTTTGCTCTCTTCTCCCCTACCTTCCTCGTTGTCGATATGCAAACGGTTCTGGGTGAGCGAAGACCTAAACGGAGATGCGATTGATGCGTGACGGAGTCGGTCTTCGACTTCATCTGGAGCAGCGGCGAGGCTCACGAGGCGGTGGATGTTGAGGGAGTCGGCTCTTAGAGAGGTTGGATAAGTTGGATCTGGTTTTCAAGTTTCAGATTCCCGATGAATCAATCTCGACTACGACGCGTGTTTCAACAAGACGCCTCCTCCACTCTTGTTCTCATTACCATCTCGAAGGTGAGAGACTCGGAGGAGAAGACTGATGGCGAGTGGCCCAACCGGTGATTTCAGTTCCACATCTGTTGAATCAAAAATCAAGCTCTGGTTTGCATTTTGGAGTTGAGACCTATCCTTCTTTTTGTTCTTGTCTATTCGTTTTCTGTGACTAGGGAGTGAATCATAGAAACTGAAGGTCCTGAGTTGGTTGTGGGTATGTGCCGCTGGTGTTGTTTTGGATTAACACACCTAGGCGTTGGTACCGTTTCCTTGTATTGTGTGGTTATCTATTGGTGATAGACGGTTGTGGTCATAGGCTATGGGGTTGGTGGTTGACATATTCAATTTGTAGTCTTATCTTCCAGTTGATGTGGGTGCTGTGATCTCTCGTCGGTTTGGTGTGTTACTGATTGCATTTGTTTTGGGAATCGGCGAGACTTGTTTGAGGAGAGGTGTTTGACAGGCTTCTAACAAGGGGTAAAATGGGTGTGAGTGCGCTCTTACCATATCCGAAAGTTGTGTGGATCGTAAAGCGGTCTCTCTTGTCGGGTTATGAAGTCTTGGTTCTTGGTTACTAGTGGAGTGATATCGTTCGGCAGGCCATAGGCGGCAACGATATACTCGAGTTGAGAAGGCAAAGGGTCTTCGGTTCTAGAAGTGGAAGGTATCGTCGGTTGGCCGAGGGCAACTTCGATATATCCAGATCACTGCATTTGCTATGTTGGAAGGTCTTCTACATTGGATTGTCCTATGTTGGTTTGTAGTTGGCTTTTAGTTTGCCGTTTAATTGCGTTTTCTTAGTTTTAATTCATCTGTTAGTTGTGGTCGTAAGTCGCCTCGATGTGGGTTCGTAAGTCGCTCCGATGTGGGTTCGTAAGTCACTCTGATGTGGGTTCTAGTTGCCGCTTTCTATGGGCTCTTGATTCTGGGGCTATTTCGTTGTGCCGCCAGCTTTGTATGAATATTTGTGTTTAGTATGAATGAATTTCAATTTGGGAAAAAAAAAAAAAAAAAAATACCATATATCAAAGCTAATATTCCCTCTATTTCAATATGCATGAAATTTTAGCCAAAAAAAAATTTCATTATATAAAATGTTCACATAATCCAAAACAGTTTTTACATTTATTACTGGTTGAATTCATGTATTAAGTACTATATTTTTAAAAATATATATTTTTTTAATATTAACATTTTAACTAAAACTACTTACATGTAGAAACATGAGGAATAGTATATTAGGATATTTTTTCATGAAAATTAGGTTGGATAACTACAAACGTAATTATAGTGGAATTGAATGGTTATATAAGTTTGGAAATTAGACAACCACTAACTGGGTAACTAAGACTGTTTCTAACTCATCTTTATTTTCATCTATATATTTTTCAACAAAATAGTTTTTTTGTTATAAAGGTGAATTTTTACTCTAATGTATATCTCTATAATATTTTTTTATTTATAAAAAAATATAGTTAATTGCAATTTCTATCTCTAAATATAAAATTAAAAATAGTATTTCTTTATATTTTTCCTAAAATAGAGGAATTATATTATAGAGTAATATATTAAAGAAAAACCATCTCTATAATATATATTTTTATTTTAGAGTAATATAAATATTGGATATGTTTTAATCAGATTATGTCCTTCACTTTTTCCATATGGTAGAATTTCTTTTTATTTTCATTTTTCCAAATAAAGTCATTAAAATTTAACATGGAAAAGTAAGTTATGTGAGCTATTGAAGTAATTGTTTTGCTAACAGAATTATTAATACAACGTTCTTTTCTCTATATATGTTGTTTTCATATAAAAAAAAGATATTAGCAAAATTTTATAATTATTTTTGACAGATTTTACTGTTACTGTTTATACTCCATGCTTTTGATATAACAACAAGTTAGATATACAGTCCGGAATCTTGTGGTCAAGTAGTAAAGAAAAGTTCTTTGGAACATTAACATATTTTATGTTTGATCCATTTGTTATGCTAAACTAAATTATATTATTTTTACACACCAACACATATATGAGTCCTGCTTAAATAAAAAAAACAAATTAAATATATAAGCAGTGGTTTAGTGGCTTGAGCTCACTTACACCAACTAGAGATCACGGATTCGAACCCACAAGTCATCTTTTTTTTCGTCAAAAAAAATAATTAGATATATAAACTATATATATCAAATCACTTAGAGTATATATTATTTACGCCACACATGCTTATTCTCTAATTATTACTTTATTTTCTTATGAAAGTGATTCTCTTTTTATTTTACAATATTTCATTGTTGATTCATATTTGTTATGAAAGAGTATTATATTGCAAAATTCGGTATAAAATGCGGGCCGAATCTAATATATATTATCCCTACGCATAATCAGAGTCAAAGAAGTAACTTGTGGGGAAAACCGAACAAAACATTTGAACAAATCCTCTACAACTATCGAATAATGGCGTACGACCTATATTTTTCTATGGGTCGGGAGAAATATTCTCTATCTTTCCTTGCGGCATACTGTATATGAAAACAATCCTTAAAATATCATATGATTGTAAAAAGTTGTTGATTAATATGACTCAATCGATTATAGTCACTGAGATGATTGGGATTGCTTGCAAGTACAAGAAATCGCAACTATATGCTTACTACCACCACTAATATCGAATATGCGTGGACTAGTGTGAATTAGCAAATTTAAGATATTTATTGGGGTGACCTGGCCTTGTTGTTTACTTGAAAACCTAGGTTTAGGCACGTGTCAGAATGCCTAATTGCTATACCGAAGCTTTAAGAAAAAAAAAATTCTCAAGATTTATTTCTTAAAGACAAAATCGGTTTATGTAGAATAAATACAGAGTAGTTTTGTTATATATCACATTATAATATCGCATTTTGTGTGGAAACATTGCCAGTATTTATAGGTTAGGTTTTCCAAGGCATAAAAATAGTGGAGATGAAAGTAATAAAACTTAATAAAAGTATCTTTCCTTTAACGTAGTTGTGTCATTAACTCGAATATATAATTGCGTAGTTGACAAAAAAATTGCGCAGTTTTCTTTGGTATGTTTTATGTCTCGCAAGGTCGAACACTCATCAGACCGTTACCTAACTTCCCAATTCAGTTACGTAAGGCATAGTAATTGGATGGAGACAACAGTAACATATGCTGTTTAACACACAACTCAGTTACTCACATAGAATGTTTTTTTTTCAGTTTGGAGTAGGTTTGAAGATTGGAATGGAATCTTAGATAGATAGAGATTTGATCCTCCTCGAATATATTATCCTCACGGAATCTTGTTCTTTTTTTCTTATTCTTTGAAGCTCTTACCTATGCGTGTTTCTCTTCCTTATGCTCATAAATTAAAAGCTTTTTTTGTAAACTAAATTAAGTTATAATTTTTCTTTTTTGGAAAAAGGGCTTTTAATTAAGTTATAACTTTCCATCTACTTTTTTTTGAATCTATTCCTGCATAACTTTCCTTGTAGTCCTTCCATGTTAGAATCCTATGACGACATGGATTGTTTCTCCGTATTCTTAAAAAAAAATCGTCATAAAGATTGTTTAAACAAAAAAAAATCGTCATAAAAATATATAATCTTGAGTTTCTATTTTTATATATTTTTCCTAGTAATACAATTTCAAGAAGATTGAATACTCTATGTTAAGAAAAAAAGTATTAAACTTGCTCAAGTTTACAACAAATCTTGGGATAAATATATTACTTATTAAATATGAGAATTAACAAAAATATTAATATTATATATTATTTTATTTTGAATTAAATATATAATTAAATCGAAATAAACTATTTTTTTAAAAAGAAATAAACTATTTAAAAACTGAATTTAATATGAAAGTGAAATAGGATTCAATATGCTCTAATATTTTAAAAACAAACACAACTTGAAATTTTTCTAAAAAGTGAAAGTTTTTGAAAATTTCATTAGGATTATGTCTAGATGTTAAACAATAGATTATGTTGCATCAAAATGACCACATGGGACACATTTTTGAATGTTGTGGAGCCAAAACAAATAAGGTTATTTAGTACAGAAATTATTATAAAAAGTTATATACCACAATTATTCATAGCTCTAAGTTTTTTTTTTCAAAGCTCTAAGTTACTTGCCTCATTACTGAATGAAAGTTTCACATTAGTAATTTAATAAATAATCGACTAATATATAAAACAACAATGTCCATCCATTTACTTTTAGTTAGTTTTAAATTAGAAACTCATAATACATTCAAATTAATATAGTATCATAGCTATCCAATATTGGATCGATCCATTAACGTTACTCCCATAATTGTCATGCTTGAGCGTAATAAAAAATGTTAAAAAAGAATAAAAAAATCATATTAATAGTTGAAAAATAATTAAGTAATCTATATAAAATAGTGTCGACTTACTTAGTGCCAATTAATTCTAAATTAGAAACTTAAAATAATCCCAAACTTAACAGACCTTACATTAAAGGAGCTAATTGTACATAGTAAAACACATAACAGTTAACTAAAAATAAAAGGAATCCCCATAAACTTATAACCACTTACAAGTTAAAGAGAGGTTAATAGGAATATAATTTATAACCATTAAACTAATAATCAATAGATTTATTTAATTTCTAAAGAGTTGTAAAGAATTTTTCATATTTAAAAAGTTTATCAAAATTTGGTACTGTAATGATTTTAAGAATCTAGTGGTTATATGCAAAATTTTAAAAAATTTGGAGTAAAATTTTCTAGAATTCAAATTCCAATAATACTAGATTTAATAGAATTATAGAATTATTAGAAACTATTTATTTAAATAACAAAATATTTTGTAAGTTATTAAACAATCATAAAACCAATAACATTAGATTTTAGTAAGAATGTTAGAATCTATTAATCCGTGACACCCGAATTTAAGAGTTTTAACTGAGAAATTCCCATTCAACTAGTACTCCCTAAAGAAATATTAAATCCCAGAACAATTCCAATTGTGGAGTTAGAAAAGATATCACAAAAAATAAGTAATAAATATTAAAAGAAAATATGAAAATAATGATTTTTTTTGTAAAGTATCATTTTTGAGATGTTCTCTAAGAAATTGAGGTATGTGTCAACATATAATTGATTGCATCATTTTAAATAAAAATAAAAATAAAAATAAATTAAGTTATAGAAATATATTAAGATAATATTATTTTGCATTTTTAGATACTCGAAAGTGTTACAAAAGATTAAATCTAAGTTAAAGCATTTTAATGAGTGGGGACCTTATTTGAAATCAAGTCACATCATTGTAAACGACGAATGTGTTTTTCTTCTTCTTAGGATCTTAATTTGAAATGAGTAAAAAATCTATGATTGTATAGTTTCCACCGAATAATTATGGCCTTTTTGACATTAAAGTGATAAACACTCATGGCACTCTAATTACGGTTTCAACACTTTTGACAAAAAGCGCTCCACCGAAGATTATGTGATCAATGATTCTTTTAATGATTGGCTGAATTATTTTTATTAATATTTTTTAATTATTTGTTTTTAGTTAAAATATGTTTTAATTTTTGTGTATTAAACCAAAACATTAACTATTTTGAACCGAAATGAGTATTAATAATTTCATGGTCACGTGCAGAGAGTAAATAATCTTAAACCGTAATAATTTCCACTTTCATAATACTAACACTATACCTTTTCATAAATAATGACGAGATTACTATAGTTTTAACTTGAATACTTTTCGGCATGGCATTGTCATTCATGGAGAGACAAGCCCAAACCAACGTGTAAAATAGGCGCTATTGCTTCTTCTTCTTCCTATTTCTAAAATGAAAATATATGATCAGTTTGTGGTAGTATCTCCAAAGTAAAGTACATACGTGCAATGACTTGCAAACATATATTTATTGCAATAAGTGGACCGCTGGGAGAAGAATTGAAATGTTGGTTGGGAATGAAGTTAATGCGGTGTTCTTGAATAGGGTGGTTAGTTACTTAGATAAAATTCAACTAGTTCAAGAAACAGATTCGTTTTCAAGTAACATGGGAAAAAGGAAGGAGAGTCGTATTAATATAAAATTACTATATAAGACAGTCAACATTAAAATTTAATTAAGGATTTCTTCTTAAACTATTGCAACTACTACTGGTCTCTTCATCAGAAGAGAAGATCTCCGTCGTGACTCCACTTGAAGCGTGACCGGAAGAAGGAGAGCTCGGCAAAAGTTTCAAATCCGTAGTCCTTTCTTTTCTCATGAAGTCGAAGAAGATTGGTTCGGTTTTATCCTCGGTTTGGTTTGGTGTAATTATTTCAAGTTGGTCATTATTACATCTAAGATTCCGGTTATCTCCCTCGTCTTCGTTCTTGTCACCGGCTCTCTTCTTAAGGAAGATGCGACAAAGAACCCAATTCTGAGTGGGGCCTATAGAACTCTGCAGAGGAAAGGGAATCTATAAGTTTAGTGAAACGACATGGTGTGGAGAGATAACCGGAGAATAAACCGGGAAATCGAGAGGAAGAAATTTGTACCGGAGGAGAGGAAGAGAGCCGATATTCGTGCATGATCCAATCGGTTCTTGAGCCATGAGGTGGTTTGCCTTTGTAAAAGACGAGAGTTTTCTTTAAACCAACGATTTGGTTTCCTCTAGAGGTCACAACCCGTTTATCAATACCAGTAGCTTTCCAATAACCGGACTCAGTTGCCCTATTGGACCGGTTCCCATTTGGGTACTTGGCTTCCCTTGTGCTGAAGAAGTACCTCTCCTTTTCTAAGTTGCCTGCATACAGAAAAAGAGGGCTTCATAAGTCTTAAGCTTGAATTTGAGATTTGCAAAAGCCGTAAATATAATTATGTTAATCTTCGGATAATTTGAAGACCCACTCAACATGTGTTTTAAAAATTTAGCTGAAAATTTAGAGGCTGTGAATGTTTCATCCGCTTGTGCTCGTAACCTGTCTTGCATAAGACTAAGGTCGCTGGTTCGAAACCAAATAAATGGAAACTAATTAATGAGTTATAACAGAATATCATAAAACCAACCAGGTAAGTCCCAAGGATCAGCTCTGCAAACATCGACATCAGGAATGATGGAAGCTGGTAATGGGGAAGAAAAAACTTTTCTCTTGAGATACTGAACCACAAGTTCTTCATCAGTGGGATGAAACCTGAAACCAGGTGGCAGTCTCAAAACACCATTCTTCACAAGATTAATCTTATCCATGGATACAAACAGAGGAGAGAGACAGGAAGAAAAAGAGAGAGTGCGGTGTAGCCGTGTAGGTAGAGGGAAACAAGGATGGTGTGTTTTTATAAGGTAGAAGACGATACGAACAACTCCTTTTCTTTATTATTATTTTGGCGTAAACCATACTCAACCTGCTTCCTCCTTTTGACGGCATTTTCATAAAATCTATATTTTCTTTTTAATATTCATTACTATATTTTTCTTGTCTCTCAGTTATTATTATTTCTAGTCGGTATCTACCTCCTCGCCTTTTTTGTATCTTTCTTCTGTAAAGTGAAAACTCTTCAAACATATTTTACTAGAAATCATTGTATATACAAATTGAAAAGGACTACTTTATTAAAAGGGAAAATTCTTTAAAAATACACAGACTGAATTTCTTTTGCTGAAAAATACACAAACTTTTTTGGCTTCCCAAAAAATACACAAACTAATTTTGATTGTCCATAAAATACACGAACTTTTGAATTTTGAAGGTTTCACACCTCGATTTTAACGGTGTAAACAGTGACTAACAGAATAGTAAGACGCCGTTAGACGCCGTTAACTCTGATTAAAAAGTTCATGTATTTTATGGATAACAAAAATTAGTTCGTGTATTTTTCGGGAAGCCTAAAAAGTTCGTGTATTTTTTCAGCAAAGTTAATTTAGTATGTGTATTTTTAAGGAATTTTCAAATGGAGTTTGGATATTTCATATTCTATTCAGAGGTTAAATATCTGGACCCAATACATATCCAAATTTTTATATTTGTAAACTTTCGGTTTGGTTTTGGACCAAATATTTTCGATCTGAAAGATCCATATCCCGAAAAAAATGGCCCAAACCCGACCCAAAGACCTAAAAAAACACATTCTCTATCACATGATACAGATCCGAAATTTTATATTTGTAAAATGTCTAGACATTTTATCCGGATTCAAAAACTTGAATCAGAACTAACCCAAAAATATTCTGTCCAAAACCAAACCAAAAGTTTACAAATATTTGTTGAGTCCAATTTAGTCGAAATCTATCATATATATATATCTAAAAATTCACAAACAACTCTAAATTTTACATTGAAAGTTTCATATTAGTTAAAAATGTTTCTGTTAGAAAAACAAAACTAAAAAATATTGCAAAAATAATAACAAAATTGTTACCAGAAAGATCTTGTCGGATTAAATCTATTCGTGTCGATTTTATTAGGCCCATGTCTATTCGGATCGGTTCTTTTTGGTTTCAATTCTTTCAAGTAGAAGAATTTTGGACCCAACAAAGATTTGTAAATTTTCGGTTTGGTTTTGGACCGAATATTTTCGGATCAGTTCCAATCCAAGTTTTTGAATCCGGCTAAAATGTCAAGATTAGGTTTAGATATTTTAGCCGGATTCAAAAACTTGGATCGAAACTGATCCGAAAATATTCGGTCCAAAACCAAACTGAAAGTTTACAAATATAAAATTTTGGATATTGTGTCCAGATATTTAGCCTCTGAATAGTATATGAAATATCCAAACTCCATTTGAAAATTCCTTAAAAATACACATACTAAATTAACTTTGCTGAAAAATACACGAACTTTTTAGGCTACCCGAAAAATACACGAACTAATTTTGGTTGTCCATAAAATACATGAACTTTTTAATCAGAGTTAACGGCGTCTAACAGCGTCTTACTATTCTGTTAGTCACTGTTTACACCGTTAAAATCGAGGTGTGAAACCTTCAAAATTCAAAAGTTCGTGTATTTTATGGACAATCAAAATTAGTTTGTGTATTTTTCGGGAAGCCAAAAAAGTTTGTGTATTTTTTCAGCAAAAGAAATTCAGTCTATGTATTTTTAAGGAATTTTTCCTTATTAAAACAACAACTCCATTTTTAATTCGTTTTAAGAAACTATAGCGTAATCATGCACTCAAACAAAGTAACGTGGACGTGATATTTTTTTACTACAGACATTATTAACCAACCTAATTAAGTCGCCCATTAATTCTCTAATTTACTTGTTAGGTTAGGTTTAAACGACGCACTCTTTTTGGGGTTGTACTTGTATCTATCCAAGGCCAGGGGCGGAGGTAATGAAGGCCCCTATCGAATTAATTAATATTTTCTATTTTGTCTAAATTTGGTGAAATATCAAGAAAAAAATTAGTAATTTGACCTAATAAATTTGTGTTCAATCTTTAAATGCACCCATTATCTTCTTGTTTTCCCCCATCTATGGTTATATACTTTTTTGGGCAACTCTATGGCTATTGGTTGTATACTTGTTTATTTATATCTCCACCAGTGCAAGGGCAGCATCCTCATTTGCGTGCTTTCGGCTTGAGAGAGTCCAAGGAGGTTTTTAACTGCGAAGGCGGGTCCGTTCAGGCCACTAGATGATGAGGTCAGCTTATGTCACGCTGACAACCAGAGATTGCCCTCTGCGTTTGCACGCATACATTTTGAGACTCTAAATTAAAATAGATTCCACTGATATATTTATTTAAGATGCATTTGTAAATAATTTGTGTAAAAATGAGGGGGGGGGGGGGGGGTATTAGTAAGCCTTTGGTTTTTGGAGTACTTAAGGCTTCTGGAACTACGATAATGTTTTATACGATGTTCAACACGTTACATACAGGTCCAACAATATCCATCCAAATATTTTATTTACAATCATATACTCATTATATAACAATATACTCTATAACATGTCATATCTTGTGATAAAAATGCCATATATATCCTTAGAAAAAAATCCTAATTTTTGCTGGCATGCTTTCTCTAGATAGCAGTGTAACGTAAATCACATACAATTTTAGATATTCGTCATCATTTTAGTTCACGAACATGTATGGAGTATTTGTTTCCGATGGATCCCTTCGCGGAATGAAGATAAGCTGATCCATTGTCACTAAGTGCTTTTCTCGTGTTGTGGAGATTGGAATTTGTGGTTACTGTTTTTCACTAACGCAACTATTTCTCCTTCTCGTCCATCAAAATAAATAATACGTTATTCTATATAAATATCATGTATATAAAATATAGTAAAAGATTATGGAGTACTTTGATATATTCAGTTAGTTCATTCTTACGAAGTGGTTGCGCTTATGTATCAATCAGTATATGGAAATATATTAGCTATACTGTCTAGTCTTAAAATAAGTTTTACATAATTGAATACTAGCAAAGTATATAATGCCGCTTGGCCAAATGATAGACATCAATCTTATTATTTAATATTGACAACTCAGACCACCACCAAAAGAAGAAATTATGGAACTCCTAGTATTTGATAACCATATGAAATACACAAGTAAATGGTTTCTTACAAATTGAAAGAACAAAATATACACGTACATATAAATTCGAGCACCAATTTGATAATTTATTGGTGTATGGACCATGCGCTGCATATATGCAGACGTGAGACAACAATATCCATGTATAATATAGATGTACAATAACCAAACACTCGTAGCTTGGTGGTAAAAGATGTACAGCTGTACTGCCCACCACCCGGGTTCGAGTCTTGGCCATAACGGATTTAACATCCCTTTCGTTGGGGTGCTGGACCCCTTTCGAGGGGATAGTTGGGAATGTGGCTGCCCAGATATCAGAGTTATCAAAAAAAAAAAATATAGATGTACAATGTATATGTGATAGAAATCAAGGACCGGCAACAAAATAACTATTTTTTTTTGGTCAAAATAAAATGCAGTTTAATAATTAAAACTATTTCATATAAGTATAGATAAATAAAATAAAATCAATGTCAAGGGGTCCGTGAAGCTGACAGTGTGCTGTAAGTTCCTCCAATCCCGTTGTCAACCTTCCTGTTTGCTAGATCACACGAAATTGTTCTTTATAATTAAAAAAAAATAAATGATCGATTTCGTCCAAATATACGTTATCTTTCAAATAACAAAGGCGTGACGTTATTGTCGGTATATTAATATTCACTATTGCCACTACAAGTTACCTCTTTATTGAGACCAAGGCCTAAACATCTATACTATTAAAACACAAGACCCTTTTTTGAGGTGACCTTGGAGTTTCAATCTATTTACAACCTTATGCCACTGAATAAATTTTAAGCTATGATTTCAATTAAATTCTTTTATTTTTATTTTTTAATTTCTGCCAACAACCTAACCATTTCCACTTATTTAGTTAGTTTCCCATATTTATCTATGTTTTAGTATGTCTCTCCCATTGAAAAAAAAGAAAATTTCGAAATTCAACATTTTTGAATTTAATCAAGTCTACGATTTTTGTTGAATTTCGAAAAAAGAAAAATTTGGCAAACTATTAAACAAATCTCCAACAATATATTTAGTTTTGAAAAAATAACTCAGAATATCCCATAATCAAATCAGTATATACCAATCTTGAAAGATTATATCGATTAAACTTGACCATCAATATACTTTTTAATTTTCTTTTTATCAAACCTAACCAACCTAGCTTGCCGACTATTTACTCTATAAATAGTCATTGAACCATTTGGTTGACTCGACCATCTTTGCATTCTAATTTTCTTTAGTTCTTAATTTTCATTCTTTTTTTTTGCATCTTTTATTGTCATTGTATTATATGTAGTTTGTTTAGTTCTTAATTTTCTTTTGTTTTGTTCCTTCAGATTCTAATTATTTGTTTATCGTCAACAAGCTAATAATTTGTGTTTGTTTGTGTAGGGACTAAGCTGATGTAACTAATGGATGCGTAGCATAACAAAAAGAAGAAGAAGAGAAGTCTAATATTGGTATTTCAAAGAAAATGTTGTGAGTTGGGTTTAAAATATAAACCGTAATTATGCTTCTTCTTCACATTTTGACATGTTTCATCGTACTTTTTATATATATCGTTGTTTATTATTTATATTTTAAATATAGAATAATAAACATAGTGTTTATGAAATCATATTTTTCGAAGATGAAAGGTTGGTTACTAAAAAAGAGTCCCAAATACAAAAAGACCGAACGGAAGAAAAAAAGATGATGAATAACCCGAGAGGGAGAGAAATCGGAGGAAGAGGTGCAAGAGGCAGCCAGTGTTTTTCGAGATTGACAGTAGTAAGACAAACTTTACGGCGAAGGAGGCTTGACAATGGTGAAGAGGCAAGCTAAACTGATTTAGATTTTATTTTTAGGTTATTTGGTTAATTTGTTTCCTTACAAAAAAAAAATTATTAACCAAAATTGTATTTATAGGTGTCAAAATAAATTGTTTATATATATATATATATATATATATATATATATTCATCAAACTTTTAGAATGGAAGATATACACAACCAATAAAAATCATTTTGTTGATTTCCAATTCATATGATTTTTAAATTGGATATAAATTAAAATATATATTCCATTTCAAATATTTTTATTATATATAAGTAAAATCTTAACATGTTGCAGACTGGAGAAAATATTGAGATATCCATAATCTCGGGATATCAATAATTAGAAAAAGATTTGATACTTTAGCGACAATTAACTGAAGTACTTATTTAAAATTCTTATAAAACTAAACGACATGTTGAATATTCATCTACAAACTGAGCCACGTATTGTTTCAATTTAAAACTGCTTTTCATATCATCAGAAAGTCAAACAACAAACAAGATATTATTTATTTCAAAAAAATCTCATGATATATTTTGGATCAAATAATTTCAGCTTGAAATATTTAATATTCTTCAACAATTAATTACGCGAAAGTTTTGGCACAATTTGGATCTCTTCTGTTTTAATAATATTTACGGATCTCTCCTACTTGAGTATTTCTTTTTTTTTGTTAAAGTGACTCCTTTTGTTGTGTAGCAACAAACTACTTGAGTATTTCAAACCTATGATTTATATTAAATTCTATATTTCCTAATTTATTTTTATTTAACCAACAGAAATTCTTCTTATTTAAACAACAACACCTGCATTTGATTAATTATGCTTTTCCTATCGCAGGATTATCCTCCATCATCCCCCCCTCCCCACAAAATTAAAGACTGACAGGTTACAATCATCTTTTTCTTTGAACCTACATCAAAACGTCTCTCGAGTTGCCAATTTGTTTAGGCTTTGAAATCATTCTTTTCTGTATCACATTTTTTTGCAGGTAAGATAGATTTTTTTCGGTAAAAAAAAGATAGTTTTTTACTTTTGCCATGATCACCATTTCTGATGGATTCTAAAAAAACGCAGTCCTTAGGTGGAGAGGAGTAGAGTAGAAGATGTAAATGAGGGTAAGACCAAGGTGGATCATACCTGACACATTTTTTTAAACTGAAAATGGATCATGACTGTTACATGTATGATTTGCATAGATAGTCTGTTTTAAATTTAAATGTCGTAGTTTGTAAACCTTTTTCTAACAGACTTATTTTTTATTTTAGTTGTTTAAATATATATTAACATTTCTAATAACATTTTTACAGTTGAAATATGAGACTTTTTTTGAGGTCATCTTAGTTTGTGTATTTACAAATGTGCCACTGGAATATATTAAACATCAGAAATTTAAATTGCTTACAATATCTTTACAAGACCTTTAGAATACTTGAACAAAACAATCAATACTATTAAAACTGGATCATGACCAGCTGATAAAGGGTTATGTCCACATTAAAATATAACTACATCTAAAATATAACCGAATGACATACCTTCTGTTTAAAAAAATGAAACCACTTTCTACAGCCACTTATAAACTCATATTTTATGGGCTATGTATAAGGCAACAAACAACAAATATCGAATTCATATTTGGTACATAAATATACCAAATTTAAATTTATGATCTACAAAGTATATTTTTGGAAGTAAGTTTAAAATTACTATAACTATTTAAGCTGATATTATTATGGAATTATTATTTATAAAAATATATACTTATGAAGAGACCAGTTATAGTCAATATGTGATCTCACCACCCATCCATACATAGTGTTCTTCGCTTAATTGTTACCCTAAACGGTGAAAATGATGGATTTTAGTTTAACGGGTTTAAAGTAGGTTATTCGAAAAAAATATTTACTACATGTGATTTTACTTAAAGTTAGTGAAGAATATATCAACCCATTTGTAAATATATTTAACAGAATATATTAAAAATTATTTTCTTAAGACATTTTCAAAAAAAAATCGGTTTTCGGTGCGGGTTAGATTTGATATTGGTTTCTGGATATAATATTTTAAGAACCGTTCGAGTATATATATCAAGTCTAACAGAGCACGAGACTTTGATTTTCGAGTCGATTCCGAATAGGATTCTTTGGGTATGAAACATTCTTGACTAATTATGTTAGGAAACTACCAAAAAATATAATATTTTGCAAACTTTAAGAATAAAGTTTAAAAATAATCTCTTATATGCATATGACACAAATATATAGCTATACAACTTGACATATTTAATATATTTACCAAAAATTTACTAAATTAAATCAATATTAAATACAAATATTATTAAAAAATAATAAAATTAAATTTCTCAAAAAGGTAAAATGAAAAATATACCCGCCCTCTCAAAGGGCGGGTCAGAATCTAGTATACATTTAAAATATTACTAGATCTTGACCCGCACGTCCGTGCGGGTGTATTTTCAAAATTATGTTACTATTTATTTTTATATTATTAAGGCTGAATAAAAATTTAAATCTGAAGAACTAAACTGATTCCGATCCGAAAGAGTAGTACCAAACTCGAACCAAAATGATTAAATATATAATTATTCAAAATTTTGATGTTTTAGAGAATCGAAACCGGATCCGATCCGAAGTGAAGTATTTCAGATACCAAAATGTATCCGAAAAAAAGATTTATATACTATATATATTAGATTTAATGTATATAAAAATATCCAGAATATATATGATATTTTTAAGTTGGTTTAAATGCTTAAAATATATAAAAATATTCAAAAATAAATATCTAAAATAGTTAGTATACTCATAACACCAAAAATACAAAATAAGTATTGATTCTCGATCCAAATATTTAAACCAAACCAATTTATATGTTAAGTTTAGGTATTCAGACATATGTTATTCAAATTTATATGTAATATATTATTTATTTATAGATTTTGAGAAATTTAAAGTATATATAATGAATTTTAAAATTTTAAAATTAATTTAAATAGATTATATGAACCCAAACCGAACCCATAAAGTTTCGAATAGAATTCAAACTGAAATTTAGAAATATCTGAATGGACTCAAATCTTTGATCCCGGAAACCCGAAACCCAAATAGATCCGAACCAAATCCGAATGGATACCCTAACGCCCACCTCTAGTCACTATTATTTATGAAGTCACTATTATATATCATATAGTCATATAATTAATAGTATTTTATATATACCATCATATAAATACTTACATATATTATATTTTTAAAATTTAATGTGAAATATAAAAACCATAACTTAAGTCGGTACATTAAATTGGGGTTTTTATTATTTTTTTGATATATATTGAAAACATTTTTTAATTATGGTTATTGTAAAATATTTTAGTAAAAATAAAATTTTGAATGTATGCATATTTTAAATCAATTTCTGATACAAATCAACTTTAAATTATTATTTTGATTTGAAATATGTATATAAAGTTTAAATTTTATTTTATGATTATATTAGACAAAAATGTTTTTAAGTAATTAGAGTAGTCCATTTTCGTATATTTTAAAGTTGACTCAAATAGATAGTTTTTCATAATATAAAGTCTTCTAATTTTTGTTAATAACATAGACCCATTATTTTTATTAGTATATTGCTATCTATGTTTCCAAACAACAATATATTTTTATAATGCTAATCATGTTTCCAAACAAACCTATTTTTTTAACTGATATCCATATTTCCAAACAAACTTGTTTTTAAATTGTTATCCATGTTTCCAAACAAATATAATTAGTACTTCAATTTTAATAATATAGAATTAGAGCTTGACGCGGACGTCTGTGGGTGTATATTTTACGTTTTTATCATTGTTTTGTATAAATGATATATATTAATAATTTTAAATGTATTACAGATCTAATATAATAAAAATAAAAATTTAAAACCTTTTTGACCGACATTAGTATCATATAAACATATCCCCTATTTATAAATAACTAAACTTATATTTATATGGAAATAATATACAATAATCTATCATTAAAAAATTTAAAATGTGAGTTTAAAAATTATATTGGATAAGTTTATTATCAATATGAGTTTATTTTCAATAAGAGATATATAACTATGAGATTGTATTTTTAAAATCATAAGAAATATATGACTATGAGATTGTATTTTTAAAAAGAAAAAAATTACAATTAACATTTAAAAAATAAAATGATTAATCAGTTTATCTCAATTTTTATCATATAAAACATTTGGATTAACATCTGTACTAAAATAAACATAAATTCTAATTTTATTGAATCGCTAGTTACTAACTGATTTATATAATAAATATGTTGAAATAGTACATGTATATACTTGTCTGTCTAAATAAATGGTTTAGATGATTCCATTATCAGTACTTGTCTGTCTAAACAAATTTGAAGTGATTAGTATCTGATATATTGGTTAATATCCATTTTTTCTGAATTGACAGGTGCAAGGAAGATCTTCATAAATATTGATCTTATGTTTGAAAGATTAGATTTATTCTCGAGCAATATTGCAATTATTAAATAAATAAGAAAACCGAATGGTTTTTACTCCAAACTGAATTTGACAAACCAACTGGTTTTGCATCGAAAAAAAATGGTTTTGCATCGAAGTATATTATGTAAGAAACCAAAAAATATTGATATATATAGTTATTTAGATTTGTGGTAAATCTCTGACCATCGTTTTAATATCTCTTTCGGTAGAAAACAGTTATAATAGTTTAGATTTGTGCTCATGTGAAATATGATTATAAGTCCAATTTATGGTTAGAGATGGTTAGAATTAGACATGTGAACTGGTTAAAATGGTTAGATAAAATACAATTAGGTCCAGTTAAAAGTAAGTTAAATTAAAAATGTCTAGCCCATTAAAAATTAGAACAAAAAAATGTGATGGGCTTAAAAATACTCAAAAGATTTTTAATTTAAAGCAGTGGCAGTCAGTTGTAAATAATGAAATGAAGTGAGGGTTAATTCCCATTTGTACTTCACTTTTAATAGGATAGATATATCATGGTTATTAAGGATATCATCGTCGCTGTTATATTAAAAGTTAAAACTATAACTCCCGCTCTTTTAGTTTTGCTCGAATAGAATAACATATATAGCCTTGTACCACCAGTCGTTTTCCACGATCCAATATGATATGAGGTTTACGAGAATAAGGTATTTATGTACATAACATTTTCTGCCTGCTTTTATATGTTCTTATTTCATTCAGCAGTTGATTCTCGTATTATAGTTCTGGTCTCTAAATTTGAAACAATAGTATTTGAAATAAATATGTATTGGTTAGCAATTTATATTATTGCTTTTCTGAACTTCAATTTATATTATTGTTATGATGGATATAAACTTAATTCTAGTATTTTATATTATTTTCGAATGAAGTTAAAAGAAAAAATTGCAAAACAGATCTCAACGTCTCAAGTATCTACCAATTAGAAACGCAGTTCAGAATCGCCGTAAAAGAGTTTATCAATAATGAAATAAATTTACATATATGTTTTCTGGTCGTGGTAAATAACATGCATTCAGTGTCGGACTAACCTTTGATACTGCCCCAATCAAAATTTAAAACTATGCCCTTATACAAATTTTATCAATATCGCTAAACAATGGAAAATAACGTAAATATTCATTAAGAAAATCAAAACCTACAATCTATTTATAAAAATAGTGATATTATATATACTTATTGTTAGAAATATAATTTTACTTATATTTTTCTACAAAATCATGCATTAGAATCATATAGTCAAGTCTTTAAACCATGACCACTTCAATTGATAGTATAACCAACTCATTTAATTTTTCTGGTTATATAGAAAACCGCAAATAAATCTTTATTAGCATCAATTTCGAAAAACTTCTCTCATCTGTGGCGACTACATCGAAATGGTCAACAATATACGATAAACAATTTATGTGTTTCAAACTTTTCGGACATTGATTATCAAAGAATCTTTAATTTCTTAAACAAATTATCACTAATTATATATTAAAGCGTAATATTTCTTAAAGAAATTTCCAGGTTCAAACATGATGCCCTCAAAAATATCTTTGCTTGTATCTATTAACTTTTTAAAAATTAAACAAAAATCCAAAAACAAATTCATAATTTTAGAATTGTTCAAATCTGAATTCAAAAGAAATTAGAACTAGAGATTTAACAAATTTTATTCTAAATAAAAATGCATAATAAATTATATTTTAATAAGAAAACTACAACTAAAATTTTTTTTTAAAAAAAATATGCCTCACTAATTTGGATGCCCTAATCCGTTGCTTGGATGGCTTGCCCTCTGGGCCGGCCCTGCATGCATTATAGATTTAAACAACAAACAAAAAACATAAATAGTGCAGTAAAATGGTTTGTACCGGCAGCGGTACTATGGTAAATATAATTCCAAAACGACAGCCAACCACATCACTTCAGACTGAAGTCTTGGAGACACAAAAAGCAATGCAAACAAACCATTTAGCATCTCTCCCTCTCTCCGGATTTCCCAAATCTTCTTTGTCTAAAATTTTCTAATCATATTCAATGAATGGTCTCTTTCAAAATTGATAAAATACCCTATAATAAATTTATTTTATTCATAAATTTGTTTCAGTTTATTCAAAATGATTGCTTTCAAAATGTTTTATAGAATATGTTTTAATATTGTTTGTCATCGTATATTTTTACTTCAATACTTCCTCTATTCTATAATATAAGATTTTTTGCTTGAATGCACAAAAGTATGATTTTTAAAAAGATAATATTATTAGTAAAATAAATTAAAAATAAATTAAACAATTATAAATAATACAATAAAATATTATTGACTAGTCAATTTTGATAAAGTCAAAGCATTTCAAAATACTTTATACTTTATATTATATATTTTGAAATATAAAAATATCTTATATATTGAAACATCTAAACTTCTCTAAAACATTTAAAAACAGAGAGAATATATTTTACTGAAAAAATTATAGGAGGTTGAGGTTCCTACAAGCAAAAAGAAAAGGCTAGCACACGCACGGCACCCCATTTGCGACTTGGTCATCAAGATGGTCTACATTAAGAAAAATCAAATTAGGATTTCGTATTTGCCGCTCTCGTTTTTTTTTCTTACCATGATATTAAAAATTTCATTCACGTTGTAATATTACATTTTTTTCTATTTAGTTTAGGCGTACCGTATAATAATAAATGTTTGATATAAGAAATTCGTGTGAGAGCGTCAACTGAGTTTGCGTGGGGATGTTGGAGAGAAAGTGAGAAACGTCAAAGGGTGCAACTATAACTAAATGATTTTGAAGCCCAAATTTACTTACAGTTACTTGAATGATGTTCATGGTCTAGTGATTTGGTCCTAGAGTCAGTTTTTAATAGTTGAAGGTTCAGTCTCTCTTTTCTTATACGTTTCTCCCTTTCACTTTGTAAGTAATATCTATCACCTGCACGATGAAAAATGAACTATTTATATATATGAAATCTATCATACATACCAGCTTTTGATCCTTGTAAAAATAGTCGAATACGATATAGGAACTCCTATCCTATTTTAGCAAAAAAGCGAGCAACTAAAACTTCCATAGTTATATAAACAATACATCCAAGGAAGAAATTTTATATTGTAAACTATACTTACTTGTCAAACGCGCGATGATGGTCGTATAAACTTAATTGCCCGCCCAGCTGTTTGGAAGGTTTCGTGCTTGGTTCAAGATTCAAGTAAAATAATAAATACGTAATGATTTATAAACCCTGAATAAAACACGTACAAGCAGCAATCATATGCCATTTATGACCGATCCAATTTAGTATAATGACTATCCAAGTATGCAAATAACATCCAGGTGAGTTTGAATTATAAATAACATCCATGTGAATTGTTTTGGATTAAGAGGTCGGGACGAACAAATTTTCTTATAAATTTATGATTTACCTGCGATTTGTATAAAAAAAATATTTTTCATTATTACTCTGAAATTTTGATTCTGTTCTCGAAAACATATAAACTCAACACTGATTATATAAATATATAGTAGAAAATGGTAGATTACAAATTTAAATCTATGATAATATTAATATATATAGAGAGAGAACGGTAGATTATAAATTTAAATTCATGGTAATATTATTATATGAATGAATATATATATATATATATATAGAAACCACTATTCTAATTTGTAAGAGATTTAATATTTTCACGTCTTCGTTGGAAATAAATGGATGGAATATTACATTTAAGTTTTAACTGTTTGGAAGAAGAAAAAAAAATCTGCAAGGATTAAAACATTTTAGTTTCTAGAATCAAATAAGTCATTTTTCTCGACAAATAAAATAAAATATACTGAAAATTCAAAGTCATCACTCATAATCGATATGAAAGCTGACTATAATTTATTTTCTATATTTAAGGATGAGATAGGTTTTGCTTTTATCCTATTGAAATGATCTCAGTTTCTTCATTTTGAAGCTACATTTTGTCAACCTCAAAGTTGCATCCTTTCATAAAGAAACTTTTATTTAATATTCTTGAACCACATATATATAGCTAGTATAATTTGTTTTCAGATATGCTTTTCGACCAAAAAAAGGAAAAGTTTCAAAAGTCTCTTCAATTACCCTGGACTTTTTTTTAAATTAATTACCCTGGATTTATGCCTTCAAATAAACTCTGATAGAAGAACAACATAGTATAAAAGTGAGCATATGAGCATAACTCTAGAACGTGTGACTATTATATATTATAATACCTCAATGTAGCGCATAAGCTTCTCGACCGAAATAATTTAATTTTGTCGAAGTTCTAATTCAACTGTTTGCACAAAGCATCACGTAGTAGACTATCAATATGTATGGTTGTGATAGATTAAGAATCGAAATATAAAATTCGTCTTCGTGATGGGTCCAAATCATATATGATATATGGACTAACCATAAATAACGAAATATATTTACTCACAAAAATACTATTCATAACCAACGCGTGTTGGCCTAGTGGTAAAGGAACTCCGGCTGGAGTGCCCGCCCTGGGTTCGATCCGCGTTGACCACGAGAGTTTTCACATGGGCTCCTCTCGTCTTCCAGACCACTTCGCGTAACCATGGGCCCTTAAGTGGAGGCTTAAAAATCCTGTAAAAGCATGGATTTAGGTCCGGTGGACTAGTCGATCACGCTTAGTGGTCGGATATTGGATTATAAAAAAAAAAAAAAAACTATTCAGGATAATGTCACTATGCTCTTTTAAAATATTACTGTTTCCGTTATCTCTCTTCAAGACTTAGGTATGAAACCAAAAACAAGTTACTTTTACTTAGACTCGTTTTATATACGAAACCTAAATATAAACAGCAAGTCTGTTGCTTATGTCATATATGTGAGCTTGGAAGTTGAAGAAAAACCCACTAAAAGAAGAGAATCCTTTTAAGTGAAGCAACCTGAAGAGTGAAGAATGCAGTTTTTCTTAGAATTACTTTTGAAATATGTTTTAATTGGTTACTTTTCATAAGTTTTTGGGGTGGCCTTGAACATTGTATGGCTTTTTATGGCATGTGACTGAAACAACTTAAAAACTTATCAAAAGATGTTTTAAAAAAAAGTTGTCACACGTGTGTTTGCTACCAATCCGTGTGCCAACTTTCTCTTTTTTTGGGGAAAAAGAAATTAGTTGTGCTTTTGACAAGGGAGAAAAGTTGTTTCTCTGATGCTTATTCCAAACTTGAAAGACACAAGTTCCTGCCTATCAAAGGTTATACTTTCAAAAAAAAAAAGGTTATACTTTCATCTTCCTTTCTTTTTACTTTCTTTGTTTCTCTCTCGAATAAAAACGAAAAAAATACAATGGGATTATATGTTTATTCTCAGAGAGATTGACATTTTAGTTTAAAATTGAATGTGATATGATTTCCTTTTGGTTTGGTCTTATTTTAATTCAATGGAAATCTACATAAATAAAACCAATACTGTTTGGTTTGGTTTATCTAATTGTATGCATATTATCATTTTAGTTTGGTAATATGTAAATTTGGTTTATTTAATTTTGGTTTGGATACTGGCTTACTTCGGTTTGAGAGTCAAAATGACCACATTATAAATCAAACATCATTTTGGGTTTAGCCCATCTTAGTTTGGGTTTTAGATTATGTTCTGAGGCCGTAATAATTCATAAACAAAGAGAGAAAAAAGAGAGGAGAAATGTGTGTGGTTTAGCTTGGCCCTTTTTGAGGACATTGGTGCAGGACTTGATTGTTGTGGGGAGGCTGAGGTTTTAATGTTATCAATGGAATTTACTCTAGGTCAAGTGAGTATGCCCATTATGAGTTGTTGGGCTCTCTATTTGACAACAAGCTTATTCCAAACCAGAAAGACACAAGTCCTGCCTTTTTTTTTTGAACACACACACACAAGTCCTGCCTATTATGCATATTAACAACGGTTACGGTTACACACGTTATGAAGTTTTTTTTTTGCTCAAAAAGCACGTTTTATGAAGTTCAAAATTATTATTGCTATCAAATAATATAGATATTGAACAAAATAGTTTTTTTTTCTTTTTTCTTTTGTTGCAGACACTTGTTTTTTTTTTCTGAACGACCTTGCAGACATTTGTTAAGGTTAAGATTTAGGTAGATTTACAAAAATTGACCAAAAAAGGGTAGACTTACAAGTTACAACATTCGAGATATTAGGTTGAAAAGGGAGCTCATGAAGTTTGTTTGTTAACCGTAAAGATATAGGTAGCTAATTAATACGAAAATAACTGATGATTACTAATATATGATGCTACATTTCAGTAACTAGTATGCTATATTGATTTGAACACAACAATTGATTATCTGATTAGTTGGAAAGCAAACACGTTAGCGGAAAAAAACAGACAAAATAAGAAAAGAAAGAATAAATACCACCACGTCACAGAAAAGTCTAGAGAAGCACAAACCTGACATCTCCTTTACTTGAAAAAGTATGAGATGTGTTAACACGTACAATACTACAATGAATCTTCAAAATTGTATTTTTGAATGCTTTCGTCCACTTCTCCACCATACCATACGTATTCCACAAGTAATATGGACCGTTCACAACTAATACCCTTAACATCAAACAGCAACGTAATTTATCACCGTAGTACTCATATGTTGTAGTATTATAATTGTTCATAGCTAGTTTTGTTTTCACGAGTATTAATACATTAGTTTTTCCAAACTTTTTTATTTATTATTTTTCAAACATGATTATGTAGTTTTTCAGAACATGAGTATGTAGTTCCTCCATCATTGCAACAGAAAATATGGCGATTTATTTTGGTAGAGCAAATTTTGACATTTCATGAATTTAATTTAATTGTAACAACAAAGAAAAAGCATAGAGATGAGGTTACTAGAGTTGTGATGTTTCTAGTTCTAGGTATTTCCAAAATACAATAATTAAAGGGGTACGTGTGGAATCTTCTGACCACTTGATCACATTTCTTTGAGTCTGAAACATATGTATCAAGTTCTAGCGAAATTCTATAGAACCCAAACTTTATCGGGCCCTTCAAACTTTGAGTCATTATATCTGTTTATGTGTAGTCATTTCCATATTTTACTCGAGCGTGACACTCGGCCACAATTTTATTAAATACTATTTTTTTTGACTAAAAATACTATTTTTTTTCTTGGTCGAATTATTCATATTCAAAACAGAATTTATTACTAGAAACTCCACAAAAGTAGTAGCTGCATAAAGTTCGAAGGGTTTGAATATACACACTTAAAAAGTAGCGGAGATATCCAACGAGAAACAAAAGAATTAGAAAGATCCTCTGAAAATCAAAGCATTCATGCATGGACAATATCGCCGAATTACATAACATATCTATGAAAGAAAAGAGCAACGCCAAAGGCTGAAAGAATACATCAAAAACACATACCATTTGACTGAGAGTAGAGACTGGCAGTTAAAAATTAGTTTTCTAAAAAAAGCAGTTAAAAATTAGTTCTTTAAAAAAAGCAGTTAAATTTTCTTTTAAAACAGTTATTTTCAAGCAGACCTCTAAAAATTGGTTTGAAGTCATCATTACTAGTGAAGAGAATAATTCTAGTTGGATTTTTTTTTTTTGATCAATAATTCTAGTTGGATATCTCAAATATTTAAAATACATATCTGTCGGCTTATATTTATGATATACGATGGTTATCCTAACTAAAAATTTATCAAAACACTTCAACAAGATAATGGCTGTGATTGGTAACTCGCAGTGTTTTGCAAATATTTTAAAGTATTTTAAATAAATTTTAGTTATTTCATATTTTGTAGTATTTAGTTTAATTATTGATACTTTTGTAATAAATTAAATATCATATAAAATATTTTTAAATAATCTAATATGTATTCCACCATTTCGTAAATTTTAAAATTTTCCACATGTTAATTAATTTTTTTCATAGCTTAACTATTTTTTCGTCATTCTGCGATTAAACAATGGTTGCCAATCGAAACCAATATTAATTGTTAGAGATGACTAAATATAAAATTTCACGTTTTATGCAGTTTAAATCTGTAACACTAAAGTTTTTATCTCATAGTACAGAATTTTTTTCGTTGCAAAATAAGCGTCAATTTAAGATTTCAATGAAGAATTTATTAACTTTATTCTTCTGTCTATTTTTTATTGGTTGAAATATGAGTATGTATATGTGTAATGGTGTTTTAATATTGAAACTAGATTTTGACCCGCCCTTTTAGAGGGCGGGACAATCGTTTTTGTTTTAAATTTATGCTCTTGTTTGATTTTTCATAAGTATGTTTAGGCATGAATATACGGGTTGAGATTGATTGTCGTTAATAATTTTGGTTTTTGTCCGACATATATATATCAAATAATATGTGGTATAGGATTGATTATTTTTTATTCGTTTTAGGGGCACGATAGAATTATGAGTTATATTCGGTTATATAAAGTATTGATTTTTAATATTTGATATATTGACTAAAAACTTTAAAAAGTTATAAACATTAAATAATATTAGGGTAACTATGTATAAACTTTTTGCTGATATTATTTTTATATAGAATAAATATAAATACAGTCGACTGTTTATTTATAAACAAATATGGTCATAAAAAGTGATATTGTATAATAAAGATGGTATGTGTAAAAAAATATGCTTAACAAAACAAATATATAAGAGAAAAATATAAAAATACAAAATATAAATGCAAATGATTATTCAAGCCATTAATTTGGGCTTGTACATCATATACACGATTCAAGTCCAACACAAATATACTGACAAAAACAATCACATTATTTTTTCCCTTTCTTTTCTTCAATTTTCAGGCAACATGCGGTCTTAAAAAAAAAATCATAAATTATATACTACACATATCATATTTATGTTACTAAGTGTAACTTAGGAATAAAGTGTGATTTTCTTTTTATGTTATAGGATAACATATTTTTTATCTTAACCTTAACTTTTCTTCAACATTATTTTTATAATGCTTATAATATTAATTCTTTATAATGTTTATTTTATAAATAAATAACATAACAATTACTATTATCAAGGAAAATGTTATAGTTTTAATTTAAAATATATATGGTAATATATCTATTCAAGAAAAATAATAATAATGTTCATATCTTATATTTCTGATGTCTTGCATATTTGCATTGTTTTAACCATTCATTCATAGGCATTTGCATCATATAGATTAGGATTTAGGCATGTTTAGGTTGCATTTGGCATACATATGTCTCTATCAGGTATTGGAACACCACATGGAGTTCTTGGAGACATTTGGAAGCAATGTGCTCAAAAAGGGGGTGAAAGATGAGCATGGATGGAGGCCTTCGAGACATCTTCTGTTGCTAAGATTTTGTGGAGACACATGAAATTGAGTTAGCTTTCTAATGGAAGTGGTTTCAAGTCATTTGGAGATGTAACGAAGAAGTTATGACCAATTTACTAGAGACATATCCATCCGGAGCGACCTGACCGGAGCGACCCTGGCTGGCCGCTGTGACTTCACTCCTGGAGCGACCTCGGCGCAGCGACTCACCCAGCCCGCTCGTCTTCTTCGACCAACCCGCAGCGACCACCCGGAGCGACCCCTCCTGGTCGCTCCACCCCTTTATGCTACCCGATTTTATGATTTTTCAAGGACCTTTTTGCAATTTCTTATGCACGTTTTTACTCTGAAAAACCTAATGTTTAAGTATGTTGTAGCCACTTTTTGGGCAGATAATCTTTGATCTATTGAAGAACACAAACTCTCTCAAGAAATTAATCTCTTTTTGGCTTGGTTTGTTATTGTTCTTGTGATCTCTCATCTATTTCTCTACATGATTAATCTGAAATCCATCATGGGTTTAAGAGGAATCATGGAGATTAGTGAGTAATCACCTTTTGAATTCATGGGTTAGGAGACTAAGGGTGATTAGGTTAGTTCTATGATGTTTTAGTGTAGATCATGTCATCTCCTTGCTAGTAGAGTGATTTCAATACATCATTTGAGTAGGCCACTCAAAGGGTGATCTCTAGGCATTTCTCACCCGACAGGTGTTCGATGAAATGCCCGAGTCAACTCTCCTAGGCTTTTAGTGTACTTTGCCAAAGACATTTGTTGTTAAAGATGCTAAGATAGCTAATAGACCTGTTGTGACTGATTGCTTGCATGTTATTCAACCAAGGACACTTGATGTTTGAGATGTGTTAGCAAATGAGCATTCATCTAGGCATAGAGCTTGCTTAGAATTGTGTCTAGGCTTAAGGTTGTTTGTTTGATCGTTTATTGTTCATCCTTAGTTCGAATCCTGATCACCCGAGGTCAAGTTCCTATACCCATGAGTTCTCCTTTCCAATAGCTTAAAAGTATCATTTTTATTGCTTTGCATTAGCTTTAATCATTAGTTTAGAAATCATCAAATCACTGGCTGCACTTAGATTAGGCAAATACTTGCATTCTCACTGCTTTGAGTCCCTCAGAACTGGTTCGACAACTTATTCATCACTATACTACAACATTTGTTTTAGGAACTTTGAAATTCCTAGCATCAAATTGGCGCCGTTGCCAAATTCTGAGTTTGATTTGAACATTGAGATTTAGTCATTTGCTTGAGACTAAGTCATTTTTATTTTTTTAAGTTACTGATTCTCTTCTTCACCTCTTTGTGATTTTCAGGTGTATGAACTTGAGGAGCAAGGGTACATCAAACCTTGTTCCAAGAGCCACAGACATCAGAGCTTTAGAGAGAGAGTGTGCTAGAAAAAGAAGAGAAGAAGAGCAACAAGCTCAACTGCAGCCACTGGAAGCTGCAATGGAAGAACAACAAAATCCTCAGAACCCCAATGGACCTCAACAGCGACCAGCTCGCCCCATTGGCACTTATGACCGCCCCAACATCCATGGTCCTAGACTTGGAATTCGAGCACCAGCTGTGGCTGCTAACAACTTTGAGATCAAGTCAGGACTGCTCAACTGCATAGAGAACAACAAGTATCATGGTCTGGCTGTGGAGGACCCATTTGATCACTTGGATAAGTTTGACAGCTACTGTGGTATGTCAAAGACTAATGGTGTGTCAGAGGATGCTTTAAAGCTCAAGCTATTCCCCTTCTCTTTGGGGGATAAGGCACGTCAGTGGGAGAAGTCTCTACCAAGTGACTCCATCACCACTTGGGAAGACTGCAAAAAGGCATTCTTGGAGAAATTCTTCTCCACCTCAAGAACTGCTAAGTTGAGGAACGAGATCTCCAGCTTCCAACAGAAGAACTTGGAAGGATTCAGTGAAGCTTGGGAGAGATTCAATGGTTACCAAGCTCAGTGCCCACACCATGGTTTTTCCAAGGAGAGCTTGCTGAGCACATTCTACAGAGGTGCTCTTCCTAAGTATAGAGCCAGACTGGATACAGCTAGCAATGGGTTCTTTTTGGGGAGAACTGAGGAAGAAGCAGAGGCTCTGGTTGACAACATGGTTAAGAGTGATGCAGTCTACAGTGGAGACCATGACAGAAGCAGTAGAGGTGATGACAAGCACACAAGGAATGAGATCAAAGCTCTTCAGGAGAAGATTGACACACTCATTGCTGATAAGGCCACACAAGCGCAGGTGAACTTTGTTGGTAACCCACAACAGGAGATACCTCCTACTGTCAATGAGGTTGATGGTTTGGAAGGGCAAGAAGAATTGTGTTTCATCAACAGCAATGGTAGCTGGTACAAGAAGGAACCCAACTTTCAGTACAACAACTACCAACAGAAGCCCTATTCCAACAACCAGCAGAGTGGTTATCAGCCAAGAAACAACCAGCAGAGCAACTATCAGCCTCAGCAAAGCCCCTCTCCTAGCTCTTCTGCCCCTCAAGAGAGCAGCACTGATGCATTACTGAAACAGATCTTGGAGTCTCAGACTAGAAGTGAGAAGCATGTGGGCTATGAGCTGAAGAACCTTCACTCCAAGATTGATGGGAGCTACAATGAGCTCAACAACAAATTCTCCCACCTTGCTTCTTCTGTCAAGAATTTGGAGAATCAGTTTGCTTCCATGAGCACCCACCAGAATCGTCAGCCAGGATCTCTACCTGGAAAATCTGATCAAAATCCCAAGGACGCAAAAGCTGTCACACTCAGGAGTGGTAAGCAGTTACCTCCTAGAACCCTCACCAAGGATGCTGAGAAACAAGGTGAGGAGATAGCCATCAATCTAGATGATGAAGTGGTCATTGTTGATGAGAAGACAGATGATGAGATCTTGGAGAAGATTGAGAAAGATAAGGGTAAAGGAAAGGTTGGAGAAGAGAAGAAGACAACAAAAGATGGTGAATCTGCTGCTCCAGCAGGTGAGAGCTCTTCTGTCCCTCCTCCCTATGAACCCAAGCTTCCATTCCCTGGTAGATTCAAGAAGCAGCTGCTACAGAAGTACAAGGCTTTGTTTGAGAAGCAGATGAGTGAAGCTCAGGTTACAATGCCCATCATTGATGCTTTCATGCTGATTCCTCAATACAGCAAGTTCTTGAAAGATGCTGTAACTGCTAAGAAGAAGGAGATGGAGGGCATGATGGTTCTGAGCCATGAGTGCAATGCCATCATTCAGAGGCTTAATGCTCCAGAGAAGCTAGAGGATCCAGGATGCTTCACACTACCTTGTGCTCTTGGACCTATGGTTTTTGAGAAATGTCTCTGCGATTTGGGAGCTAGTGTCAGCTTGATGCCTTTATCTGTGGCAAAGAAGCTTGGCTTCACTCAATACAAGAAGTGTAGACTCTCTCTGGTGTTAGCTGATCGTTCAGTGAAGTACCCTGTGGGCATCCTAGAGAACCTCCCTGTGAAGATTGGAGGGTATGAGATACCTACAGATTTTGTGGTGCTTGAAATGGGTGAGGAGGCTCAAGACCCATTGATTCTTGGAAGGCCATTCTTAGCTACAGCAGGAGCTATTGTGAATGTGAAAGAAGGCAAGATTGACCTCCATTTGGGTAAGGCGAACATCCTCCACTTTGACATCAAGGAGAAAATGAAGAACCCCACTGTGTTTGGACAAGCCTTCATCATTGAAGAAATGGGCCCTCCTGCTGATGATCACCTTGGTGAGCTACCACCTGAGGAAGATGGGGTGTTAACTCCACTTTCTGCACCTACTCCAGCCTGATCCAAAGGAGGCAAAGTCAAGCTAGAGACTTAAAACAAGCTCACTTGGGAGGAAGTCCCATGAGTATCCTTGTATATATTGCATTAGTATTTTTATTTTCATCTTACTGCATAAAGCAATGGGAAAATGAAGTTGTGTGCAGGTAAAAATAGGCAAAAGGAGTGACACAAGGACGAGCAGAGCCCAACGACCAGTCACAGCGGCTCTGCCTGGTCGCTGTGACTCCATCAGCACGGAGCGGTCTTGGCGCAGCGGCTGATCCCCGTCGCTCGCTTCATTCTGGAGCGACCTCCCACAGCGGCTCATGGAGGTCGCTGTGAAGACATCACCAGCAGCGACGCACCCGCAGCGACATGTCCCCATCGCTCGTCTTCTTCGGCAGCGGTTAACTGGAGCGGGTCTCCCTGGTCGCTGAGAAGCCATCACCCGCAGCGACCCTACCTGGTCGCTGTGACCTCACCGAGCCGGAGCGGCCAGCCTCAGCGGGTAGCACAGGTCGCTCGTTGTTCCGAGCAAACCTGGAGCGACCCATCACAGCGGGTCCCCTACCTCGCTCCACTCCAGGTAACCTGCAACCCTTGTTTATCCCAGTTTTTCTTTGCATTTTACCTTTCCATTAGGTGTCTCCCTCACACAGAGACTGTGTGATTTAAGTGTGGGGGAGGTACCAAGTATTTGATCATGTTTGCTTTGATGATTCTGAGTCTCATGCATTACATTTTACATTCTTATTTGCATAGAAAAACCAAAAAAAAAAGAAAAATTTAAAAAAAAAAAAAAAAAAAAAAAAAAAAATTTGAAAACACACAAAAAGAATCATTTAGTGTATCATTTGCATACTTTAGGATTGAGTCTAGAAGCATATAGGTTGCATTCATTTGCATTGGGAGCTGATTTAAAACGCCTTGTAGGGAGCATTGTCTAGCCTTGTATAGTTCATGCACCTCTCTTGAAAACCTTGTAAGCTTTGTGCCTTGAAAACTCTCTCTGAAACTCAATCTCTTAAGCCAACTACAACTTTGAATCGAACTGAATGAACTTAATTTCTTGCTCATGGTCCCTTGTGTGCTAAGTCATGGATATTCACACTAGAGTTGTCACATCTTTTATGCCGATCTTTTTGACAATCTCTAGTGGCATTCCACTCCCTAAAACCCTCTCCTCCTTTTAAGCCTTAATTGTTTGTTGAGTGAGGCCTTTTTCGGAAAGTCTTACATGCGCATAATCTTGAGAGTATTGGGAACGACAATGCTCAGTCTTCATTCTTGCTAGATTGCTTACGCTATTGTCTAGCCATAGGTGGGGGTGAGTGTTGTAAAGTTTGAACTTGAAAGTTGAATGGGAATGAATGAACTCTTGTGCTTAATTGTCTTATTGGGAATTGTATAAACCTCTAGCTCAAAGTTGTGAAAGTCTTGGCCCCCAAATAAAAAAAAAAATAAAAATAAGAAAAAAAAAAAAGAAAAAAAAAGAAAAAGGGGGCTAGCAAAGTGAGAATGAGCTTAGAGGCTGTGTTTTAAAAGTTTAAATATTTCCCTTGATTGAGAGTTTGTGGATGTGTTCTTGAGATTTTTGGGTGAGAGATGTGAGATGGGTGTAACTTGGGATTTCAATTGTGTCACTTGTATGTTTGAAAAAGGGTAGAACAATGAAGATTGAGCATTGTATGCATTAGTTGATCCCTTTCTTAGATATATTATGTGCAATGTCAAGGCTACTTGTTTTGAGTGTTAAACCTTGAAGATAATGAGTTATGAAACCTTTGATCACTAGAGCGAAAAAGCCTTCCCTTACCCAAATGACTTGGACCAATTGGCCATTTGCATAGAGCTCACTTGTTGTATTGCTTAATGAATGTGAGAGTTGGCTGAATTGAATGTGTGAATGCATAATGTTGAGTTGAGACAGGCCTAGAGAAGCTAGAGGATAATAAGAGAGAGTGTGCTAGTACTGAATTCTTATGTTGAAGCAAGTGCTTTTGTGTTTCTCTTGGCTATGAGCTCCCACTTTCAAACCTCTTCCCCTATGAGTCCCAGAAAGTTCACTTGAGGACAAGTAAAGGACTAGTGTGGGGGAGTTGATGTCTTGCATATTTGCATTGTTTTAACCATTCATTCATAGGCATTTGCATCATATAGATTAGGATTTAGGCATGTTTAGGTTGCATTTGGCATACATATGTCTCTATCAGGTATTGGAACACCACATGGAGTTCTTGGAGACATTTGGAAGCAATGTGCTCAAAAAGGGGGTGAAAGATGAGCATGGATGGAGGCCTTCGAGACATCTTCTGTTGCTAAGATTTTGTGGAGACACATGAAATTGAGTTAGCTTTCTAATGGAAGTGGTTTCAAGTCATTTGGAGATGTAACGAAGAAGTTATGACCAATTTACTAGAGACATATCCATCCGGAGCGACCTGACCGGAGCGACCCTGGCTGGCCGCTGTGACTTCACTCCTGGAGCGACCTCGGCGCAGCGACTCACCCAGCCCGCTCGTCTTCTTCGACCAACCCGCAGCGACCACCCGGAGCGACCCCTCCTGGTCGCTCCACCCCTTTATGCTACCCGATTTTATGATTTTTCAAGGACCTTTTTGCAATTTCTTATGCACGTTTTTACTCTGAAAAACCTAATGTTTAAGTATGTTGTAGCCACTTTTTGGGCAGATAATCTTTGATCTATTGAAGAACACAAACTCTCTCAAGAAATTAATCTCTTTTTGGCTTGGTTTGTTATTGTTCTTGTGATCTCTCATCTATTTCTCTACATGATTAATCTGAAATCCATCATGGGTTTAAGAGGAATCATGGAGATTAGTGAGTAATCACCTTTTGAATTCATGGGTTAGGAGACTAAGGGTGATTAGGTTAGTTCTATGATGTTTTAGTGTAGATCATGTCATCTCCTTGCTAGTAGAGTGATTTCAATACATCATTTGAGTAGGCCACTCAAAGGGTGATCTCTAGGCATTTCTCACCCGACAGGTGTTCGATGAAATGCCCGAGTCAACTCTCCTAGGCTTTTAGTGTACTTTGCCAAAGACATTTGTTGTTAAAGATGCTAAGATAGCTAATAGACCTGTTGTGACTGATTGCTTGCATGTTATTCAACCAAGGACACTTGATGTTTGAGATGTGTTAGCAAATGAGCATTCATCTAGGCATAGAGCTTGCTTAGAATTGTGTCTAGGCTTAAGGTTGTTTGTTTGATCGTTTATTGTTCATCCTTAGTTCGAATCCTGATCACCCGAGGTCAAGTTCCTATACCCATGAGTTCTCCTTTCCAATAGCTTAAAAGTATCATTTTTATTGCTTTGCATTAGCTTTAATCATTAGTTTAGAAATCATCAAATCACTGGCTGCACTTAGATTAGGCAAATACTTGCATTCTCACTGCTTTGAGTCCCTCAGAACTGGTTCGACAACTTATTCATCACTATACTACAACATTTGTTTTAGGAACTTTGAAATTCCTAGCATCAATTTCCAATTGATTTTTGATGCTGAAGGGAATTAAAATGGGCCAAAGTATTTTATTATTAATGTTGAAGAAATGATCAAGATGGGCCGCAAAAATGACTCCAAAAAATATTTCATATCCCAGATTATAACTATAATCACCTCAATATATAAGGGTCAGTATACATATGTTCGATTATTTTCGGATATCCATTCGGTTTCGGGTATTACCCGTTCGGGTTCGGATATCCAATCTCTCATAACTTAATATCCATTTGAGTATTTTGCTAATTCGGTTCGGATTTTGGTTCGGGTTTTTATGGTCGGGTACGGGTGTAACTTCGGATATCATGTAAAGTGCCCATCCCTATAACCTAAGATCCGATATGAGATGATCCGATAAAAACCAAAAAAATAAATAATATTTTTTGAAATGTTTATTAAATAATTCATACTTCTTAATATTATATAAAATTGAAAAAAATAATCATTTAGACTTTAATGAGATTTGTATTATGTCATTTGAATAAAATAAAACAATGGTAATAAGAAACTTTATTATTGATATGAAAATATTATTTTCTTTTTTTGGTTACTAATAAGCTATGATAAGTTTGTATTTTTATTTATGTTAGATCTAAAAATTAATTTTAAGATAATTCTAAAAACAAATTGAACACTCAAAATTTGCATATCATTATTATGTAAAAATGACATGCTAATATTTTTTTAATTTGCATGTATATTCTCATATCCGATCTTTAAAAATATTATAGATTGAAAAATGATATTCAAATTAAATGGAAAATATAATTTCCATAAATTTAAAATTATTATCATTCACAAAATATGGAAAATATTAGTTACCATAGTTATAGAGAATATTCTATTTTTAGTTTAAATTAAATGTCAATGAGAGATACTTGTAAATATATTGATATGCAGGGGCAAAATTCTATTTTTTTAAATAGGATTCTGCTTTAATAGTATAGATTTTAGTTTATTATTTTTGAAACTTATATAAATAATGGGTAATGGCACTTCGGTTATATTTTGATTTGATATGGGTTTGGTTCGGTTCGGTTTATTCATATACTTGCATTCTTTTTATGTTATGTTATCTTTGTTTCATGTAACCAATGAGGGTATAATATTTTCTGTACAGAACATAATCTGGATTTTCACCAAACAACGACGTTAGTTATGCATCACCTTAGAGTCAAAAGGAGGCTTTTCAAGATTACCTTCATCAAACTGAATGCTAAGTAACATCAGAACATGTAGATAAGATATTTCAAACTTGTTTGCCGTCGGAAATATTTTTGTTTTAAAGTTTTATAATATAAATTAAAATATAACATGTATACATTTTAAAATTTCAATTTTTACTGAATATTTTTAGTTAACTTTTTTTAAAGAAGAAATTTTAACTTCTAGCAACCGCCTTCAATTTTGCTGGAATCAGTTTTTGATTTTAAGAGGTTTTGAACAGTTTGAAACGATTTATAACGTTTTCTATGCGTTTGCGGGTGGTAGTGAAAAAAACAGTCTTGTCCTTAATAGAATGCCAAATATAATTAACAACTTTTTTTTTGTTAGCCATTTGAATTTTGAAGTTTATAAGTGGGAGTTTGTATTTTGGTGAGAATAATAGGTGTTATGTGGCTTGAATTATATTTGATTTATGTTTTAGAGTTTACGATTTGGTTAACTATGGTATAGGGTTTAGTATTTGTTTTATTATATGAAAATTATATAACCTATTTTATAAAATATGATAATTTTAGGAGATGATATGTTATATATCATAGACTAAGATTCCATGTATATTAATGAGTTTTCAGAAACACCTTATATTATATAGTTGATTATTATGATAATATGTATTAATGAGTATTCACCTAACCATTTATATAATGTAGCCATTGACTATTCTGGTTTGGTAATATATCGGCCAATGTATTCAATGTAACCTTTATTACCTATTAATATTAGCAGTTTATTATCTTTTGGGAAGCTTCTAGCTACTGCTTCATCAAGGTGGAATGTCTAGTTGTAGCAGCTAGTACTAAGACTCTTTCTTCATCCTTTGTGCGCTCTCCGGTTTATCATGAATTCGTCTTCATCTTTAGCATAGCTTCATATTCTCCAGGATTCTCGCACCTCCCCAACATGCTATCAACCTAAATAATTTCGTTTTGAATCAAAAGATACCTAGAAGGCATAAGAAACTGTAGGGAGATCGTGATACAAATTAACATAAAGTTACAGGGAAGCAGGTATTCAAAAAACGGAAAGCAAGGAAGAGCTCTGTTTTTAAAGTCTTGCAACATACCTCATCCACACAAAAAAACACGATTAGAGCTATATTACTTGCTAAAAAGAAAACAGCTTTCACGTGCTTCTCTCCCTCACCAAACCACTGCAAGAAAAATCTTTGTGTTAAATCCAATCTTACAGGAAATATTACAGAGTCACATCACTGTTTTAAGAAGTATTTTCGAGGAAGAATTAGCAATCTGCACTATTTTCATGTGTAAAAAAATAAGAAAACAACAACACAAAACAGCCTTGATATATGAAACTGGAAGTTACATACTTGCTTATGTCCTCATGGACGATCAAGAAAGTGAGATTGGATTGTTTCCTTCTGGTGGATTACATACTTGCTCGTGATTGTTTCCTTCTGGTGGATTCAGTTACAGATCATGCTCCAAAAGAGCTTTCATTAGGTGCTCTGTCTCCACAATCTTCATCTCCAGATTCATGGCCGTCGTAGTCAAACCTGTTGCTCAGCCTCGTTCGTATAAGTCCACGATCATTCTCTCAGATTCGTCACCATCTGAACAACTGAATCTCTCAACCACTCGAGCTTTTCTAAATACAATTTCAATGTTTGAATACTTAAAATTCTCCGAGATTAACCACAAAAATTCACTCTAATTACTGAATACCTCAAGAAGACGGGAGAGTACCTTCTTGCGCACTCATCCACCGATCGTGTCATTGCTACCTTGATTGCTTCGACTCCTCTATCCAACAGTCGTCGTCATATCCAGTCCGCCTTCAACCTCTAGAAAAAGCAACACCACATGGAACATGGCAAGGATGAATCATGAGAAAAATCAGGAGAAGATTTATAATAATGTTATTTAGATACTCAGATTCCTGTTAGATGCCGAAAGATATGAGATATAGAGATTTAGTTAGAACAAACTTTTTGAAATTAGAATCGTAGAAAAGAAAGAAAATATTTCTTTTTTGAAACACAAGGAAGAAAAAAACATTTAATGAAAAGTATAACCTAAAAATAAGTCAGTGGCAAAAAATAGTAAATACTATTGAAAATCAAGGGCCCCTCAAAAAAGGGCCTTGTGTTTTAATAGTATAGATATACAAAATTAAATGATTACTTAATCCGTGTGCATAAGTTTAAAATGACACTTAACATGAAACATAGGGAATAGTATAATAAAAAGGTAAAATAATAGAGGAATTTTATGATTGAGATATTCACTTTAATTTTTTCCTAAATACTTAAAAGATTAATAAAATATTAAACTAGTAACATTTCATGATTGAGATATTCTCTTTAAAATTCTTAGAGTTAAAAATATTCCGACTTTTCTTGATATTTTATTTACTTCCTCTTATTTTTTTTATATTTACGAAGAGTATCCCGATTCCACTTGTATGGTTTAAACTAACGCATATGATCAGCTTAGAACTTTTAGCAAAGGTGACGCAAAGGTGAACCGCAGATCACGCATTCGTTTTTCTCGGAGCGAAGAACCCATGTGAAAACCTCGGCAAGCCGTTTGAAATTACGGTGCACATGCCTTTTTTGAAACACGTTTTATTTACTTCCTAAAACATCACTTCTTAAGAAACACAAAAAAATATTTTACCCAAAAGTTCAATCCGGTTACAAATACACCTGTTGGTTTACTCTTCGACAATTATAGTAGGGGCAAGTGCAACTGCGACTTATCTTTATTTTCTTGTATTTACATACATCGTAAAAAGGTGGTTTCCAATAAGAGGTTGTTTTCAAATATAGAACCTGAGAAATGGGCCTATTTAAATGATCCTTTGGAGTAGATGAAAACGACAAAAATGAGTTCTGAGAGTAAAAACGATCTTCAATCATTAGTCATTACCAAGATCGGCCATGAGATTTTTGAAGTTTTAAACAATTTAATAAATATTTTAATAATTTGCTAGCAAAAATTTCTTATAAATTTGGGATTTTATGTATATAATTATTTTCACAATTTTGAAACACTTGGTCATGGTCCATGACTGGTTCTGGTGTGTACCAACTTGCATTAATAGGTTTCACATTCTTTTGTTTAATTACTTTCATTCCCCACTTAATTAATTTTTTGACCATAATTTTTTTTATTACAAAGGCTCATTTTCAAAGTATTAAATGTGTTCTTGAACATCCTCCAGGCAGAAAGGGATGTCTGTTTGATTGTATTAATGTCATCTACATATCACTTTTGGTTACATAAATATAGTATTGAGCATGGATCGGATATCCGAGTTTCTGAAAGTATTTGTGATTTACTTGTATGTTACGGATATTTGTTTTCCGATTTTTATTTGTTTCGAAAAATATGGATATCTAAAAAAACGGATATCCAAAAAATAAATAGATATTTATGGATATTTACGGATGTCTCATCCGTTTAGAGTAATACAAATAATCTCAAAATTTTGTTACAATTTTTTTGTAAAATATTTTTGCATGATATATAAAATAAAAATTAAAATAGTGAATCTACATATTTTGGAAATTTTAAAAAATTAGTTAACAATTATAATAACATAATTTTTAAAAAAAATTATAATTTTCATAATATTTTTCTCTTCTTTTTATATAATATTTTATATTAATTAATAATGTAAATAGAATCTATCAAATCATATGTTAGAATAATAATTATATAATTTTATATATTTAAAATTTTAAATATAATCAAGATATACATGTATTTATATATTGTTGGATCGCAGCGGATATCTGCTTCCCAAAATTTTAATATTTTTGATTTATTTCAATTTTAACAATCTTAATTTTTAATATTTGTTTTATTTTGAAAATTTACAGATATCCGAAATTTTTGGATCAGATCGAAACGAGGAGTCCAGAATAATTTTTCAGCGGGTGCAAAATATAATAAAGGACTAAGGGGACATTAAATTTGAGATTTGAAGGGGGTGCACAACACTTCTAAACCATCTCATCTAGTTGGTTTCTTTGTATTTTTACATACAAAACTTTAAAATTACGGTGTACATGCCACCATAATCTTGGCATTGGCTTCATCCCTAATCGAAACGAATAACAAATCTAATCAAGTTTAACATATGAAATGTTTAGTTCTACATAAATATACGTGTCTACCAATAAGTATCTTTTTGTCTACCAATGAGTACTTTTTTTTGACAAAAGGGCAAACCACCAATGAGTACTACATAAGCTAGTTTTGTAAATTTCAGCAAGATATACTGTCTGGAACTAAGACCATTCCCTCCCCATTAGGGGTTTATAAGAGAAGCTCACACAATTCCCAAAAAAAAATTATATAGTAAGCTGATTTTGGTGAACCTGTATCACGTGAAGTCTCTGGTAAGAGGCGGTTCAACCACTGTTTCGTGGATCCTACGAGATATGGCAGCACGCGATTTGTTCGTTTATTTTTTATTTTTTAAATCATACAAAAAAATATAATAATGAAAAGTTTATTTTGGGAATATCCATGATTAACTTAGCTATATTAATGTATGTGTGTGTGGCAAAGCTAGATTCGTATGAACCGATTAAAATCAGAAAACGATCGATAGGATCGGGGGAGATTTAATTTCACCCACATGCTTGTCATCATTCCTTTTATGTGGTAGCAACATATACAGATTTATAGGCATACCTCATTTATTAGTGTGGGCTACCTAGGTTCTTGAATAATTGAGGTTTTTTTTTTGACATCGAATAATTGAGGTTTAATCAGTCGATGATATTTATTTATTTATTTATTTATAACTGTATGAATTTCAAAGGTTTTTGTGTCCAAAAATTAATCACACGATGTTTTGCATCCACATACATATGGATGATTGAATCCATTTAAAGCACAGCTAAGTGACCAGTGCTACTCGAACTCAGGACAGAAGTTTCAGCCATAGCACTTTTACCACTAGATTAAGGCGATCTGGTTTATTTATTTATTTGGGGAGTAAGCAAAAATACAGGCTAAAATTCTATTATTTTGTGAAGTTTCTTCAATTTTTATTTTTTTATTTAAACCTGATGGATATAATTAAAAAGCTAATAACATAATGTAAATTTAATATTTGGAGATTTAAAACATATATAAAAATAACAAACACTTTTTATAGTAAGATATCTATACTCTATACATAAAAACTCGCATATATAAATACAATTGAAAAATAAACTCAATGGGTTTGAGAGAAGTATCTATAGTATTGAAAGAAATAACATGTCAGTGAAAATAATATATGTCATTTGTAACTTCTTTTTCTTTTATGTATTTCAACGTTCACGATTATATGTAGGTATATGATCGTATGAAAAATAGACGGTACATAGAGAAGTTAGGGGCCGGGAATGTGATTACAAAATTGCATGCAGATACAGCATGAGAACGTACGTGAATCAAAAGACATTTTAGGTACCAATCAATAAAAGAAATGTAAGATAAACCAGAAAATTGTTTCAATAACAAATACTATCAAACAAGTGATGGAAAAATTAAGGTGTAGGAGAACCACAAAAGTGGCACCTCTCATATTTTAGTAAATTCACGACCAAAAAAAAAGAATAGAGATATATATAGAGAGAGAAACAAAGAACGAATAAGAACAAGAATGATTCAACAAACCCATGATCACTGTTATCATTTGCCTACCACGTCACTTTCTTGTCCATTTCTTTAATTTCCTTAAATTTAACTGACCCTCGAGAAATGGAGAATTGTGTCGGTTTTCTCCAACTTTTTCCGAACTAGTCTGATTCCTTTTATCATACTCCCTCTGTTTCATTATAAGTGTCGTTTTAGACTTGTGCACACGAATTAAGAAATCATTTAATTTTGCATATTTTCAGTATAAAAACATCATTACCGATACAATTCAACCAATAGAAAAATAGAATAGAGAATAAAGTTAATAACTTTTGCATTGAAACTCTAAAATTACACTTATTTTGCAACGAAAAAAATTCTCTAAAACGACACTTAATATGAAACGGAGGGAATATTATTGAAACAAACTAAGAAGAAAATGTGTATTCAACCAGTCTATCAATACTAATGCATATTACTTACTACATTAGACAGTTCTTTTTCTTGGTTAAAACAATGTTAAGAAAAAGATGATTTAACCTATTTTGCCAAAAAAACTAAACATCGTAAATAGTCGATTTCACTTTGAATTGAATCTATATGGCGGTAATTACAACCGCAATTCTTTTACCATTAGACCAATTCGACATTTGATCAGTTTTGTTTTTTTTTCCGCTAAAATATATTAGACCGTTACCAAAAAGTTATAGATGCATGCATCCTTTTTTTTTTTTACAAAAAGGCATAACAATACATGCATCCTTATTTGAAATATTTGTTTTTAAGTTCATTGAAAATAAAATGTCATTAACTAGTATGAAAATAAATGTTAGAAAACTTTCACAGAATTAAAGTAACCAAAAAGACTGGGTGTTAATTCATTAAATTCAATATTACAAAAACCGATTGAGTCCTGAAAATGTGAATAAAAAAAAAGAAGAACTGCAGAAACAAAAGATATACTTAAGAGTCTAAAAACACTTCCATCAATAGAATGAGATAGAAGTTCTCAAAAAATGATTAATTGTTAATTAAAGAAAAAGTGATTGGTGAGTTTTTGAGATTGGTATTAAAACTCCATCAATCACTTTTGTTTTAACTAGCAACTAAGCACTTTTTGAGAACCTCTTTCACATATAATTGATGGAGGTGCTCTAAAACACGAAAGCACAGTGGAGAGGTGTTGTCCAGCCAGCATATGATGACGTGGTCTATATAGCTCTCTAGTGTGTCTGCAAACTCTAAAGAAACGCTTGGAGAGGTCACGTGATGTGCACAAGAATTTCAATTTCATGCAATTAGTATTAATTACGCCTCTTCATAACGCATCATTTTTTGTTTATGAACTTAATTAATTGTTCTCACGCGCGATGCTTCTTTTGGCGCATAGATTTGTGCCTAAAACATGCATGATTTACCGATTTCTTTGTGTACAAGGCTTGAAAACGTGTTCTTCTAAGCCAATCTGATCAGAAAATGCGAATGGAACTTTTCCTATTCTTTCAACTTTAATTAATCATTGGAAATACCATAATGTTAAAGAAAACCGCGTACACTATCTGAACGTAGATGCTTTCATCACCTAAAAATGCATTGGTTTAACCTAGTCATCATCTACGAATTTTTAGATATTTTTGTTCTTTGATGATCAATTTCACCTAGACTTCTTTACAAAATGTCAAATACTAGTTCATATTAAACGCATCCCCATTGTTTCATCTGCATACATTTCTGGGCAACAAAGAGAATCACTACAAGAAAAATTGTTTTTAGCTACGATTTAGCCACAAAAATTTTGTGGAAAGAAGAAAATAGTCACAAAATATCTACAAACACAAATTTGTGGCTATTACATACCTTTTTGTGGCTAATTAGCTACAAATTTCATTTTGTAGCTATTTGAAGATTGAAAGCCATAATTAGCTACGAAAATAAATTGTGGACATATGTATCTTCAATTACCCACGACTTAATTCGTAGAATATCTAGCCACAACCAAAATCGTGGATATTCAAAGAAATTGAATTTTCAAAATTTAAACTCTATCTTTGAATGTCTACATTTAATCACAAACCTTTTAATATAAAACAACAAATAATATGGTAAAATAAAATCAAATAACAAATTTTGAAAAATAAATATAATAAAATTTTCTGTATTATAAAAAATAAGCATACTCTAAAAATTGATAATATATTTAATCGTAAAATTTAAATATTTAAGTATATACTATAAAATATAAAATATATAATATGTCAAGACCCAACATTTATGAGAAAATTGAAAAAAATCAGTTATAATCAATAAAATCAAACATTTATAATATATTTCCTCAAAATTATAAACCCTTAACCTAACCCTAATACCCTATTTCCAGACATACTACTGAAACTCAAAAATAAATTTTAATGTTGATTCAATATGCTAAGTTTCCAAATATATTTTTAAACTTAACTAATCCCAAACATTAAACCTAACATATAAATTTTCTTCCAAACCCTTCTGTACTTACAAACCCTAAACACTAAACTATAACTCTATACCCTAAATCACCAAACAAAATACCAAATATAATATTTTCAATTTAGAATAAGTTACAGATTTTGATTTTCCAAATTTTAATCTTATCTGTTACTCTGAATCTTAAACCATATAATCCAAACTCTAAACTAATAATTTATTTGAAGGTTAGATATATTATTAAAGGGTTAATGTTACCCTTAAACTTCAGTTCCACAAACAAAACAAGTAAAGCTTTGAAGATTAATTATTAAACGATGAAAAATGACTGAAAAGGTAAAATAATGGAATATTGTCATTGGTTGAATACTCAAACACACGGATCACTCTTTTCCACCATAGATACATTTTGATCCAACGACTCAGATCTTCTCTACGTCTTCTCCATTGTGTGTTTCTTTCTTCCCTTATCCTATTTTGAACCTTTCATTCTCTGTCTTTCCTATGTCATCTTATCCTAACTAGTAACCATTGTTTCTTTTTTTTCTTTACAGAATCAAATTTCTTTATTTGTATATGCAAAGCTTCCCATCTCATCTTTTAGAGATGTCATCACATCTGCAGTGGAATCCTTTCCGAGAGACTGCGGTGTACTGGCGGAGAAGAAATTAAGTAACAGCTATGGATTCTCTCTTTTCCTTTCTCTCTCTCTCTCTATTTGATTATGATATTTTTTTTTCTTGGTAAAGAAAGGTGGATGAGGCAGAAAAAGATGATGTTTGGTTGTGAAGAGGAACCTTGCTATCTCTCCTGGTCTCGTGATGCCTCTCAGCTTCAAGCCATCTGGATTTGTGGTGTTTGTTGACCTTCATGGCCTGCTCTGCATCCGGCTCGGCTCAAGAGAATCTTTCTGACCTGAGACAATGAGACATGCTTAAGAGAATCAAGATGTGGAAGCGTTACTATCGGACTTCTCTCCGCCAGTCGCAGTGCAGTAGTGGTGCTCCCAAGTCACAGGGTTGTGGTGGTGGTCGCTGTAAGTCCAATTGAAGAGGCGGCGGTGAAGATGTGGTTTATTTTTTTTTTTTTTAGATTTTTCTTTTGATGTGGTTTATTTTTGTAAACCAATTTAATTTGTAAACCAATTTAGTTTGTAAACCAAATTTAATTTATAAAACAAAAATTTCATTGGTAAAAAGAATAATTAGCTTGTAAACTAATTTAATATATAATTTTGTGATTTATATTTCTATATTTTAAAAATAAATATGTTTTAGCAACTATTTTTTTTGTTCAAAATATTAGCAACAATTTATAGTGTGACTTTTTGTGGCTAAAATAGCTACAAAATACTGTCTCCGCTATTTGTGGAAATTAGCCACGAAAATCGTTTGCAGCTATGTTGCAGAGAGACGGCCATAACTAGCAACGTTTTATCGATTGCCACAAGCTCATAGTTAACGAAAATTATTTGTGGCTATCTGTAGCTATAGGTCAAATAGCCACAAAAATAAGTCAATAGCCACAAATTATTTTGTAGCTATTTTCAGTTTTTCTTGTAGTGAATACATACAAATAATATTAAGAGAAATATACTTTAAAATAGTACTAAACTACATATTTATTTTAAAATAGCTCATAATTTTTTTTCTGAAAGGAAAAAATATATTTTAAATCATTAAATTTCGAATTTGATTGAAATAAAATATTAATTTTTTGGTAAAAAAAACACTCAATTTTTATTAACAAGTTATTTTAATCATAAACTTTTATTGACTATATCATTCTAGTTTTATCAGTAGTCAACATTTATAGTTGATTAATGTCATGTTTAAAATAATTTTTAAAATTGATGTTTTGACACAAATATAAATCAACATTTTCAACAATTGTGTGCTATTTGTCATAATTGTTTTTGTATTATGTAAAAGATTTGTTCAACAATTACATTTAGTTTGAATAATTTTGAAATAAATTAGCCAATACCTACAATCATATATAATCGTAAACTAGGTCTATATATTTAATAGATTTTATCACATAGTGAGGTGGAACATTTTGGATCGCCCAAATCAAATTATATGTATCTTTTTGTGATGGACCGAGAGGCCAAATCTAATCAACTAGTCTTCCGGTGACCTGACCATCCGCGTTAGTCAGATCCGGTTACTCGTAAAGGGAATTAGATATCCATGTTACCTAACCACAAATATGAATAATTTGGAAGGAAAGTTTCGAACCCACGATCCTTAGGATCTTTATGAGTCGCCTTGACCACCTGTTCATACCCTTGTGATTAAAAAGAAAAGAAAGATGAAAAGAAAATAATCTAGTGATGATTTCCAGTTTTCCACTATGTTGGTCGATGTTGGGTAGACTTTTGGGCACCGTTATATTCATGTTATAAAGTGCAAACTTACTATGGTAATCTGATTTTTGAAAGTTAATCAAAGAAGAAGCCGTGAAGGAAATGAAATTGTGGAAATGTACATGTGAGATGCGAGTGGGGAAGAAAAGGAGCAGAGAGTTTAGTGAATGAGAAAATGCAACGCTTCCTACTAATTTCTCCACTTGTCATGCAACCAGTCTGAGTTCGTTTCCCCCTTTCGATTCTTTTTTTTGAGCAACCCGATTCTTACTGTTATTTTATTCTACACGTCACACGCTTCAAATAATTCAAAATTTTAAAATTAAAATATTTTGAATATATGAATAGTTATTTTGGAGCTATATATAAACCACATTACACTCATTAGTTTCCTCCATAAAATAAATAGAAGTATCTTAGAGAGAGACAGAGAAAGAGCGAGAGGGAAAGAAAAGCTTTAGGGTTTCAAAAAAACTGAGACTCTTTAAAATGGGCGTCATGATCAATCACCATTTGCTCGCTATCATCTTCGGCATCTTAGGTAACGTTTTAATGATACATCCACAAAGACAAATCCTAGTTTGTTCCTCAGCAATTCTCTTTTTGCTCTCTAAGCTATTTTCTTTGGTCGATCGTTAATATATCTTAACTAGTCTTACCTGAATTATTAGAACGGGAATCTCTATAATAAAGAACTTACAGCAGCAACGATAATGTTGCAACCTCGTATCTACGATTCTGTTTTCAAAAATATGAGTATAAATAACCATGTGTACGGTTCCACTGTATTAGTATCCGTGAAATAAACAGAAATGTACTATATATATATAATTAAGAAACTAAATTTAAATGACGGAAAGTTTATCATGAACCACCTACTTCTTTTTTTAAGAAAGGTTTTCGTGAACCACCTACTTTTATATGTGTATATATATATATATATTTCTTACTTTGTTTCTAGATTTTTATTCATTAAAAACTAGACGAGTCATTTGGAATCATTATTGATCTTTTTTATCATGTATTAAAATCCCAAACTACCAAAAATATATCAATACGGAAGTTTTCAAATTGAAATCGTCACGAAATGTTGTTCATATACACGGTACGTGTAGTGAGGTTAATGCAGCAATTTAGTTTCGCGTTGAGGTTGGTTAGAGAACTTGGATTTTTTTTTTTTAGAGAACTTGGATTGATTCATTTACATTTACTCATGTCTCCACAAAACTAGAAGCTTTTTATTTCAATGAACTCATTTCTTTTATTGTTATATTTCACAAAATTACAGGAAACGCAATATCCTTCTGTGTATTCCTTGCTCCATTGTAAGTATACAACCATTTCTTTATACTATTAATTTATCGAGATTGGTTATGTGAAACAAAATAAATTATTAGAATTGTTAGCTACGAAAATGTTTTTCTGATTGTTGTTGTGATTTTTTTTGCAGGCCAACGTTTTACAGAATATACAAGAATAAGTCTACGGAAAGTTTCCAGTCACTACCGTACCAAGTGTCGCTATTTAGCTGCATGCTATGGCTCTATTACGCATTGATCAAGCAAGACGCCTTTCTCCTAATTACCATCAACTCCTTTGGCTGTGTCGTGGAGACTATCTACATTGCCTTGTTTTTCGCTTATGCCACCAGGGAAAAAAGGGTAATTTTCTTAAAATGTAGCTAAGCAGTAAGCATGGAGGATAATGAATCATACCTCTAAATTATTTTCTTATGCGTTGCAGATGGCAGCTATGAAGTTGTTCTTCACGATAAACGTTGCCTTCTTCTCGTTGATCCTAATGGTTACACATTTTGCGGTTAAAAACCCTAGCCTCCAAGTCTCTGTCATTGGTTGGATTTGTGTTGCCATTTCTGTTTCTGTTTTCGCTGCCCCTCTAACGATCGTGGTACCTAAGCGTTTTATTCACAACCTTAATTCAAAATATACTAAGACTTTGGTCTAAAATAATCTTGAAATGTTTTCCTTGTGAAAGGCCAGTGTGATAAAGACAAAGAGTGTGGAATTCATGCCTTTCACCCTCTCGTTCTTCCTCACCATAAGCGCCGTTATGTGGTTTGCTTATGGCGCATTCCTCCACGACATATGCATAGCTGTAAGCATTTATTTTCATACAATTTCATTTTGGTTAAAAAAGGTTCCTGAGATTTCGTTTTAATAATGATTTTGTAGATTCCAAATGTATTGGGATTCATACTAGGGATGCTACAAATGGTTTTGTATGGAGTATACAAAAACTCAGGGGTGAAAATTGATGATGAGAAAAAGATAAATTCATCAGACCAACAACTTAAGATTATTGTCGTGATGAGTCCATTAGGTGTGTCCGAAGTACACCCGGTTGACATCGCGGTAAAGCCACTCTCTGACGCTGTTCAACATGAAGATCCATCCAAACAGGATGAGCGGTCAATTGAAAACCGAAAGTGCCACGACGACACTATAATTGATGTACTTGCGTAAAGTTTTGTGTTTAAAATTTTATCTCTAAGTGAATAAAATTATCTTTGTAAGTAAGTTGAAACTATATGTACTCTTCCAAAATTCCGTATAATAAACCAAAAGTATAGCTAGATTATACTTCTACTAATAAACGTTTGCCCATGTTTTTCATGATTACATTTGTCTTAAAGATGTCAACGACAATTAGTAAACAAATTGTAGAAGACCACTGTCGACATAGTGCCCGATGATCTTGAGGATTAACAACTTCCTACAAAGTAATATTGTTTTGAGTCAACATAAGTGAAGTTAAAAGCCGAAACATGTGTGAACTGTATACAAAATTAAGCTATGAAACACTATATTATAAAAACAAATTAACTAGCCTCATGTACATAAATAGTTCAATGAATCTTAATAGTTTAATATTATATGATGAACATATTTTGAGTGATTTACAATTTGTTGCTGTACCATTTATAAAAGACTCATTTATTTGCAAACAAAAAGAATAGCATGATCAAATATTTGTTAATCAAGTTATATTTTAGACATAAACGACATAATCCGACGATTTACCAAAAAAAATTGTTAAAGAGCAAGTGATTGCGGTTTATGACAAATGATAACTATAATTTCTAAATTTCCGTAATTCTTAATCTACAGATATAAGAGAATCATATGTTAGTTGAAGTTGACTAATTTTTTCTTTCGTACTATAGTCTTTGTGTACTAAAAACCCTGAATATAAGGTAATAGAAAGTATCATTTTCACGAGAGTACTGTCAAAAGTAAGAAAAGGTCCCGACATAAAACTTGATAAGACCAACCATATACTCTTACAATCTCAATAGGTCATCCTTAAAATAATTGTCAGAATGCGAGGGCATGTGACCCACGTTGTTCAAAACTAAGCGAGTGTGTACATTAGCCACACCACATAACACTCGGAAGTAAAAGGAGTCTATCTAAAACACTAATCCTCATTTTTGGATCTTTGCAATTCAATCATCGACCAGACGTCAAGATTGCCACATGTAACACATCACAAAACTAGAAAATACTCTACACAAAGATACATGAACATCATCAACTCTCCAGAATCTTCAATTAGAGTTTTGTCATTAAATAGAGTCCCGCTTTGGCCCATGTCATAACATCACATATATAATAATGTACATCGTCAACTCTTTGTCACAATGTTTTTTTTTCTTTCTATGTTTCTGAAGAAATGTGAGTTTGAGAAATAAGAAAAAAAAAGGGTCAAGACCCAAACCGGTTCTAACCGGTGCCACTGCTCTCTGAAGTTCCTTGCTCACTCTGTCTTCGTTTCTCCCTCAAACTCTCTCCCCACATTTTAGCCTCCGCAACCGCACGCTCCCTATCAATGTCCCTGCTCAACATCCGAGCCGTCTCTCTCGGTGAATCATCCTTCTCAGAACCTTCTACATCAAACTTCCTCCCTGACCCTGAACCAGACCCACCTCCTTCATCGTTCCTTGTTGTTATCAACCTCCCACCTCCTCCTCTTTCATTCTTGTTTGGATCATAAGCTTGGTTCGCAAGATACGAGAGTGCAGTCACCACATCTCCTATCAGAGGACGCGTAGCCGCCTCCTCTTGTATGCACATTGAAGCCACAGACAATGCTTGATACAGTGCTCTTGTCGGAAACCTCCCCTTTAACTTAGGATCAGCCAGTTTCATAAACTTTCTCCTGTCGTTGAACAATGGACGAGCCTGTTTAACACCAGAAAAAACGACAGAATAAGAAACTGAACGAGGCACTAGTAAAACTAAGTTGATGATGATGTTATTTACCCAAGCCACTAGCTTCTGTTCACCATGAGGCAACTCAGTATCTATTGCTTTTCTACCGGTAATGAGCTCCAGAAACACCACACCGAAACTGTACACATCTGACTTTACCGTCAGCTGTCCGGTCATCGCGTACTCTGGAGCACAGTATCCATAAGTTCCCATGACTCTAGTGGAGACATGAGACTTATCTCCCGTCGGTCCGAGTTTAGCAAGTCCAAAATCAGAAAGCTTTGGGTGGAAACCTTCGCCCAGTAGAATGTTTGAGGACTTGAAATCTCTGTAGATAACCGGAGGGTTTGCTTTGTCATGTAGAAACTCCAAACCTCTGGCTGCACCAGCAGCTATCTTCATCCTTGTATTCCAATCCAAGCCCTCCTTATCCGGTGGAAGATCTGCCAAAATAGACAAGCAACTACAACTTAGAGTTTGACTAGATTAGATTAGAAGAAGGCAGGAGATTGATTTAGTACCGTGGAGGTGATCTTCCAATGATCCCAAGGGCATAAACTCGTAGACCAAGAGGCGTTGATCTCCATCAGCACAGTAACCAATGAGGTTGACTAAGTTGGGATGATGAAGAAGGCTGAGCATGAGAACCTCTACAAGAAACTCTCTGTTACCTTGTAAACCATCTCTGTCCAATTGTTTAACAGCAACAACCTGACAGAAAAGAAAAAAAAATACAGATAAGAGGTGATCAAGTAGCATGCATATACATTGTAGAGCTGTTGTACCTGACCGGTGGTTTCAAGCCTTCCTTTGTAAACACTTCCGAACCCACCTTCGCCTAAGAAAGTGTCGGGATGAAAGTTCATAGTTGCAGCGACGAGGTCACGGAAAGCAAATGTATGAGCAGAGATTTGTTGTCCGTCGCTTGGAAGAAGTAGCTCCGTTTTTAACCCTACCTTGCTCTTTGAGGTAAGCTGCTTCTCCCCACCTGAAACACATCACTAAGACCAATCAATTTTTAACAAAAGGGCATCAATCCTCATCCACAGTCCTATAGTCTCTAATACCAAACCTAAACACTCCAAAAACAAACCAACCTAGAAGCATAACTGAAATATAAACAAATGTAAAAGATCATGATCTTGATTACAGTAGGATTATGTGATCTTGATCCTTCTCTCCACAAAGCTAGAAACTTTACACTGAGGATGACGAACTTGGGCCTTCCCCACTCAGATTCAAACAAGTCAAACTAAAGCTAAGGAGCATGACATGACACTACTTTGTCTTTAGCCAAGTAAATTAAAATAAACAGTTAAAAAAGTCAGAACATGCGCAAAGCCTAACACATTTAACGGTGACTAGAGATCAATTCACGCTTGCCTAACAAGATTTCGAGAGCAAGTAACCATGAAGAGTAAAAAGAGAAGAGAAACCTGAAGGTAGTTTAGAAATGTTATTGGATACTGTCGGTTGTGAATGTTTCTGAGCCTTGGAGGATTCCTCAACTCGATTCAGCTTCTCACCTTCACTCGAATCGAAACACGAGAAACAACCCATCTCTTCTTCCACTCAAAGCTCTCCCTTTGAATTCCTATTCAGAAACCAATGAACATTTGAAGGAGTGGAGAAAAAAAAAAACGAAAAAGGCAGAAACTTTGGGTATACCCAGAAAGAAAGAAAGGAAGGGAATTGAGAATCCTCGGGGTATCGACTTTGTTCTCTGATTCGAAACTGGATAAAACGAATTGGAGTTTGAAAGAGAGAAAGAGCAGAGCGATGAAGCAGAGCTTCTTTAGTAGATCACGAGTGTCGTCACGCTATATCACCATTTGCAAAAGTTTAACAATGACGCGTTGTTGCGGAAACTCTGTAAACCTTTTTTATACTCTCGTTGACGGAGATTATCTTCCATTCAAGCAAATAAAACTTCTCTCTTTAGCTTTTTTTTTTTTAATAGTTCATCAGAAAAAACCTTTTTTTAATGTAAATATTTAATTGCAAGCTTTCTGGTATCCGGTGGCGGCGTTAGATCAGATTTTTCGGATTTTTGGATTTACACTCCTAGGTTCCATACTAAAATTTTTATTAGTACTTATCGGATTTGAGTAATAATATTTCAGGTTCGGTTCAAAATTGTATCACATTCTAAAACCTACAAGATATATTCGAATGTTTTTATATTTCAGATAGGATAATGAGTCATGTTTTTCGGCAGGTTCCTTTCGAACTTCTGGTTCCGAATTTTATGTCTAGGCCTAAGCTATTTGTCTGAGTCAAGAGTCAAGACACAGTTATTCTCAGATTTGTTTCCTCATTAACCACAGTGTAAAAACAGAATAAGATATTTTTATGTTTTTTTTGTTGTCTTTTTATGTGTGTGTTTCATACCTTTTATCACCGATAACTTTTTTTTTTAATCAATTTCCTTGCTACTAGTTATAAAAAAAAGCAAAGAAATGTTTCAAAAAATAGCAGTCGGTGGAACTTATATACATCAGTTTGAATGATTCGTATTGTACTATTTGGCATGACAAGAAATTTGGTTAGAACTAGATCGATAATTTGTTCTAAAACCTGCTGAGGATTGAAGTAAGTTCTGGGCCTGACGTGGTTATAGAAACTAGGAAGCATGGGCTTTAAGCATAATAGTATCATTAAGTTTTTGAGTCAACTTCTGTGATACCATAACATTTATCTGGTAGTCATGGTCCTGGCAATGGGAGTTGGAACTTGGAAGTTGCAAGATATTGGCTAAAATTACAAAACAAATGCCTCATTTTCAAGGTAGAGCAAGGCCCGACCGCCTTGAACTAAACTATACTTTTCAATTAAAATATAATAATACTTAGCCCAAATTTAAACTTAAAAATTGCTCAATCCCAACATTGAAAAATGAAAACCTTAAGTTTGGTCATATTGACAAAAAGTACGAAAATAAAATTAAAAAAGAGAGATCGTGAGACGCATAATCATTCCCCCGCTAGGTCAACGGACAATAGATCTCTAAAAAAAAAGAACCGCAGAAATTTAAGTAAAAATATATAACCAAAAAAAAAGAGAGAGAGAAAAAAAAGACAGAACACAGAAAAAAAGACAAGAAGAGAATTCAATTAGATAGGTTTTGTAATTTTTCCCGGCGAAAATGGAGAAACCTGAAAACCACGCAACGGAATCTGAAACTAATGCTCACAAACCCGACGATGAATCGGAACAACAATCGCATAATCCTACGGAGACGCCTGAATCAGAATCATCATCTTCCGAGCTCAGCCTCACCCAGGCTATGGAAGCGGTGGACGGTTTCATCCAATCACTCTCCTCCACGGATCCGTTATTAGAGATTCCTCCATCGGTGGAGCCGTTTCCGGAGACGGTCGATTCATTGGTGTCAAAGATGGAATCTTCCGGTCTGGGGCGTGACGAAACAGAGGACTCTGCTTTCATCCTCGCCGTTAACCGGATCTCGAAATCGGTTATGACGTTGAGAGAGCTCCGGTTAGATTCGACCCCGGTTTCCTCGTGGCTAAACCGGGCGAGCTCGGTTCAGAACCGCGCTGCGTCTCTCCTCGACGAAGAGTTTCGCCACCTCCTCGATCGTTCCAGAGAGAAGAAAAACAAGAACCACAACAACAACGCTGGTGACGTGTCGTCCGATTCGTCGACTCACGAAACGGACCGATGCGTCTTGCAAGAGGAAGACACCTTCCCGGACTTCCCGCCGGAATCGATCTCCACCCTGAAGAAGATCGCCGGAGCCATGATCTCCGCGGGCTACGAGGCGGAGTGCTGCATGTCGTACGAGATGTCGAGGCGGCACGCGTTCAAGGAGGAGCTGAGCGAGGTCGGGTTCGAAGGGATCAACGTGGAGGACGTGCTGAGGATCCCCTGGGAGTCTCTCGAGGGAGAGATCGCCAACTGGATCTCGATCGTCCGCCGCTGCTCCGCCGTGCTTTTCCCCGGGGAGCTATCTCTCTGCACCGCCGTCTTCCCCGATGCCGCCGCGACTAGGAAACGCCTCTTCACGGGCCTCGTCTCCGCCGTGACGATCCGTTTCCTGGATTTCTCGGGTGCCGTGGTGCTCACGAAACGATCCTCCGAGAAGCTTTTCAAGTTCCTTGACATGTACGAAACGCTGAGAGACTTGATCCCTGCGGTCGAGCAGTCTGATTCGGATCTGATCGAGGAGATTAAGCTGGCTCAGACCAGGCTGGGAGAAGCGGCGGTGACTATATTCGGAGAGCTTGAGAACTCGATCAAGACCGATCAGGGAAGGACAGCTGTCCCGAGCGGAGCTGTCCACCCGTTGACTCGTTACACCATGAACTACCTCAAGTACGCGTGCGAGTACAAAGACACTTTAGACCAAGTGTTCCAAACCGAACCCGAACCAGAGACCAAACCGAACCAACGAGAAGACGACGAGGAGTACAAAGTCTCGGCCTTCGCTAGACAAATGATAAAAGTGATGGAACTGCTCGACGCTAACCTAGAGGTTAAGTCAAGACTGTACAGAGACCCAGCGCTGAGATCCATATTCCTTATGAACAACGGGAGGTACATTCTACAAAAGATCAAAGGTTCCACAGAGATAAGAGACTTGATGGGACAAGCATGGACGAGGAAGAGATCAACGGAGCTTAGACAGTACCACAAGAGCTACCAGAGAGAGACTTGGGGGAAAGTGTTGCAGTGTATGAACCAAGAAGGGATACAGGTGAACGGGAAAGTTTCGAAGCCGGTTTTGAAAGAGAGGTTCAAGGTGTTCAATACTATGTTTGATGAGATACACAAGACGCAGAGTACTTGGATTGTGAGTGATGAGCAGATGCAGTCGGAGCTAAGGGTTTCGATCGCGGCGTTGGTGATTCCGGCTTATAGGTCTTTCTTTGGGAGGTATAAGCAGCATATTGATTCTGGGAGGCATAGTGATAAGTATGTTAAGTATCAGCCTGAAGATATTGAGACTTACATTGATGACTTGTTTGATGGGAATCCACCTTCTATGGCACGTAAGAGGACTTGAGAGAAAAAAAACAATGAGTGTGTGACATATGATCTGGTTCCCTTTTGCTTCTTCTTATTTTTCTTCTATGATTATTTTTCATTACGTTTCATGTTTATAGAACCGTTTCTTGATCTGAGACTACCATGGAAACTTTTTGTTACTTTCTTACTTACTGTTTTTATTTCTTTTAAAAGTTTGGGTTTTTTTCTATTGTTGACGACTTATGTTCTAAATTCCTGTTCTAAGAGGCTGTGACCGAAAATTGTTTAGAATTATCTAGGATTGAAGGTATGGAACTATCTTCCAAATATTCAAGTATGTTTAAATGATGATGATGATTTTGACATATGAAAGTTAATCTTGCGGTATTCTATGTATTACCGTATTACTAATATGTATTTTTATAGCAATAAAATGTTTTTTTTTTGATACTATAGCAACTACAGTGTTTAGTGATGTTGGAGAAACTTGGCTTTATTTATGCCACATACAAGCTTCAAAGGTTGTATATAGAGACAATAAATGTATACAAATGTGGCTTTATCAATATTTCAAAGCTTCCTAAGAGTGGAGTTAAGTAACATAATATCAATGCGTGATTTGTAGACTTCGATCCCAAGAAAGCAATTGACCCTTTAAGCAAATTCTATTAATACCTCGCATCAAGTCTAGAAAGGAAAACATATGTTAAGTTATTAATGTGTGTGGTTGGTTTACTTTACAGAAGATAAAGAATTGGTTTGAGTTAGAAAGTTTATATAAAAATAAATAATTGGGGTTTAGGGTTTAGCAAAACTGAAACACCATTGCAGTTCTGCACAATTGTCAAAATCTTCTCGGCCAGCCAAAATTGGTTTTATTTCACTAATGGATGGCATCCTTTTGATTTGTGTATAGTTGAGCACTCAAAATTACTTGATTAAGAATTTGGAAAACAACTGTACAGTGTTTCGGATAAAAATGTTAGTTGGTATTAAATATTATTTTTGAATTTTGATCTACATATATTAAAAGATAAATATATAGTGTTTTCATATCCGATCCAGATCTGCGATTTGCCCAGTAAATCCGGTTATTGTTATATAATCCGGTTTAAATTTAATAAAATTTTTCGTTAATTAAAAATCTGATAAAACTTGATAAAAATTTTAAAAAATTATCATTAACATGTGACCTAATCATGGTTGACCCATTAAAAACTCAGAGAAAATTAATAGCATTTCTAAAATTAAAATTTATAATACTTTGAAGTTGTATATAAAATTGAAAAAACTCTTAGATTGTAAATTTTTGTACTTTAAAGAATATTTTTACTATTAGAAAAAATGAAGATAATGATATTAGAGAGACCAAAAATTATTTATATGATAATATTAGTTTGGTTTTTATTTATATAATTTGAGGAATAATTTTAAAGATGTCAGATCGTATAAAAAATATTTCGAAATATTTAATTGTTATTATTGTGAACTAGGATATGATCCACGTTTTGAAAGCACATAATTGTTTTTGTTTAAGAAAATTATTAATCCGTCAATTTGTTCAATAATACGTGTAGATTTGGTATTTGGTTCTGTTCCAATTTTTTTTTTTGGTTTTTTGTTTAGTTCTGATTATGTTGGGGTTTTTGGTTTTTCGGTTCAATTTCACATTTTTAGACTTTTGGATAAAATAACATACGAGTTGGATAAGTTTAAATATTTCGGATAAAAAATAATAAGGTAACAGGTTTGTAAGTATATTTTAAAAATATTTATAATTTTAAAACTTAATATCTATATCAACTTTATTTTGGATAAAAAGTAATAGGGTAATAGGAAGTTGATAATAAGTCGCAAGTACCATGCATTCTTAGTAAGTTTGTAGCAAATATAGCCACATAATTAGTTACATTTTCCACGTTTATCTGTTGGGCTGAGAGGTTTCACAATGGAGATAACAATCATTAAACGATTTGATCAGGAGAAGAGACAGAGAAGAAGGGAAAGAGATCTTACCAAAGACAGTTCTTGGATCTTGGAATATTTCTGTACGAAGAGGGCAGAGAAACACTGAATAAACGAAACAAATTAGGGTTATTGGCTGTAGATTTTGATCATAAAAATGTTATAGTTGTATTGGCCTAATTTAACTATATAGGTCAACATATAAGAAGGGTGTCTTTTTAATAAGCCACAACTATTGTTCAATAAGTACAAAATGAAGTCATGGTAAATTTCAAATAGGATTTTAAATTAATATATAGATTAGATTTCTAGAATATAAAGTACAAGAAATCATCTAGCCAAAATCTTGAAGGATGCGTACAGTCAGATAGAGAAGGAGTTATGATGTATCCTAAAGCATATATTTATCACCATTACCCCAAAAAAAAAATGTATCACCCAGGCCACTACGGTAACGAGTTCTGGGTTTGATATTTGTCGTTTTACCAGTATATGGGTTCCAAACCACACGTCTCGTGTTTCCCTTATAACATTAAGGGCTAATCTCCATTTCTCTTCCCTCTTTTTTAAATGCAAACCAAGCTTGGAACATAAGTACTGACAAGTGGCGAGTTGGATCTAGATTCCTTTATAGTACCGCTATAAACTTGTTCAAGCATGTCCTCTCCAATAATGTAGACTATGGTCGTATAATTATCTCCCACTAAGTCTATATCACAACACAGCACTGCCACTTTATTCTCCTCGTCCAACAAGAAGCTTCTGAAATACATGCCAAAAAAGGTATCATCATCCACTTCCAAAACCAAGTCGCTTCTCCACGACAAGTCTTTATTAGCATCCTCATCAACTTTAGTGCTCACCCATATTCTCATCTCATATGACCTGACATATGACCTGACATCTGACTTGTCATAGATTTGTATCACCGAGAGCTTTTCATCCCTTACAACTGAAAGAACCGTCTGATCATAACGATAAAAAATCTGAAACGGAAGAGGGAGACGCACAAATCTCTCAGTCGTGAAATCAAACTTCATCATGAAATAACCACTTTCTTCATCTTTAGCGACCCAGTAAGTGTTTCCTTTCAAAGATACACCATCGCGAAACATGATGTAGTCAAGAGGAAAGGAATCAAGAACCCTCCAAGAATCATCAGATCTAAGCTCATAGATCTCACACCGAGGAACCCAGTCTTTCTGGTCTTCTTGATAATCAAAACACCTCAAGATTTTGTAGCTATGGCCAGAAGAAGAAGATCTGCTGTATCCTAGAGCATAGGTTTGGTTAGTCTCGAAACTAGTTCTTGCTTTGATATTCCTCGTTTGGCCAGTACATGGGTTCCAAACCACAAGTCTATCGTTTCCCAATGCAGAGCATAACATTAAACCATCGCAGTGAAATATATCTTTGAAGTCCAAATCTTCTGAACCCTTTAGACTTGTAAGTTTACCGGAGACCTCGATGGGTGTATTGACCCCGGTATTGTGGAGATCTCCGGCGACTGAAAAAACATCACCATGATTGGTCAGTAAAATCGACTCTCTTACACCTCTACCTAACTTCTTGTTCTTCGCCACGAACTTCGGATCTCTAAATAGAGCGTACCAACGCTTGCAAGTCGTTTTCAGTCTCGATAGAGATTTGGCCGGAACCCTAGAGAGTATCTCTGCTTCCATATCGTTTGGAAGATCGCTTATCATCGTCATTGTCTGTCTTCTCAACGAAGAAAGCTCCTCTATATATTTTTTTTTGAACACCAGCTCCTCTATATATATAAACGTAAGTGTTGGAGTTGTGATTAGGGCTAGGCGTTCGGGTACCCATTCGGGTTTCGGTTCAGTCCATTCGGGTTTTGGGATCAAAGATTTCAGCCCCATTCGGATATTTCTAAATTTTGGTTCGGGTTCGGTTCGGATCTTTGCAGGTTCAGTTTGGGTTCGGATAACCCATTTAAAATGTTTTTAAATTTTCAAAATTCATTATATACTTTAAATTTTCAAAATCTATAAGAAAGATAATATATTACATATAAATTTTCATAACATATATGTCAAAATACCTTAATTTAACATATAAATTGGTTTTCTTTGAATATTTGGATAAAGAATCAATAGATATTTAACTATTTTGGTGTTTTCAGTATACTTTAGCTATTTTAAACATTTACTTTTGACTATCTACATATATTTTCCAAGTATTTTGGAAAACTTAAAGGTATCTTATATATTTTTAATATTTTAATATACATTATATATAAAATAATGTATATATTTAAGTATATAAATTTATTTCGGATACATTCGGGTATCCAAAATATTTAGGTTCGGATCGGGTTCGGTTTCGGTTCTTTAAATACCGAAATTTTGAATCCATTCGGATATTTAATCAATTTTAGTTCGGATTCGGTGCTACTTTTTCGGATCGGGTTCGGTTCGGTTTTTCGGGTTCGGATTTTTTGTCCAGTCCTAATTGTGATGTCGTCGTCGGTATAATACTTCTCTGAGAATCAATATTTAGATATATATATATATATATATATATATATATATATATATATATATATATATACTTATATAGAATTTATCCTTTAGCATATTTTAGAAAACTTAAATAAGGAAAATCTGTGTTACAAAAAAAATAATAAGGAAAATCTAACAATTTCCATTTAACAGAAAAGTTAATTTCTTTTTTTCTTTGTCCAAGTTAATTATATTTCTATTTCCTGTTTTATTTCTTAGCGATCAAACTAACCCTAAGACTGGGCCGTTCATGATTAGAGCCCAAGTAAGCAGACAGTGGCCCAACAGTGATTTATGTGGACTATAATATATTTTATCAAACAGATTGATTTCTTCTGTTACCTTTCACTCACATCACATCAGCTAGCTACCGAGCAAGAGGAGTCCGTTTTTTAGCTCCCTGGCCATGGCGACCTTCTCGATGACTCTGGTTCGTTTACCTTTCTCTCTTTCTCTTCCGTTTTTTTTTTTTTTAATAATAATAGTATTCCTCTCATGCTTATCTTTCTTGTATCCTCATCCTCAGTCAAATCCGAGGTCGTTCTCAGCTTCTCCACGAAGACTTTCTCCAATCAACACCTCTTCTACCACTTTCCGATTGAATTTGAACGCCAAGTCTACCTTCGACTCCATCAAGTTCCCGTCTTTAACCGCCTCATCGCTCCTCCTTCATACATCTTCTTCCACCAGAAGCAACCGCCGCTGCTTATCTGTTCAATCCAGTGCTGAGGTCATTTTATTAGAAAAAGAGACTGACTTGGAGTTGAATTTGAGCCAATTACTCTAGGGTTTTCACTAGATTTAAGAAAAGTTTGGCCTTTGGATTTGATTTTCTGTTATTTTTTTTTTTTTGGTATGTATTTACAGCCTTTAGCAGAGCCGCAATCGAAGATAACGCACAAGGTGTATTTCGATATAAGTGTTGGGAACCCAGTGGGGAAATTAGCTGGGAGGATTGTGATTGGTTTGTTTGGTGATGACGTTCCCCAAACTGTTGAGAACTTCCGTGCTCTTTGTACTGGTAATGTTCCCTTCCTTTTTTTTGCACAAGTTGTGGTTAGTGTTGTGAAAAGGTTTAATCATATGTTTGCTCAAATCAGGTGAGAAGGGTTTTGGATACAAGGGTTCAACTTTCCACCGTGTCATCAGAGATTTCATGATTCAGGGTGGAGACTTTGACAAGGGCAATGTGAGAGCGCTTTCTGACTCAATCCTTGACCGCCATGGTCTTCTCTAGTTTTGTTTTGTTAGCTTCATTTTGTGTTTCTATCTTTCTACTTGGTTTGTTCTTTTGAAGGAAACACTCTTCACAACCTTTTTGTAGGCTTTTGTTTTTCTCTATAAGTAATACCTGGACTGAACACACATAGTTGCGGTAGGAAAAGTGTTCTTGGATATTAAGCTAGCTGAGGCTCTCTCTCTCCTGCATATGCATCAACCAATTATATTGTTTTTATTCTGTTTCTGCATCAGTTACTACTGTATGTTCCTTCTTGTAACTAGTTTCAGTATAATGATATAGAAGTCTAATTCATGAGCAGGGAACTGGAGGTAAAAGTGTATATGGCCGGACATTCAAGGATGAGAATTTCAATTGTAAGTCTATCCTTATCTCTTGTGCACTCTAGCAAATCTAAACTTGTCAGTTGTCATGCATTTCCGTATTCTATTTTTATTGACATGATTATGGAACACACACCTTCCATTTTATTAAATTTAATGAAAGTAATTATGTGAAATATACACTTGCAGTATCCCATGTCGGACCAGGAGTTGTGAGTATGGCAAATGCTGGCCCTAATACAAATGGAAGTCAGTTCTTCATCTGCACTGTTAAGGTTAAAGTTACATATATCCTCCCTCTATTATATCATATACATACCAATTATACAACCTAGAGATAACACTGGATTTACATTGAAATGAAGAACCAGCCAAGTTTTTGTTGCTAAAGCTGAGTCATATATCAATTTAATATGAACAGACGTCATGGTTGGACGGGAGGCATGTGGTGTTCGGGCAAGTTATAGAAGGAATGGATGTGGTGAGGCTTATAGAGGAACAAGAGACGGACAGAGGCGACCGTCCCAGGAAGAAAGTGATCATTGCAGACTGTGGTCAACTTCCAATGTCTGAAGCTTAAGTAACAACACATCTAGATCCCAAAACCTTTTGACAATGAGATGGAGTTGTATTATGCGGTTGCATTTTTACACGCTTTCTTTCTTTTGTGAAATGGATTCAAGTCTCTTTATAATAAGATCAATCTCAGTCTGTTCTTTGTGATTCTTTCCTTGCTAATGACGCAAGTAGTAGCAATTGCAGAAGGACTAATGAATCAAAACAGAGCTTCATGCTGCTATTATTAAATGGTACAGAGCCAAATGCATCAATTCTTCAAAAGCACATTTGTAAAAACAAAGAAAACAGAGACGTAGAAAAAAGCTTGATTCCTACACAAATCTATACCAAAGGTATATGACAACACAAAACAAATCTTTCGATGAGACTCTTTTACTGGTCAAGACTCATGTCACCCCATTGAACCTTGTGCTTAGCAGCTAGATAATGAGCACCTACTGGACCACGACTCCCATAAGGATAGTACTCAGGGATTCTCCTCTTCTCTTCAATCTCCTTAAGCAACGGAGTGAATAGTGACCAAGCTGCATCAAGCTCGTCACTTCTTATGAACAACCTTCTTTCTCCTTCTATTGCATCCAGCAGAAGCCTCTCATATGCATCTGGTATCTCCTTTGAATACCTGAGGGGGCAAAAAAGAGTTCAAAAGTTAAACATCAGTTATTACTAGAGCAAAAAAATTCATATTCCATTACTAAACTCACACTCACTTACCTTGCGGAATACAGCAGGTTCAAGTTACTGCGATCTAGTCTCATTCCTAAACCAGGGACCTTATTGTTTATTTTCAAATAGATTGCTTCATCGGGCTGAACACGGATCACAAGCTCGTTTGTCGCATTATCAAGATCACAACCAGTGTTCCTGTTATACAAATTCCCCGGAACATGCCTGAACTGCACCCTTATCTCTGCCCTGTATAAATATATATATGTACTCTTGTTACCTACAAGAGTCGATATGCAAAAAGATTCATAAGTTTTGAAGTTTATATGCAAAACTACCTCCTGGTGTGTAGCGCTTTGCCAGCTTTCATCAGAAAAGGCACACCGTCCCATCTTGCATTATCAATGAAAAGAGCAGCAGCTGCAAACGTCGGAGTCTGACTGTCTTTCGGTACAGTTTTATCATCCGTGTAGCCTGGATACGTTACTCCTCCCTTGGTGTGGCTCTTGTACTGTCCTATCACCACATCTTCCATTTGAATTGGCCTCATTGAACGTAGAACCTTAACCTGGATTGGGAGAACAATCTATTCATAATCTTGAACCAACACACAACTTATAAAAAAGGGGATAAAAGTAAAAAAAAAAAAGAATCAAACCTTTTCATTTCTGATATCCTCTGCATCTAGACTGACAGGTGTTTCCATGGCAAAGAGTGCTAAGATTTGAAGCAGATGATTCTGCATTATATCTCTTATGATTCCGTAGTGGTCAAAGTACCTGAAATCAAATACAAAACATAAAAGCTTTCAGTTCAATACAGAAAGAGATCTTAACAGCAGAGATGAGTTTATTATTACCCTCCACGTCCTTCGGTGCCAAAGTCCTCAGAAAATATGAACTGCACGTTCCTTATGTACTGCCTTGACCATAGAGGCTCAAATATAAGGTTCGAGAATCTAAGAACAGATAAGTTCTCGACCAGCTCCTTTCCTAGGTAATGGTCTATCCTGTAAGAAGAAGAACACACAAATGTACTCATCATATCAGAGCCAAGAGCCATCCAAAACATTACAAACAAGAAAGCTAAAAAAAAGTGCAATTATCTTCCCTCCCCCACCTAAAGATTTGATCTTCCTCCAGATACTGCTTGAGGGATTTGGTTAAAGCAGCAGAGGTTTCAGAATCTCGGCCAAAAGGTTTCTCAACGATGACTCTAGTCCAGCCGTTGACAGATGAGGCCGAAGAGCTTGCACATTTCACAGCGTCTACAAATATATTTGGAGGGATGGAGAGATAAAAGAGACGGTTTGAGATTCTTCCAGCCTGCAGAGAGAACAGAGAAATGATTAACTAAGTACACACCTAATAAACGGAACCAGACTAGTGTAAGCAAATGCAAACATATACCTCATGGTCCTTGAGCTTCTTGTCTAATTCAGTAAAATGTTCCTGAGAATCATACTGTCCAGAATGGTAAAAACATCTCTTGAGAAACTCTTCCATCTTCTCACCACAGTTTGCCCTGAGATCAAGATGGAACTATAATCTTCAACAAACTATCTCCAAGTAAAAAAACAGAAACATGAAGATGGAAACATAAGGACCTCACCTTTTATCAATCCTGCAGGTCAGAGTTTTGCTGACCATGTTTCTAAGTTCAACATCTGTCATCTTACTCCTAGAGTAACCGTATATTGTAAAATGCTGTAGACAGCAACAACAACAATTGTCAGAACCATTAGGCTTTGTTTGGTATGCAAAACACACAGAGAATCAAGATTCTACCTCGGGAAGACAGTCTTCATAGTAAAGTGCGAAAAGAGCAGGGAAGATCTTCTTCTTGGCAAGATCACCAGAGGCTCCAACCACCGTGATACTAACAGTCGACTGGTTCTGACCATCAGATTCTGATCCAACCTTGGCTGCTTCTTCAGATAGAACTGATAACACCTCCTCTTTCAATCCCTTTAGAGATGACTTACTACTCTCTGTTGAATCTGAATTGGTAACTATTGCACCTAAGAAAACCAATAAAAATGTCACAGCAAGTCCCTTTCATACTGATGTGAACATTTTCATTTGATTTAAAGATACACCTAACGATTACAAGAGAAGTGAAAGTTCCAATCTTTCACAAATTCAATTTATTTATACACCTAATGATTACATGAGAATTGAAACTTTCAATTTTTTTCCAGTTATTACGCTTGTTTTAAGGAGGAAGGGAATCAAAAACTAACCATCTTGCATAATGACAGAACTACGACCAAACTTCCTCTGGAATCTAACACAGAGCTCATCAGCTTTAAGTCCTTTAGGAGAAGCAGAGAGGAACGAGAGTGATCGATGTCTGATACCGTTAACCGGTGAGAAAGCCACAGAATAACCGGAAGGATAGGTGAGGGAGGAAGACAGAGACGCCATCGTCAAACGTACTACTACTATACTACAGAGAGAGACACAAAGGAGGAGTCAGGCTAATGGATTTAAGCTAATTGAGAATGTTTTTGATTTTTAAAGAAAGAACATAAGAAACATCGAAAGGGCATTTCTGCAAATAATAAGAAACCTTTTGAGATCGCCCAAAGGTTCCACACACCAACTACTGTTAATGGGTATGGCAACGTGAAGGGCGTCTCGTCTGCACAAAATAATATTCAATTCAACCAAACACCCCCACAAAGTGGAAGGGACTTTCACTTTCTCTTCCTTTCTCTTTTTGTTTTGTTCCATATCAAGAGATCATGTCCGAATATTATACGTTTCTAAAAAAAGATGCTCTTTTTTTTTTGGGAATAGTCAAATCAAAACTGCTCAAGAAAACTTGTGTTTTACAACACTTGCAAAAAAAAAGACAAAGACTTTTCGTTTTCATTCCCTCAATAACGAACAAACGATGACAATCAAATTACTCTCTCTATCAAAAAACACTACTACAAATGTGGGAAGAAGAAGAAGAAGAAGCTTTTTAACTCAGCAGGCCAATAGCCTGCACATAAAAACAAAATTTAAATCTCTCTAAAAACATGATTCTCTTTCTACCAACAACAACAACAACAACAAAACTCTCTACCAAAAACCCTCCAACAAAACTGTGGTGTCTTTCAAGGAGCTCAAAATCACAGAACGAGGGCGACTTTCTCATGAGATATCATCGGAGATGCGTTTGCTATTAAAGGCTCGTAATGATCTGCTCCACCACCACACCAACCTGGAAAAAAACGAGCATAGACGATTGATCTCATTAATCTACCAAATTGCATCTGAAAGAGAAGTAAAGAATCTTATCAAATGGTATTTGTTATTATTTATACCTGTCCCTTTCATGAATAGAAAGAGTGGAGACTCGATTATCTCACTTCTTGGCTTGTGAGGAAGGAAGAACACACAGTTCTCTTCATCCACCATCCCATCTGATCCATGCGCTTGCACCTATGACAGATACCAAACCTCACAACTGTTACTCTTCGTGTGATTTGCAACACGAAAACTCGATAAGACATTACATGTAAATCTACTCACCACATAGATTTCTCGTTTGAACTCTGTGGCGAGACATTCAATTGCAATGTCATCCCCAAAAGCTGCTGCATGTCCTTGCCGGTTCTCATCTACAGACAACAAACCGTCTTCAGTATACTGCAAGGTGATGATGTCATGCTCATCTTCCGATGATCCTGATATCGACATGTACTTGGCCCAACTAGGCCCATCGTTCACCGGTAGACATCTCTCCCTGTAGATTGACTCTGCAGCCGTTTCTCTGCAATGAACAAAACCACAAAACAAATGCATTCAGACAAGACATAAGCTTTAATACAAAAGATCCATTCCCGACAGCATTCGCGATGAAACAAAGACCAGATCTGAGTTACTGTAAGAAAATAACCAAAAGGAAGTACCTTTGCATTCCGATTTGCATGAGCTCCTCAACGGCGGAATCTAGGCTCTCACGCTCGTCCTTCTTAGCGAGCAGCTTCTCCTCCTGAACGATATGAATCCCCCACCCAGCCTTCAGATCCGGCGAGTACATATGCCTAATCGCCTCCGCGATAGCCTCCTTCTCCTCCTCCCCGCGGATCCGAAATCCTCCAGGAACCTCCTCACCGTGCGCCGCCTTAGGTCCCGAGCGTCGATCCCACGCGGCCCCAAGGCCTTCTGCGACGCCGTGAAGAGGCAGTTCCCGTCGGAGGAGACCTCTCCGCCGTGGGAGAGGCGGAAAACGACGGGAGGCGACGAGGTCTGTCCTTTCCCGCCGGGATGCTTCCACAGAACGCCCATCGCGTGGAGACGCTGGAGATGCCGTCTCTGCTGCTCCTCGAGACCGTAAACCTCGTCCCACGCGGTTGTTGCGGCGGCGGACATGGTTTTCTCCGCCGCTTCGACAGCGGCGGCTGCGGTGGATTGGTCGACGAGATCCACGTCGGAGAGGGGTACGGAGGCTGTCGGCGGTTCTCTCCATTGAACGTTCTGTGACGGAGATTGCAATGTCGCCGTTGAATCGCAGAGAAGCTTTCCCATTCTTACAGATTTGTGAGAGAGAGAGAGAGAGAGAGAGAGAGAGAGAGGTTTGTCTCAACGGCTAGATTAAGGGATGTAAGAAAATGCGTTTGTTGGAGTTAACGGTCAGATCTGTTAAAGACTATAACGCGGGAGAGGAGAGCGACACGTGTCGTAATCATAGTGGTTTCTCAAGCGCTCTGACTAACGAATGGCTGAGGTTTGACCGCGCTATGGTGGACCACGCCACTCCGAAACTGCAACCTACCCTTTTTTATTACTGGCATTTTATTTTGAAATAATGTTTATTCGATTTTAATCCTCTCTAGTTGCCTTATTTGTTAATTTGTCCCCCTAGCTGTCGTTATTAGCTGGCGCACACATGATGTCTTTTTCTTGGTAGAGTACCAATTATAGTTCGCCACATCAGCTTTTGTAAGGGGTTTGACCAATGAAAGAGCTTGGTCACACGTATGAATGTGTCAGGGATGGGGCTATATACGAAAGGCACTGCGCCCACAGGTGTGTATTTGTCTTGGACGGCGTGAACAATGTCATCGATCGTGCATTAAAATTAACGGAATTGTGTTTTTTCTTTCCCATGTAACGGCTAGAAAAGGGTAAATATTTGCTTTCGCATTGGCGTGTGTGTAATAATAACCTTCGTAGCCAAGGACGTTCATTGAATGTTGTGGTAATAAAAAGAAAATGATCTTACCAATGTATTTTGTCCTTATCTTTTTTAGTTGTAGAGAATATTGAAATTGAAATTTTGTAACAATTACTATAATTTTTAGTTTTTATATGTATTTTAACATGAAACATTTGAGGTGACTATTTAACTTGAAAATAGTTAATTAAATCCGGTGTTTGTATGTCGCAATAGTTAAAGACAATGGCAAGATTTTCCGGCAAAAATAATTAGAACACGGGAAACAGACTCAATATGTCAAAAGAATAATGTAAGTGCTCCTTGAATCTTTAGACTGTGTTGCATTTTACTCCCCCAGAAAAGGGAGCTGTGAGTCTGTGACCCCATAAAAAAGGCTTTGGTTGCACTTTGTTCATGAGACAATGCAGTGATAGATGGGCCAACACAAATGTTCAGAAATCAGATTAAGATAGGTTTGTGTTGGAAAGCCCATATATAGATGGGCCTTTATGCCCGGATAACCCAGGTAAACTCAAATCCCTCCGAATCTTAAAAGCGTAAAGTGCTTTCAAAGATAAAAGAGAATATTTGAAAAGACAAACTAATCATTAGGAGTAGCTATGAATTATTTTAGAATCTTGTAAGGTAAAGCAAAAACAGTTCACACATTTATTTAGCAAGGAACAGAGAACTTATTATAACTACCATACCATATATCAACATAATTTTTCGTTCTTGAGGTTCAATATCAACTTATATATGTTCGATATCCACCACTCCAAGTACAAAAAGTAAACAGTTCTGTAGTACTAATAAATTTTTATCTTCTCCATCTCTATCTAGAGAATGCGACGAAACAGAAGACAAAAGCATCGAAAGAATAAAAAGCAAAGAAAAAACTTGGTAATGAATGAAAAAAGATAGGTGAGGTGGGCCGTATAATTGGAGTCGAAAGTACTAAAAAAATAAAAATAATTAAAACGCTATAATACTTTCCTGTCTCCTCCTCCTTATCTTAAGAATAAAAATAAAATAAAATAAAACGTCTCTCCACTGACATTTAAGGCAGAGAAAGAAAAAAGACTGTTCATCCTCGTCTTCCCCAAGAAATGAAGAAGAAAGGGAAAGTCTACCCATCTCCTCCTCCTCCTTCTACTCAACCACCACCATCATCGTCTTCATCGTCTCGCAACCTCAACGAAGATGAGTCTCTCTCCGTGTTGAGGCTTCTCCCGGCGACGATTCTGGTTCTAGTCTCGGTTCTCTCGACCGAAGACAGAGAAGTTCTCGCTTACTTGATCACGAGAGGAAACTGTGGAAGAACCTCGAAGAAGAACAACAAATCCAGTAGAAACCACAAACCTCCTGTCTTCGACTGCGAGTGTTTCGACTGCTACACTAGCTACTGGCTCCGCTGGGATTCGTCTCCGAACCGCGAGCTCATCCACGAGATCATCGAGGCGTTCGAGAATCATCATCTCTCCACCGGCGGCGAAAACTCGAAGAACAAATCTAAAAGAGGTAAGAAGAAAGAGAAGAAACCGGGTCATCGGGTCGAGCCAGTGTCCGAAAGTACAGTGTCCGATAGCCACGTGTCAGCTCCAGATAACTCTCTGCCGGGGAGATTGAGTGAAGCTGAGGTGGCGGAACGAGAGACGCGAGATGAGGTTGTCGTTGAAGAATCGACGGTGGAGATTCCGGGGGCAGCTGGGATTGGAGGACATAAGGGATTAGCGAGGAAGGCACTACTGCCGGACGTGTTGGGTCTGCTTAATTCCAGTTTTTGGCGACTTTGGAATCCGAACGCGTAAAAGCATCCATCGGCTTAAAGTTATATGCTTTAATTTCTTTTTTTCTGATGTTTTCATAAGGAAAAAAAAGATAATCCAATCTCCATATGCTTTTATTTTTTCTTTCTTTCATTTCATGTCTCTTAAAACAAAGTATCAATCACACACTACGTGGTTATGTTTGATATTTTGGTTGAAAAAAATGTCTTTTTGTTCATTAAAATGTTTAAATCATATGAGAAGTTTATGCGATGGAGTTAATGTTTAGTAGTTTCATGCTCTTTAGTTTCTTGTGAATTTGGTTTGGTGGTGAGACACTAGTCTCTCTAGGCGCAGTACAGCGACTTTGATGTTTTATTTTTCCTTTTTTGCTTAGGAACAAAGTTTGTGGATTAGGTAGACTGTTTCAAAGGAAAGGGTGGGCCAACAAATAACTTTCCTTTTGAATAAGGCATCCTCATAGTGACGAGTGTGTGTTTCATTGTTTTGTATTCTATAGATTTTATTACAACTATTTTAGCATCCTCATGTTTATGTTTGTACTACCTTATCCTTCTAAGTTAGATTAGGTTTACAGTCATTAATGCCCGGACATCATCAATGCATACTCTAGAAAGTACTTCAGTTAGTGCTGTGATCTACTCATACACAAAGATTCAGTTTTTGTCAACCAAAATCTTTTTTTCTCAATATAGTGAGATACCATAATCTAGTTTACCTTTTTGTGATGTTACTCTTTTTAGTAATGTAACTGAATCTAAGCCAAGACTTAGAACAAACCTTTAGTCGGCTGCAATCGAGTCGATGTAGTCCCAGTCCATACTGTACTTCTAATCAATTTTAAATCTGCTCTTTTGACAGTTGTCAGTTGTCACAAAGTCACAAACCTTAACATCTTTCCATACCACTATGCCTCCAGTTTCCGTACACTTCATTTTCTCTATTCTCACCAACGGCTTTAGTACCCATGCCTGCTCTTGTAGGCCTAAACTGTCTTCTTCTACTCCTCAAACCCAATATCCCTTGATCCACATAATCAGGCCCAAATAATAATGGGTCAAGTAAGCATGGACAAGCAACAAGAAATGGAAAGTAAACGTTGCAAAGGAGAAAAAACACGTGCGTTTTCCAAGATTTTTCTTACTTTTTTTTTAATAATATTCAAACATCATCTACCTTAACTGTCCCTCTTTTTCTTTTTTCCTTTGCACTCTAAATGGTCAAACAAGCATGGACGAGCAACAGTAGATGGTGAGCTACTTTGTTTTTTTCTTCTATTTGAAACTAACTAATAATTGTCAAATGGTCTCATGTTCAACCTTGGAAGATATTAGGGACCCAAGATATTATCAACCACGTCTGCGCAAGTAAAATTCTTTTGCTTATCTTTTACAAAAGTTTAATTAAAGTTTGACCAATCAGCGTATATACGCGTATTTAACTATTTACTGATGTAAAAATCAAACCATGGATTATTGACTTTTCATCATCTTGCCGAGAAAACGAAAAAAACGAAGCAATACACGTCACAAGTTATATTTATTAATCTCCATTTATATACATCCACGATATCTATGCTATACAAACCAAGCACGAAAATGGTATATATTCGCCTTACAATTGGTAGTAGACTACCATATAATATGTCTTCCCATGTACATCAAAACCTTTGTTTATCATCTGTAGGAAGTACCGACTCCGATCATTCACCTTTTGTCACGTGTGACTAAGTAGAATTCGGTGTTCCACAAAGTAATTCGTATATTCAAAACTTGGAAAAGAGCCAGTTTATCTTATCAATATATATATTCAAACATAGTAGACTTTCATTGATCAAAACAATGATGATAATATATAACTATTATTATTTATACGAATATTATGTAACGTGACGTCTGAGGAAAATAAAAACATAAAACCAGATGACGTTCGACGAAAAGAAAAACGTGATCCAATAAGACGTCATTAGAGATAAAATCGACGGGTATCCTTTGTTCGTAATGATCTCCCACAATCCATTCGTGAGAAGCGTTGGTGGCCTAGTGGTTACCAGCGAATCTTCTCACACATGCCTGTCCGAGGTCGCCAGTTCGATTCTCGGAGACAGCAGGGTGGTACTATGCCTCTCCAAATAAATCCTTCTTCATACGAGTAGGGGCAAGCGGTGTATACCAACCGTAGGTCCAAGCCGGAGGGGTTTCCCCATACGAGTAGGGGCAAGCGGAATATACTTTAATCCGTAGGTCCAAGCCGGAGGGGAGGGATTTCCTGGATTTGGGGCCGCGCAAGCGGTGGGGCTAGTCACTATAAAAAGTTAACCCTAAACAGTTTCAATAACTTTCATTATAAGCGATTGAGAGACATAGGGCGATAAAGCGATTGCTTCAGTTAGGGTTTTCTCACCGTCAATCCACCGTCGGAGGGCACCACGCCGCTCCGGCGAGAACTCTCTACCTCCTTCCTTCTTCACTAAAAGCTGTCTCCAATGAAATTCCGCAACAAAGCTCGTCACCCCCTTCAAGGTTCATCTAAGATGGCTCGGTTCGCCGGTGTGTCAAAATCATCCACTGCCGTTAAGAGTAAGAAGAAATCTACTCCTCTCGCCAGCGCTCCCAGTGCTGATGCTGTAATTGCCACCGTCGTGGCAGAGGAGAAGCTTTCTTCTGACTATGAGGCAAAGATTGCGACTTGTTCAGATCTGAGTCACGAGGGGTCCAGGTTGGACATCACTGTGGCAGACTCGGCATCTCCAATCACGGTGGCTGTGTCGTCGGAGCCAACCGACATTACTTCCTCTGCAACAATCAACGCTGCGGCTGGTTCGACTTCAGTTAATGAGACTGCTTCAACCCCTTCTAAGGAGACCGGGACTGTCAGGCCTGTGTCGCCCTCTGATACCCACGACTATGCAAGTCTTCTTAAGGCATCAGCGAAGCTGGAAGAGATTGGCACGCCGACTGAGCACGTCTCAGGGGCTCCGTTTGTTCTAATACCCGATGAGAACATCCAGGCAGCAAGGGAAGAGTTTAAAGACTTCATCTTTGCGAGGTTTCACATTGATTCCCCTTCAATGGGTCGAATCATTGGTGTAGTAAATGCTATATGGGCGAAAACAGGGCCAAGGATCTATGTCCATAACATTGGTCAAGGATGTTATTTGCTCAGAGTCACCAACATTAAAGCAAGGGAATCTCTTCTGAGTCGTACATGCTGGAATGTTGCTGGATATCCAATGTTTGTGGCTCTGTGGTCTCCTGAGTTTGCTCCGGAAGAAGCTCCGTTAACAAGTGCAATAGTTCCTGTGGAGTTCCGGAATGTGCCATACCTTCTATTCAATAGGCAAAGTCTGAGCAGAATTGCCACAGCTATTGGAAAGCCTGAGTCACTTGCGCCAGAAACAGAACGCAAAGAGAACTTTGAGGTGGCCAAACTGTATGTTCGTGTTGACCTTACGAAAGAGCTACCGTCAAAGATCATTTCTGGGTTCTCAAGCGGGCGTGAAGTGGAAATCTATGTTCATTACCCCTGGCTACCTGTGAAATGTGATAAGTGCAGCAGGTATGGGCATGCTATGGATAAATGTCGGGTACCCTTGGCTGGAGGAAGAACAGTCGTCAATCGAGACCGAAGTCCCTCTCGTGATAAGGAAAGGAAGAGAAACAAGTCTCGCCGTGGAAGGTCAAAAATCACAAAGACCAAGTATGTTCCTAAATCTCTCGACAAAACAGAGCGGGCCCAGGAAAAGGACAAAGTCTCAGTTGATCAAGACCTTGAAGAGGGGGAGATCACTCTTGAGGCAAAAGAGCCAACACCGGGTAGTTCTGATGATATGAAAGAAGGATATATTAATCAGCCTACAAAAGTTGAAGCCTCCAACGATCATTATGCAAATGATCCAGATGCACAACACGTTGACAGAGCTGAGATTAACGAGACGAGTGAGAAGCAGCGAAGGTCAGGTTCTACATCTGTTGACCGTGATGCTGGTGATGCTGCTGATGATGGCTTTCTCCTTGTACAGGGGAGGAAGAGGGGCCGCAGGGCCAAACGCAATCAATAATCATTATGTCGACCTTTTTTGCGTGGAATGTTAGAGGACTAAACCACGAGAGACGCCATATTATGACAAGAGAGTGGATTAATATCCACAGACCTCTTTTCGGAGCCTTCTTGGAATCTCATGTACAAGAAAATAACCAAGCTCGGATTTTATCTGCTATACCCGTAGGATGGAGACATTTTGGGAATTTTGCTGCTCATCCAGGCGGAAGAATAGTGGTCGTTTGGGACCCATCGGTTTCAGTTTTTGTGTATAGCGCCTCTGCGGAGGCAGTAACTTGCGGAATTTTCATTATGGCGGAGAACATAAGCTTCACTGTCACTTTTGTTTACGGGTTCAACGATGTGGAAGCCCGGAAGTCACTATGGAATGAACTCTCCTCCCTAAACAGAACAACCCCGGTCTCTTACTCTCCTTGGTCGGTTGTAGGCGACTTCAACCAAATTATCAGGGTCAGTAATCACTCAGATTACCCTCGTTCTGTTATCGATATCACTGGGATGGAGGACATGAATATGGCTCTCCAAGATGCAGAGCTGCTCGAAGCCCAAGCGAAGGGCTCTCCGTTTACGTGGTGGAATAATCAAGTTGACAACCCCATCTCGAAGAAAATAGATCACGCCTTCATTAACCAGACCTGGTCCTCTATGTTCCCTGATTCTTACGCTGAGTTTCTGGAACCGGACCAGTCTGATCATGCCCCTTGTGCTTTTAGAATTCCGAGTCTCAATAGACAATCTCGCAAGCCGTTCAAGTTCTTCCACCATGTAATTGACCATCCTGATTACGCTACAACAATCTCTGACGCTTGGCACCCGGATCAATTCTCAGGCTCCAACCAGTATAAGCTTGTCCGTTCACTGAAATGCTTGAAAGGAGATTTGCGCCGGCTAAATAAGACCAACTATAGCGGTATCTCTCAGCGAGTGAAGGAACAGACCAGTGTTGTGGAAGTGCTACAACGTACTCTTTTATCAACTCCGGACAGTATCACAGCAGAGGAAGAACACCGAGAACGAGCAAAATTGAATGTGCTACTTACAGCTGAGCAGAAGTTCTTCAGACAGAGATCACGAGTGCGATGGGCGGACGTTGGTGATAGAAACACTCCGTTCTTTCACAAAACGGTGGCCCAACGTGTTACACGAAATCATATACACTTCCTCAAGGACGAAAATGACCAGTTCATCGGAACAACGGTGGGTATTAAAGAACACTCGGCAGCTTACTTTCAACAGATTTTGGGTCAGACTGATATGCCTACATCCCCGGTCTCTGTTGACGAGCTGCAAGGTCTGTTGGATTTCAGATGCTCTGAGCTACAGCAACGTTACTTAAGCAGAGAAGTTACAGCGGCTGAGATAAGAGCGACAGTGTTCTCAATGCCGCTAAACAAGAGTTCCGGTCCGGATGGTTATTGTGTGGAATTTCTCAGGGCTTCTTGGGACACGGTTGGGCAGGATGTTATCAATGCAGTCACTGAGTTCTTCAGGAGTGGTCGTCTCCTAAAAGATCTAAATACAACGGCCATTACCTTGATACCTAAAACTCCTGAAGCATGCAGACTTGGAGACTATAGACCGATAAGTTGCTGCAACATAGTCTACAAGGTGATCTCAAAAATAATTACCAACAGACTCAAGCCTCTACTGCAGTCATGTGTGAGTCCGAACCAGTCAGCTTTCTTAAAGGGCAGAAGCTTGGGAGACAATGTCCTTCTAGCGACAGAACTGATTCAATCTTATAACTCAACAAATTGCCAGCACAGCTGCACCATCAAAGTAGACATCCGGAAGGCATTCGACACGGTCTGTTGGGATTTTGTCATCAAGCTCCTTCAGGCGCAGTCATTTCCACCGATCTTCATCACTTGGATCAGGGAATGTATGACCTCCCCAAGATTCTCTGTCTCCATTAATGGTGAACTCGCAGGGTTCTTTGCGGGGAAGAAAGGTCTTCGTCAAGGTGATTCCATCTCCCCCTACCTCTTTATTATGATTATGGAAGTACTCTCCAAATTATTTGAGAAATTGGTTGATGAGGAAGGTATGAGATTGCACCCTTCGTGTGCTAACCCAAGAGTGACACACCTACTGTTTGCGGATGACTTGCTTGTCTTCTCCGATGGTTCCTGCCACTCTATTTTTGGGATTAAAGGAGTGATGAGGATTTTTAAAGGCTGGACTGGTCTAGATATTAACCCGGCAAAGTCAGAAATCTTTCTTGGGGGTTATGCTGACATCGAAGCTTCCGTGTTAAGTGATCTCTCAGGGTTTAAGCGGGGGTCCTTCCCGACTCGCTATCTCGGCCTGCCATTGAACCCCTCTCGCTTAAACTTTGAGTCGCTGCAGCCGTTCCTGGAAAGAATCACCAACAAGCTTCACTCATGGACTGTAAAGTGTCTATCCTTTGCTGGAAAGATAAGAATGGTCACATCTGTTATCTATGGGATGGTTAATTTTTGGAGCTCAGTCTTCACTCTACCTAAACGGTTCTATGCGAAGGTTGACTCCCTCTGCTCGGCTTTCCTTTGGAACAATAAAACAACATCGGCAGCAGGAGCAAGAGTATCATGGGAGAGTATATGTAAACCCAAACAAGAAGGAGGACTGGGTATCAGGAAGCTTGAAGATTATCAGTCTGTTTTTCAGTTGAAGAGAGTCTGGAACTACTTCTCCTCTCCTGAGTCCCTATGGAGTCGCTATCTGTCCAATAATGTGTTCCACCGAAAATCCTACTGGATAATGGAATCTACAGCACAAGTCTCTGCAACAGTGCGAAATATGATCTCTATTAAGCAGACAGTAGAGTACTTCCTCAGGTGCGCTATAGGAGATGGCAGGTCTGGGTCCTTTTGGTTCGACTGGTGGACTGATATGGGGCCTCTGATCTCTGCAATTGGTCCTACAGGTCCAAGAGATCTTAGACTTCCCTTACCCTCTACAGTTTCAGAGGCAACGCGTGATGGAAATTGGCAACTTCCAGCAGCTAGATCGTATGCAGTTGAGACACTACAAATAGTGCTCTCAACAATGCCTCCACCATCTCCTACAAGAGGTAAAGACTACTATCTATGGCGCAGTGGATACAGCAGTTATGATAAAAAATTCTCTACTAAGAAAACTTGGGAACAAATTCGCGTGGCTGCTGAGCCAGTTTCCTGGGTCAACTTGGTCTGGTTTAACGAGGAAATCCCACGGTGTTCATTTATATCTTGGTTATCAGTGTTGCAGCGGCTTCCTACTAGGGATCGTCTGTCTTCTTGGGGGATGAACGTTCCCACAAACTGCATGCTCTGTTCTTCAGGGGAAGAAACTCATGATCACTTGTTCTTTCGATGCTCATATGCTTCCTCTGTCTGGTCGCATTTCTGTGTTGGGAGTTTTCTACTGTCTCCTCCGGGTTCAATTCTGGAGTGTGCAACTCTTCTGCGAGACCACCAGTTCACGTCTACTCCAGGAGCTGGTTCTGTTCTCAAGCTAATCCTGCAGGTAACCATCTATTGCTTATGGCGGGAACGAAATGCACGCATCTTCACCGCCTCATCTTCCCCTGCTTCGGTGCTGTTCTCCAAGATTGATCGCATGGTTAGAGACAGGCTGCTCTCTCTTCCATCTTCATCTCAATCCCAACCTTCACTTCTGCAGCTTTATTTATCTTTCCTTTTTGATGTACCCTAACTGTATTTCCTTTCTGCTTTTTCCTTTCTTGTATTAATAAGTGGTCTCTCCACATGATGTAACTCAAAACAGAAAATCTGGTATAAATCTTGACATTTTACCACAAAAAAAAAAGTCTATGTTCTTCATAAAACAAAACTATGTTCGCGCGCACGTGCATGCATCTTTTTCATCTACTTCAGAAAAAAATTAAAACCAGAAATAAATTAAAACCTTGAATGAACATAGAGGTTCACCCAACCAATAAAAATCACTCATTTCACAATTGATATCTTTTAAATAAGGAAACAAAATATTTTCAAGTTATTTTATGTTTTAAAATAAATAAAATAAAAATAAATATAAATAATAGTAGTTACAAAAAGTAATTTAAAAAATATATTTTAACATTTTCAAAGAATAAAATAAACCCTAAACTCTAAATCATAAACCCTAAACCCTTGGATATACCCTAAACCCTAGGGTAAACCCTAAACCCTTGGATATACCCTAAACCATTGGGTATATGCTAAACCCTTGGATAATCTTAAACTCTAAATCCTAAACTCTAGTATATGCAAAAAAAAAATATATATTTTAACACCGTCATCGAAATATTAAACTCTAAATCCTAAACTCTAAACCCTAAACATTTGGGTAAATCCTAAACTTTTTTTTAGGATTAAGGATTTGGTATTTTTAAGATTTAATGTTTAATGTTTTTAATTTAAATTTTAGAGTTTAGGCTTAGTGTTTTGATGACGGATTTAAAATATTTTTAACTTTTTGCATATATTACTATTTTTATTTATTTTTAACATTTTTATTTTAAAAACATAATATAACTTGATAATATTTTGTTTCCTTATTTAAAAGATATCAATTGTGAAATGAGTGATTCCTATTGGTTGGATGAACCTCTAGATTCACTCTAGAGGTGAACCCAAGAATAATTCCTTTTATAACTAGTTAGTTAGATATATAAGCTAGCTGTCATCAGATTAATAGAGTATAAGTATATCTTTCTTCTTTTTTGGTAAATGAGTATAAGTATATCTTGTAAATGGATTAACAGGTTAATATAGTGTCATTATTAGTTTCGTATAAAGCTTAATTCTTACGTGTCGTCTACGACACTGCCCCTTCTAGTTCTGGTTTTACAATTAACAGCGGGCCGCCTCTTCGTCTTTGACTTGGCCAGTCTGCCTTAAAATTCCTATAAAAAATAGATTATAGTATTATTTATATGCTTGTTTTCACACAAGATCTATATAATACCAAACAAAGGAAAAAATAATATTCTCTTCTTTTGGAATTTAGGTCGATTCCACAATTAGTTAGGAATATGGAGGGATATCAAAATGGATCGTCCTATGCTCCGTTTTTGTCGCTGACTTCTCATCAGAACCTTGCTAAATCGGAGTTCCATCAAGGAGATGAAGAGGCCTCTAAGGTTAGGGAAGGTTCTTCAAGAAGCTTGGAGGTGAAAAAGAAGGGGAAGAAACAAAGGTTCGCGTTTCAGACAAGGAGCCAAGTTGATATTCTTGATGATGGTTATCGATGGAGAAAATATGGCCAAAAAGCTGTCAAGAACAACACGTTCCCTAGGTTCCTATTCATTTCTCCCTTTGATTAAGCTTATTCTTTCATCTTCTTTTCTTTATATTGTTGATATAGAAAGTGAATAGTGTGACACTGTACATATGTGTTTAAGCTAATCCTTGAACCAACCTCAAATTAAGGTACATATTTCATTCGGATCAAGTCTAGATTGATTAAAACTAGTTGCAACGAGATCAACGATCTATGTCTTTATGTCAAAACCAATGATTAAGATAAAAGTCTTTTGCGGAAAAATCAAATAAATGTGCATCTCTAGTCAATGAATATATCCTCATATCATTCACATCAAGTCTTGATTGATCTTATATAGATTAAATTTTTGAATTATTTTCTAGTCTATCTAAAATCCAATACCTTAAGTGGAATCTTTTGGTGAAAGTGAATTTGGGAACATATCTGACTGTTAACGACTCAAAAAACTGTTCTCTATTAGAACTAAAGTGTTTTTTTTCCTTCTACTATATATGTGCAGGAGCTACTATAGGTGCACATATGGAGGATGCAATGTAAAGAAGCAAGTACAAAGATTAACGTCGGACCAAGAAGTCGTAGTCACAACCTACGAAGGCGTACACTCACATCCCATTGAAAAGTCTACAGAAAATTTCGAGCATATCCTCACCCAAATGCAAATCTACTCTTCTTTTAATTAACTTCTCAATCTTTTATACCTTTTGTAGCGTATAATTCTGAGAGCTCGGGTTGTAAATTATACTTATCTAAAAAAGTATAATATTACATTGTATGCATGTTAAAAGAAAAACAATAGTCATCTGAAGTTTATAAATATTCATTTAGAAATAAAACACTTAGACCAAGATATTCTTACTGGTTTCTAACCAATGTTTTGAGTATATTTTATCAAGTGAAATTGTGTTTTTAGTCCATTATCAAGTCTTTTCAGGATTTATGTCGATTTAGAACAGAAAAAATAGAATTGGATGTAAAGAAGTAAATAAAGATGCAAAAATGTGCAGAAGCATCATAAGCTTAGCAATGGACCAAAAGTTGTGATTGACCTACCCAATATAATGATCATACTTTTTGTTCCATAACTAAGAGCGAGGAGTTAGCATCAAGGCACCTTTTGTTGGTGTTGGTTCCTAAGGGAAGTAAAGTGAGCAGCAATCTGATCATAGTCAGGAAGCTTAGGATGAACATGCTTAGCTTCCTTTATACCTCTTTCTCCTTGTCCTTTTTCCTTTTGATCATGCCACATTGTAAACACGTTGTACACTATGTGGTAACACTGACCACTCTTTTTCCTTTGACGTCTCCTGTTTCCAATGTTGTAGTACCTCCAACACTCCACGTCTTTGGCCATTGGACTGCTTGATGCTGTTCTTGATCTCCTCCTTGACCTCTTTTTATCTCTTGTCTCTTCTTTAGACTCCATGAATCTGAATATTCTCTGATCTTTACCCACCACTCGCTCCTCTATGCAATCATTCTCAACACATACTTTTCTTTGATCCCTTGATGCTTTATTACCGCTCTCTTCTTGTTTTTCCTCCAAGTCGGCGTCTGTGAGAGTGAACTTATACACTTCTGCTTCGCTTTCATCCTCTTGAAATAAACGCGGCTGAGCAGAGGTTACCTACAGACACATACACACACGCACCAAACAAACAAGTACAAGATTATATACTCGCAACTCTCACAACATTAAGATGCAGATAGAAACTCAAAGACTCACCTGTTTGTGAACTTTTGGAGTGTATTCGAGTGCCAAAACTTGTAAAGGGAGGCCGAACTCCGCTGCTATCTCAGCCAACAAGTTGGACTTGGCATCATCCGATACAGAGATTCTTGAGAGATTCTCTACAATCTGCAATGCGAGTATGTATAGTACTTGGTAGACAAATAGAGAGAAGAGAGGAAGAAGACATGGACAAACCTGAGGGTTGACACGATTACCAGGCAGAAGATGGAGAGCCGTTGAGACAAAGGGCTTCCCGTACCTCTCTCCAAAAAGAGCCCTCAACTTCCTTAGCTCAGGCAAGTCACCACACCTCGCGGAGGCAAAGATTAGCGTCGAAACCGCTTCGTAGACGCCATCAGAAACTTCTCTATGCCTCCGAATGTAAGAGAGGTTTTGGAGGATGACGTCAGAGAACTGGAGGAGCGAGTGGTAGAGTGACACGAGACTCTCATCGAGGAAGAGATCGTGAGCCCGACGAAGAGCACGGTTACGTTCACCGATGCGGAGTAACTGGACTATGTCGTGCCGTAGGTGTGAAGAAATGACGTGTTTCTTGTTCTTGAGAAGGTTTAGACGACGCTGAAGCTGCTTCAGCACTCTCTTGCACTTTGAAGCCTTTCTCCATCCAAACAAAAAACCAAACATGGTTTTTTTTTAATGTTCGTGTGTAATCTCTCAAGCTTCAAAGATGGAACTCTTGAGAGTTTGTAGGAGAGAGTGGGGTTTCATCACGATTATGGTGTAGAGGACGTGGCCCTCGACGGTTATCTATTCTTTAAACACATGCAAATAATTAAACCTCTGTATAAATTTTATAAACCTCCGTACACATCCATATAAAACAATGTTCGAGAAATAGATAGATAATATAATTAGACGATTATAAAGAATTAGCGAATTATTGATTTATATTGCGATGAATTATCAATATAAAATATATAAAACAAAGAAATTAGATAAATTTATAGGTTTGTACTGACATTTTTTATAAATTATACTAATTTAAATTTATTTAAATCTATTAAAACAGTTTACACAGATTTAAGTCGTATAAATAAGATTTTAAAAAATATCTTTCGGTTAAATTGCCAAATAGACAGATTTTTAGACCGGTAATATAAAACAAGCTATTTGTTTTCTGTCAATCCTTTTCCTGAGCTTTTGACAATTGAGATCTATCTATACACTCAAATCTTTATTCAACGTAAAAAACAATTGAAGAAGCTATACCAAAGTTTTCATGTCAATTCAATGCGTTACAAAATCATTACACGTATAGGAATGGTTTTTTATACGCTTCTCATCTTCCTTTCTATAACGGCAAAACGAAAGTAGTAAGAAGGAGAGAACTAGCTAGGAGGAGCAAGAAAGCATGCAGACGCCTGGCCTGTAAGCCCAAGCTGGAGGCAACCCAGCATACTTCTCCATCCCAGGCTGTTCCTCGTAAGGCCGTTTCATAAGACGGATCAAGTTGTTGACCTCTGAGAAATCACCTTGTTCAGCTGCATCTATCGCGCTTTGGCAAAGATAGTTCCTCAGAATGTACTTTGGGTTCACTAAATCCATTCTTGCTTTTCTTTCTTCATCTGATGATGTGATGTCACTACCACATGATACCTCCTGAATATACCCTCGCACCCATTTGATCCAAGCTTCTTTTCTTTCCTTTCCAATGTCCAAAAGCACAGCTTCCAAGGGTTTCAATAACTCCTCATCGTCATCAGGTGTGTTGTGGTTTGCTTTTACATTCGAAAGAAGCCTGAAGAAGTTTGTGTAATCGACTTTATCGACAGCCATGTTGTTCAGAAGTTCACTAATCATCTCCTTGTTATACTTTGAAAGGCCAAGCTTCTTTGTCATCATGGATTCATACTCATCCATGAACTTATCACCGTACCTGATGACATCACAAGTCCCTTTAAGTACACCTCCTAGCACAGAACCAATAATAGCACTTAGTTACCTCTCCATGGCGTAATCTGCTTCCTTTTCATTTATCAGCTCCGCAGCAGCCAGCGCCTCAGCAAACTGAGCGATATTCCACAAGCCGATGTCAGGCTGGTTTGCAAAACAGTACCTTCTCCCGGGGAGGTCCGTTGTGTTCGGTGTGTAACTCGGATCAAAACCATCCAAGAACCCGAACGGGCCGTAGTCAATGGTCTGGCCCAAAATGCTCATATTGTCAGTGTTGAGCACACCGTGTGTGAATCCTACACCTTGCCATCTTGCAAATAAAGTAGCTGTGCGCTCCGCAACTTCAACAACCCATGCTAATGTATAATTAAAGAAGCAGAAGAGTTAGTTTTTTAATATTCACCATTAATGTAAACTATTGGCTATTAGCATCAGTGATTTGTATTTACCAGCATACTTGTTCGATGTGTCGCTTCTGTTCATGCTCCTCTTCTCTATATGTGGGAAATGATGTCTAATGGCATAGTCTGCTAGCTTCTTAACAATCTCGAGATCCTCTTTTCCTCTAGAAGCATGTATTTGGTACGAGCCGAACCGGAGAAACGACTGAGAAACCCTGCAAACGATAGCGCCAGGCTCTTCCTTGGGATTGCCACTGCAAAAACGGCACAACAGGAGAAGAAGTTCAAACCAACCTAGACCATGTAGAGGTTTGGAAAGGTTTTGTGGTGGGACATCATTACTCGTAAAACATGTCGCGGACGACACCTCGACCTGTCGTGAGGAGACAAAGGGCGCGAGTGGTAGGGATTCCAAGACAATGCATGGCTTCACTGCCAAGGAACTCCCTGATGCTGCTACGCAGCACAGCAAGGCCATCGGAGAAACGGCTGTAAGGAGTTCTACCCGCGCCTTTGAGCTGCAGCTCCCATCTTTCCCCTCTGGAGTTGAGAACTTCTCCGAGAGTTATGGCGCGGCCGTCGCCTAGCTGTCCAGCCCACCTGCCGAACTGGTGTCCTCCATAGCACTGAGCGTAAGGCATTCTGTTTTGACAAAAGAGTGTCTGATTAGAAACTTTGGACTTATTAAAAAATTAGACTTTTTGGGTGAGGATTTACGTACGCTCCTGGTAAAGGTTTGGCGCCGGAGAGTAGGAGAGGGAAGTCTGGTCTTTGGAATCTGAAGAGAGCCCCCCCAACAGAATGTTTTCAAGAGTTTTAAAACCAAAGTCGCAAGTAGAAAGAGAACAACACTCTTTTAAAGACTAAAGAGGTGGTAAGAATCAAAACTCACTCTTTAGGGTCTAGATCCAAGAGGTCTGCAACAGAATCAGACCATGATACAAGCTGAGGATCGTTTACTTGTACTGATGGGGAAACTTTTGAGTAGCAAGCATGCAATACCTGCCCCAAATTACAATATAAGCAAATCAAAAATCCTGATTGGCCAAAGTTAATTAGCTTTATATAATAAATAACAATGATGAGACATGGCAAAATTCACATAATTTCCCCCTTGAACCTCAACCACAAGAATGTTGTTATTATTACCTTACGAGGGATAACATCACTTCTGGGATCACCAGGCAACTCCTTAACAAAGGAGTGGTCCCAGTTAAACTCTTCGAGCTTCCTTTTGATCTTATCACCTTCATCAACCTCTCCCAGAGTTTGATTCCGCAGCTCTCCCGAACCGGTTACCGGCGTCGGAGAGGAACACGAAGACGGAAAAGATTCCGACCGACGGAACGAAGAAGAAGAAGAAGAAGGTCGGGAAGGGATTAATCGTAATTCTCGGCGAATAGAGGGGCAGAAGCGGAATTTCGCAGAGGAGGTAAAGAGATGAACGGGTCGGAGGTGGAAGAAAGACGACGGACACACACGCAACGACGACATCTCTCCGTCTCTTCTTCTCCTCTTCGCATTTTTTTTTCTATCCCAAGTTTTGTTGAAATTTTAATTTCGGACCGAACCGCCTTCATTTCCGGTTTATCTGATTCAGACCAATGCCGGTTCACTTTTTTATTTGTCGTTTGTTGACTTAGCCAAACCGATTTCTGTTGGTAAACTAAAACCGATATTACAGTATGAATTATTTCAAACCGGGTTTAAGACAGAACCGAAGAAAGAGATACTAACCAAACACGACAAATCTTGCCGTCGTTTTGCAAAACTCAAACCAAACCTATCGACTGGGAAAAGAAAAAATTAGGGCAAGACATTGCCGGTTTCACGTCCGCGCGGCTCATAGATTTCTCGGAAAATCCTTGACGTTTTGTCCAGTAATCTTGAATTCCGCGGCGCATTAATCAACAAATTGAATTTTGGGCGGTGAGAAAGTTTCTTACTTGAAATCGGGCTTGTTCCTGATGTTTCTCTCAAATCTATGATCTTTCGGGAAGTTTTGGTTGATGCGAAGTTTTATCTAAATAGCACCCACGAAAAAAGGTATATATATTTTATTTTTTTTTGATTTTTGCATTCTAAATCTGTGCAATTTGAGGTTTGTTCCGTCGCAATTAGGGTTTAGGAAAGTGTAGTTCTTTGAATTGGATAATACTCTTTTGGGTTCAGAAATTTAGCTAAAAAGTGGATTCCTTTTCATGATTAGGATTTTGATAGTAACAAAGTTTATCTAGTTAGAATCTCGTCATGTTTGGTTACTGAGCTCAAGTTGAAGAACTGTGGCCTTGTGTGTGTGTTTATGAGTGTTTCTACTGCGTAGTTGACTTTTGTCAACGAAAGTTACTACTCTTCGTGCACTTTGGATTCCCAGCTTTTACTAATTGAAGAGTGACTGTTTTTGTTTCTTCTTCAGTTAATGTTTTGTTTGTTGTTTTTCTTGGTTTTGCAGCTCGTGCTCTCTGGTGTAACTAGACAGCTCTCTCATACCACGTTTTGATTCTTTTAGCTTCCCTGTGAAGCATCATCGGGGAAAGGACACTAATGGATTACCGACCTTCTGATAGTAGTGGTGAGTCTTGTCTTCTTTCAAAGATCTTCTCTAGTCTAGCCCGTTTCTTAACTAAGCTAGTGTTAGTTATCTGTTTGGTGATATGTTGTTTTCTCTTTCTTTGGAACTCAGGTACTGATGATGACCTACCTCCATCACATCAAAATAGATATCAAAGGAGCGGGAGACCTGCCGGTAATGGCAGGCCTTCGGTTATGAATTCTACTCCTTTGTCAAGGGTGCACAGTAGTGACATGGAAACTCAAATTCATCTCATCGAGCAAGAAGCGTATAGCTCAATACTCCGTGCATTTAAAGCCCAGTCTGATGCTATCACTTGGGTTTGTTGTCTTCTTCATTACTAACTCCAATGCTTTTATGTAAACTTAACCATTTAAAATAAATAAATTCAGGAGAAAGAAAGTTTGATCACTGAACTCAGAAAAGAACTTCGGGTGTCTGATGAGGAACACAGAGAGCTCTTATCAAGGGTCAATGCTGATGAAATGATCAGGCGGATAAGGTCTGTTTTTTTTCTTTTTTTTGATATTTTTTCTTCAATTTAATCGACGACAGCAAAACTTTGGAGCTAATGATGTTAATTTTAAAATCATGCCAGTGTTGTTCCTCAGATGGTTCACGATAACGCTCCTAGTCCAGCCGTTTCAGGATCACGTAAGAAGCAAAAGACATCACAATCAATAGCCTCAATGGGCCCGCCATCTCCTGCTATGCACCCATCTTCTTCTTCTTCTGCGCTAAGAAGGGGAGGTCCTCCTCCACCTGGTCCAAAGACCAAGAAGCCAAAGACAGTCCCAGCTACAGGGATTGCTGGGAGGCCTCAGGCTGGTGGCACATTTACAAATGAACCAGGTGAATCGTATGACCCGTTGATTGGAAAGAAGGTATGGACAAAGTGGCCTGAGGACAACCATTTCTATGAAGCTGTTATTACCGACTACAACCCTGTGGAGGTATCTTTTTAATCTTTCATTCCTATATATATATATATATTAGTGCCAAATCTCCACTTTCTGATATTTATAGTCTTTTTCTTTTCTTCAACAATTGATATATTATAGGGGCGGCATGCTTTAGTATATGACATTAGCACTCCTAATGAAACTTGGGAATGGGTAAATCTTAAAGAGGTAAATAAAAGATTATTCACGTCAATGAGAAGGCTTGTCAGTTATTATTACACTTATCAAGAATAAAAGATTGATTAGTTTTTTTACTTGCTCTTGGTATTTATATATGATAGATATCTCCGGGAGATATCAGATGGGAAGGTGAGGACTCTGGGGTTTCTCGCAAAGGAGGACATCCTGGGCAAGGCCGTGGAAGTAGTACAAAGGCCATGATGCCTCGTGGTGGTCCTACAAGCAACAACGCCGGTGGTGGTAGAGGTAGGGGAAACATGAAGATACAGCCACACAAGGCACAGAATGGCATCGGGAAGAAAGCTTTAGGCGATATTGAAATACTCCACACTGATACACTAATAAATGAGGTATTGTTCGTTCATTCAAGTTTTGGATTTTATGAGAAGGAAAGTTCGTGATTGTTGATTTTTTTTTTAATGATAAATTTTGTTACAGATAGAAAAAGTTTTTGGATCAGTTAACCCAAATCCAGCAGAGGTAGAGAAAGCAATGAGAGTGCTAAGAGTAAGAACCCATACTCATGCATGTGTTGTTTGAGTTTTGTCTATTTGTTTCTACAAGAAGCCGACTAAGTTGTTTTACTTGGAAATGGTAAGGATCATGAGCAAGCTCTTGTGGATGCAATTGCAAAGCTTGGAGAACTATCAGACGGAGAAAGTGGTAATATTTGATAGGGTTCCTCTAACTCTCCTCAGGTTCACTTTCTTTCTTACTGCTCGTAGATTCAAGCGGTCTTTTGAATTTGAAGTTAATAATGTGGATGTGATTTTTTTTTGGCTTGAACGTAGATGGAGTTTGGCTAAAAGGTGTAGATGGACTGGTGGCAGTGTGAATCGATGATGAAGAAACTTGTATGGATTAAGCAAACTGTATTTTTTTAGGGAGAAGATCTTTAATGACCTTTGTGTGCCACATTACTCCAGTAAGATTAGGGGTCTTGAGCATTGTAATATCCACCAGATTGCATATAAATGTTTAAGCTTGGATAAATTGTTAGTTTTTGAATTAGAAACCAGTTGTTTGACAAAAAAAAAAAAGAATTAGAAACTAGTTTTAAATATGGGTCCAAAGTTTCATATGGGCCTATATTAGGGTTCAAACAAAGGCCCACTAGACTCTTAACGCTGTTTGCGGTTTTTTTATTTAATTAAAGAAGAGAAAGGCTACACTAAGTGCCAAATAAGCAGCGACGTGGCCCGCGCCAATAGCTCCACGACATTGTACGAGAATGATATTTGTCTTCACTCGGTCCAGCCTGTAAACGGTAATCTGCGTCCGTACTGATCAAAAGCACATCGGTCATCACTATAATGACGAATTTGCCCATCTGCTCTACATCTACAGCCTGTAGAACCGCTACTTTAAAGTTTAAACCTTATTAGACGACAACTCTTGACGTGAAGCTCGTAACTCCGTTCTCTCCACAAGAGGTTTTGTCTTTTTTTCTTCTGAAAGTGGCGGCGATGAAATACAAAGGAGGCGTTTTTATCACAATCATCTTCTTCTTCTCCATCGTTCTTTCTTTATGCTCACTTGCTCACTCTTCTTCTACAAAATGTAAGTTGCTCTCGTTAATTAATTAATCTTTTTCTCGATCCTTGGTTCTTCCTAGCTATATATATATATGACGACTGATCCTCTTTTGTTTTTTTTTTCTAGCGTTCTTTTGGTTAGAAGAAAGAGAAGATATGAAAGCCATGACGAAGGTAAAATGCTTTATTTCTAATGATATCATCATTCTTCGTGTAGGATAGAAACATAATGATTATTATTAAGCGACCTTTAGAGGTGAATGAACATTAGCTTTCATCCCAAAGCTAGCTTTGTATTATGATGATATTCGTTTGTATTTTTCGCTTTAGATTTGATGACAAAATAAATATAACTTTTTTTGGACTACAGGAGAATGAGATTGGTGTTGGTGTTGGATCAGCTAATGAAGTTGAAGAAAGACAAGTTCCGACTGGATCTGACCCTCTTCATCACAAACACGTTCCCTTTACTTCTCCTTAATCAGATAACTTAATTGCTTCTGAATCTTCTGTTTCACATAACTCATATTAGATTGTAACTTTTACGTTCCACTTTTTCGTTTTGTTTATCGGTCGTCTTAAATTAATTTCAGATTTGTAATTGATTAACTTCGTTAGTGTAATGCCTTCACTCATAAAAGAAAAAGGAAAAACTTCGCTAGTGTATAACATTTCAATTGATCAGGATAACGTACCAATCATTTTGTCATCTTCTGAGAAATATGTAGGCGAAATACTTGTGGATGCTGAGAAATATTGTCATCTGAAAGTGATAACCATTTATGAGATCTGATTTTAATTTTAAAAACCTTACTTTATATATTCTAAACTTTGAATCATATATAATTTAAAGCCATAATTAGGCTCTTATCCTCTTATCTAAGGTATACAAGAAGATAAGATTTGTTGTAGGAATTCCTTATGAAATCTTAGAAACATATTGTACCTAAATTCCTGGTCAATTTTTGTAAAAGATTGCTTACCTAATATATTTTCTTAGGCCTTTTTACCTAATATATTGGTCAAAAATTATTAACCCCCAATCCAACCAAACCTTCAATGGTTATCTTTCATGAGCTAAACTCAAAATCGTACCTTCTATTTAAATGTGATTTTATAATAAATTTATAATATGATAGTTAAACTAGATAATAAAGTTGAATTTGTGATTAGATAAAATATGTAACATACTTTATTATAATCTAATTTTATTTTAACTTGCTAAACAAAGTTAAATTTATATCGATATTCTGGTTAAAAAAAGTAAAAGAGAAAATAATTTGCTGAATGAATCTATTTAACAATTTAAAAGTGTTAAAAATAGACTATTTAACGCGGGAACACAAAAATAAAATAACATACCGCTAAATATACTAAATCTTGTTTCTTTTGCTTATACCAAATATTTAAGATTGTGTTTTCCATGTAAATGATATAAACCAAATGATCACATATTCTCTAAGATAATACACATCCTTAAATCGGGGGAACGTTTTAGATTTAAACAAAAGCCGTAACGGCAAATTATAAAAAAAAAAAGTAAACAAATAACACAAAGCCGTAACGGACGAAAGCGAGGCACGTGACAAACACGCCCGGGACTAGTATATAAACAAGGGTTCCCCCTTTCGCTTTCACAGTAGTGATTCTGTTGCGGCGCGTGGAAACGGTGAAAAGCTATGGCTAACCTTCCTCCTCCGTCACTCGCTTCCTCCTCCGCTGCTTCTTCCAGAAACGATCGCCCGCTCTCGCCGGCGGAGCAGTTGGTGCTCGACATCTGCGATCCCGAGCTCAGGGAGAAAGCTCTTAGCGAGCTCTCCAAGGTCGTTTCCACTATTTCTCTCCTACGTTATATCGAACTTTGCTTTGCTCTGCGGTGGATTAGGGAAGTTTGATCGTCGTTAGGTTTGTTCGGTTCTCGTAATCGAATTGTATTAGGTTTTTGGTGCGGTGAATATAGGAACGTACTTTGAGATTTTGTAGGCTAATCGTTCGATACTCTTAATACGAAGTTCAATGGGTTTTGATGTTTGCTGAACTCATTAGGCAGATGCTGTATATGCTCTTCTGGTGCAGTGAATCTCTGACTTGCTTTAGGATTTGTAACGTTTGATTTCATGTATTAGGCAGATGATGTGTATGATCTTCTCACTGAAATTTTATGTTTATCAGTAATAATCTTAACATATGCGTCCTCCTCTGTATTTTGGTGCATTTCTTTCATTTTTTTTTTCAGAGGAGAGAAATCTTTCAAGATTTGGCTCCGCTATTGTGGCATTCTTTTGGTACCATTGCTGCTCTTATACAGGTACTTCTTCTGGCACTTGCTCCTCTATCTTTGGTATTCATTGTTTTTTATGTAGTCATTTACAACTGTTCCTCTATTCAGGAGATCACCTCAGTTTACCGTCTCCTGACTCCTCCTATCATGACTTCTGCTCAATCAAACAGGGTCTGCAATGCCCTTGCGCTTCTCCAGGTGCATTATATATCTTGTTGTCCTCCTATTTGTTGTTTTGGGAGAATGGCATGTTCAGTTTGGAAGACTGATTCGACCTTCTTTTTTTTTTGACATCCAGTGTGTTGCTTCTCATCCTGAAACGAGAATGTTGTTCCTTAACGGTACAATCCTATGTCCGCAAATAATTACAATATTTTCCTGCTTGATGTGTATGATTATATGTAGATTTGTTGGAAGCTTGTGTTTTCTAGTCGCCAGTTTTCCATAGTTTTCAATCCTGTGCCACCTTGTTGTTATCTTTTTACTTGAACACATTTGTTGGAATTTTGTGATTAAAATAAGACTAAATCTTAAGGCCATTGATTTTCAAAAATACAGCTCAGATGCCATTGTACCTGTACGCTTTCTTGAATACATCAAGCAAGTCAAGACCCTTTGAATACCTGCGGCTGACTAGCTTGGGGGTTATTGGCGCACTTGTCAAGGTATGTCTAGTTGTAATATTTATGTTCATGCCCATAAGGCAGGAACGCTCCTTCCGCTTGCTTGCCCACTGTTTAACTGCAGAAACCACATTGTCCTGGTAAATACAGTGTGTCAGTTTGAGAAACAACCATTTTAACATGCGAAGACCTTTGAGTGAATACTGTTAAGCCATCACATAATCATTGTGCTTTTTGTGATATTGGTGTTGCAACATTATTGTTCATTTTGTTTGGTAGGTTGATGATACAGAAGTAATCAAATTCCTTCTTAGGACTGAAATTGTCCCATTGTGCCTCCGGACTATGGAAAATGGCAGCGAGTTATCGAAGACTGTAAGTTTCTCTACTCTCAGATGATTATTACCACCATTTTGCATAGGTCTGAAATCGTTGCTTCATACAATAACTCGTATAAGAACTGCTTCTGCAATTAGGATTTTGATTTGGTTTCAACCGTTTATGTCAGGTTGCTACCTTCATTGTTCAGAAAGTTTTGCTGGACGATGTTGGGCTTGAGTACATGTGCTCCTTATCGGATAGGTTCTTTGCTCTGGTTCGAGTATTGGGGAATATGGTTGCTTCACTTGCAGAAGCACCTTCTCCTAGGCTGTTAAAGCACATCATACGCTGTTTTCTCCGCTTGACAGATAATCCCAAGTACAATAGTTATCCCTTACTTTTCCTTCATTCAAAACAAAAATATACACACACTTCGTGCTTACACGATACAATTATTTGATTAAAACAAGGGCCTGCGAAGCACTCGTAAAATGCCTGCCAGATCTTCTAAGGGATGCCTCCTTCTGCAGCTGTCTCTATGTAAGTTTTATGTCTTTTTTGATAGCATATTATCTATCAGTTTAGTTGTCATATTGTCACAGTTCATTTGGCAATATTGGGTCATGGCTGTTTTTGCTAATCTTCTTGCTTCTTTTGACAGGATGATCCATCCGCAAGGCAATGGCTGCAGCAGCTGCTCCACAACATTAGAGTCGGCCCTCCAGCACACCGAGGGTACGAGCAAATGCGTGTGTGAAGTACATCGAACCCCTGTTTTTATATTCTGCGCAAAAACTTTTACTCATTGGACAAAGAAAGTTAGGCGGAATCAGAATTTACAGTTGCAGATGATGTAAAGCAAATACATCACCAAAGATTTTGAGAATTTTTGGATATATGTACTTGGATTTGCATTAATAACTAAAAATCAAATAAATAAAAAACTGAACCAAAGCAACCCCCCAAGTTTTTGAAAATGTCAACTTGGATTCTGCAGCCTACACTGCTCAATTTTTAGAATGTTTTAAGATGTGCATAAATTCTCATGCCAATTATTAAAAAAAACTATCTATCTTTATTAATAACTTGCAACATACATTTTTTTAGAATAAATTGCATAACACAAACCACTTAACAGGCTAAACAACTAAACACAACCCTTATAGCTATTTCTTAAGACTCCCAATGTGAGTTTTTTCTTGAGTAATTCTTCCTTCAAGTTTGTACACTGAAGTAGACATTGTATGTTTCATCTCTTAAGCTGAACAATGGTGACAACACAAAGTTCCTCTGTGTTCCACTCATCACGAAACTCATCGGATTGTATTGACTCATTCCCTTCCTTAACCTAAAGCTTGCTCCCTGTTTAAACTTGTCATCAGTCACATCCAAATCACACCCGAGCCTCAGTTTCATTCCCGCATTTAGGGTGTCATCGCTGTACACAAAACAACCCTTCTTGCTCTCTAGCCTTAAAGAAACACTCCCTGGCTTCCCATCAACTCCATCTACTAACCGAAAGCTCGAGGCTTCTTGATCAGTAGAAGAAGAATCTTGAGCCGCAAGGAAGCTACCAGTTGCTTGCGTCACAAGCATTCCAGGGAAATCAAACGGTTCTATCATAACCACGCTTCCAGTTAGCTCCTCTGGACCTGAAATCTTCCCCTTAGAATCAGTGGTCACGAGCCTGAAAGTGGCTGCAACAGCGGCTTGTGTTCCCGGCTCGGGCGAGACTTCCATGGTGATGGTTTGGTTGTTATTTGACAACACGTAAGATATGTTACCAGATTGTTGCGAGAGCGTGACGAGGTGACTGTTATGAGTTTCAGGTATAGAGCTTATCCATTTCCCATCTTTAGCTTGAGTTGTGATGCTCCAGTCCCTGCTCGTGAGTCCAGCTAACAAGTAGGGACCATAGAGTATGGCTTGAAGTGATGAGTACTCAGGCCTATCATCTGAAATACTCACACACAAACTATCCGGTTAACCTTTTTACTTAACCAACTCAACCCTACACAGTAAACTGTAAAAATAAAAAACAGTGGCTATTACCTTTTATAGCTTCGGTTCGGATACTCAACGGTAGCTCAATGGTTACTTGATCGCCAGCTTTCCAGTTCTGTTTGATTGATAGAAATTTACCTGCAAATCAAAAGTCAGGTCTAATCTCATTTACACATTCTAGAGACCATAATAGAAACAAAAATACCTGAAGCTGGTAGTTTTAGAGATTGCCCATTCAAAGATACTTTAGCAGCACTATCAGAGTTAGTCCAAACAGGTACTCTTAGATTCAAAGTGGACTCCTTCCCCAATCCCTGCAAGAAAAAAAAAATCAAATCCATTAGACACTCTATATATTCACATGAACCAGTTGCATCTGGTTTTCTGCCAAAAGCTTTACCCCTTTGGAAGAAGAGAAAGCAAATGTCACATGCATGTATGGATCCCATGACACAACAGGTTTAACTTTCTGAGATAGAGAAAGACCAGCTGATTTCCAATCAAGTGAGCTTGATATATACTGTGTGACATAAAGAGATGGAGACTCTCCATCTTCTTGAAAATATATAGAGTCTCCAAGTTTTGAGAAGGATTCAATTCCTGTGGAACAGAGACAATACAAGAAAACTCAGAACTCTTTATCTATTTTTTTTCTAAGTAAAACAATGTAGCAAACGAGAGTTACCAGTGCCATAGCAACACCAGAAAGAATCATAAGGTGTTCCCCAGCCATGATAAGTCACGGCCTTAGAAACACCTTTACCCAGTGGGAGCATGTAAATCATCAGTCCAGGCTCGGTTCCTCTTTGAATCCCAAGCACACCGTTAGTCAAAGCTCGCTCGTAGTAGTCTGCATAACTAACTTCTTTTGTCCACCTAAACAGATTCCTAGACACCTGAAAATTTGTAAACAAGCGTTTCATATGTTACCACCTTGAGATAAATAAAAAGACAAGTGTTTGTTAAGGACATACCTTGAGCATGTTATAAGTAGTACATGATTCCTCGTTTTCAGTTTGTAACGTAGTAGCCATTCTCTTTGGATCTTGCCTGGAAATCAACGTTTCAAGATCATGGTCATGTTTAAAATGAACCAAACTCTTAAAAGTCAGGCAATGTCAGTAGTACCAGAACTCATTGACTGATGTTCCTCCAGTTGCATAGCTATGAGAAGCATTGACTATATCCATAAAAAACATTGAGATTTCCTGAAAAATACAGATTTACAAAGTCAAGAGAAAAAAAACAATGGGTTTCTTTATTAAAACCTCACAATTTTTTCTTGATTATGCTTCAATACCTTATGGAGTGGATCACCAGTGATTTCATAACGGAGTTGAGATCCAACAACAATAGGAATATGTGTGTTAGAGTGGAATCCACTTATATCATCAGCCTGAAAAAAAGATTCTGTTATGTTACCATTCACATACCTATAGTCAAGTTAACCATCAAGTTAAACAAGCTACCTGAACTGCAAGCACTCCAAGAAAGCAAGGCTTGTCAAAGAGATGTGCAAGCAGAAGATACTTGGAATCTCCCTGCAGATTCCAATAAAAGAACTATGATATGAAAACACAAAAGCTACATAGAAAATCTAAGCAGAATCTGATAAGATTTTTTTAATCAACTCACAGTGATGCTGTATATCTGATAGAGAACATCATTCATGCCACCAGTCTCCTCGTTTAGTGATTGCCAATGCCTTTCAACGCTGTAAGTCTTTATCACATTACGTACACGGCCATAGAAGTAATCAGCCATCCATGTTGCCATTTTCAGAGCTTGAATGTTCCCAGCCAACTTGTATTGATCCACTAAACCAGCTAAAATCTATTTTAAGAGGTTGAAATCTTTTTTAGATAAACACACAAAAATACTATTATACAATCTAAGTCAGAAGAGGGTATGAGTATTAATCACCTTGTGAATGGTGTAGTAAGGAGCCCAGACAGGTGTTATAGCTTCAAACCGGTCGAAAAAGCTGGAAGGGAAAGCAGAGAGATATCCAGTGCCAAGTTTCTGTTGGCAAGCAGATAAAGCTGAGACAAGAGCTGACATTTTCTCCTTGAGAGTGTTGTTATGAGTACTTGCCCACATGTAAGCTGTTGCACTCAGATAGTGACCTTCAAAAGCAAACAATCAGACATCAAATCTCTAAGCTTAACATTGCATATTATGAACAACTTGTACTGAGTAAAACAGCTCTATACCGACAAAATGGCCACGGAGTTCACTATCTGGTCTCTCCCATCCTCCATAGTAATCACCTGGAGCATCAAGACCAGCTGCTTTGCGGAAGCTCCAAGCCAAACTATCAACATCCAACATCAATAGATACTCGAGGTTTGTCTGCTGAGCTCTCCAGTGGAAGGTGTTTTGGTCCAGCCTAACGTCGTGCAATGAAACTTCCTTGAGGAAGTTACCAGAGGCGTTAACCGAGTTCTTGATTTTTCTGTACATCATAGTCCAACCGTATTCATCTTCCTCTTCTCTCAACATCTTTCTTGGTAGTAAACTAGACCAAGCTGTGTCATCAGTTGGTGTTAGATGGTAATGAGAGAACATCTCTGTCTTTAGAGACTCGTTCTTTGATTGGAGAAGCGCGTTGCGGAATGTGTGTGATGAGAGCTGTGAAGGAGTGTTTGTGCACTCTTTTGCTACACAAAGAACAGAGATTATGTATAATAATAATAAAGCATTGGTAATGATGAGACCAAGCTTCATCTCTTTTGTCTTAAAGAAAGACCAAACTCAAAAACCAAGAATCTCAAATTCAGATTCCAAGAAGAGAAAGAAAAGACTCAAACACACATTTAACAGCTAAGATAGTTGGAAGAAGAGAGTAGTGAGAGTGGAATATTTATACAGAGTAGTAAAGCAAAAGGAGTTTTGAAGATTTAAGCAATGTCTGCCACAAAAGAAAACAGAACAAAAGATGTAATATGATCACGTGAAGGAGAAAAAGGAGGGTAATGTGGATAACAATTCCGAGAAACAAAAATAAAACAATAAAAGGAATCGAGGAGGAGGTCACGGATGCTTTGTCGCTTACGGTGCCTGGTGTGTTTGTATTTTGACTCTGTAAAAGGGAAGAAATGTTTCTGTTTCGATGAGAGATCAGTGGGATGTTTCTGGTTTTTCTCGAGATTATGATTTATGATGAATAATGGACCACTAAACAAAAGGAACACCATGTCCAAACTGTAGATGATTTTTTTGGAAACACTAAACTGTAGATGATTTAGAAATATATTTTTAACTGTAATGTATATTTTTAACTGTAAAGCATAATTTTATTTTTCGCTATTAATAATGTAGACTAACGAAATTTATTTATAGCAAAAGTAAAATTATGCTTTTGTTGTGTTTAATGTCTGAAAATAACGAGATTCTTAAACTTTTTGAATATTTTGTACAGATGTATTATTCAAACTTTTTTAAACTGTTTAATTTTGAAGAAAACTACCATACTAGGTTGAAAAAAATGAAACTATAATGTACTTATTAGTTTGACAGCTGGATTTATATATATAAAAATAGTATATAAGTAACTGGTATAGGGTGACATGTGACTCATTTCTAATTTGTATAAATAGTTTTTTCTTTTTTGCACAAACTATTTGTTGTGTGACTTAAAGCTTTCCTTATTTAAAAATAAAATAAAAAGTTTTGTACCACTTATATACAAGTAGCTGATGATTATTTTACTTCTCAGGAATACATAGCTCTTGTACATACATAGTTTGGCCTGTGAAGGGTGCCTCGATGATTACAACGTGTAACGTGTCCGGCGTTCTATCAAGTCCCAAAGAGAGATGCATATAACTGGATGGCATGTAAATATTAACAAATCTATGTCAAAGAAGCCCGTTTTGTAATAAATAAAACGTGAAGATAAAATTAGTATTATAAATCATAAGCATCTTTGCTCAAATCAACGTTGAAATTTATTTCAAGAGAAGAAGACATGTGATTTGTGTTAATGCATGTTATTGAAAAGAATAAAGCTTGCATTGTCATGTACTCCATGTATGTAGATCTAAAGAAAGTAGAGTATCTAATTATATAAAGTAGAGTGCTACTCTCTCCTTGAGAGGCCACGTCACTAATTCGTTCACCCTTAAGGCGACACGTGTTCTATTTTTACAAAACTCACCGTATCATTTTCTGTGTCTTGGATTTTTTTCAATTGTCTGGGCTTATTCACACAACATGGCCCGTCGAGAACTACCTTTACTATCAAACTTAAAGGTCGCCTTTTGTATTAGAGTTAGCCGTGTCTCCGTCTCGCGTCTCCAGTGTTTCCCCATCGATTGCTCTTTCGACTTCTTCATCCGGTGTGAGATGAAGCAGTAACGATTCACCCTCATATAAAGCTCTCCTTAATCAATCATACACGATCTCCATATTCAATGTGATCCTGGAGAGTGAAAGGCGGTGGAGGCTCTACTATAAAAAGGTGCGATTTCATGCTTTCAAAATCATTCTTCAATCGTTCATAACATGGCTAACAATATTTTCTTCCTCTCCGATCTCCAGACTGGCCGTTCTTCCTCCTCCGTTCAAGTTCGCCTGCTCCGATTTTGGGAGGCCAGTAACGTCTGGCGTGGTGGAGAGCTTATGGGAGTCGACATGCTCCTTCTTGCTTCTCAGGTAATCCATTTCACCGCTATTTTTGTTCATAGTTTTAATCAGATCTCCGTTTAGAGTCTGTACAGAATCGTATTGATTCCAGAATTAAAATTCTTTGTGTTTTCGAGTTCCTGTTGTATATTTTTTGTAAAGCCATTTATCATGTTTTTTATATTTTTTTGGCGCTCGACTAAACGCAGTATGTGTACAGGCTGGCATGTTAGCTCTTCTTCGCGATGCCAGAGGTAATAATACACATGGTTTTACATTTCTTTATGATTCAAAGTTTTGTCTGGTTTATAAACAAGAGTTCTCTGTTGTTGTATGTGTTCTCAGGTGCAAACTTCACCAGCTTATAAAGGATCGTATCAACAATAGTTTCATGGCTTATTGAATAAGTTAGTACATTCTTTTTCGACCATTTTTTCCTCATAACATGCCTTTATTAAGTTTGTAGTTCCCATCACTCCTTACTCTTCATATTTCTATTACACTAGCAGCAACTGTTTATTGAAGAATTTCAGTGGAAACATCAAATGGGAGTCCACAACATCTTAATAAACCTCATGGTTGAGGAACCTGTTTAGATGGCACCACAAGGAGAAAGGAAAAGTAGAGGCTGACATGGACAGAGAGAAATCGACAAGGAAGATTTTGAGACAAAGCTGAACATAACAAACACTACGCTCAACGTCACACAAGAAGTTGTATTCTTTTGAAGTAGACCTTGAAAAGGCAACATTTATGGTGCAGATCACTTCAGCTTCAGTTAGAAAGGTAACCGAAACCTTAATCATCACATCTAAAGACTCAACAATACTTTCTTTTGGTATAGAAATTTCGTCACTTTCGTATTGAGCTTTTGCACTGTTGAAACGACCAAACCAATGCAAGTCTAAAAATGTGAGTAGAGAGATCCAAAATACACATTCTAGGATGTTCATGGGTGTTTATTATGATTTAATTTTTTTGATTGTAGGGAGGGGATGTTGTAATGGCTTCTGCAAAATTATCAATGTCGAAAGCAGATACCGACTTACAGAAGCAACTAGAAGCGTACAAGCAACACAGTGAAATTTCCAGGTGTTCTCTCCATGAAAGTATAGAACATTTGCGTCAAAAGGTTCGCCCTACAAAGCAAGGATAACAATCTTAGAGTTATTCATGATGGTGGTAGAAAATATGCATTGATTGTGTGCGAACAAGTGAAATCCAAATCTGAGAAGATGGAGATTTTTCCAAAATAGAAACAAAGATAATGCTTCTGAAGAAGCTGCCTGCTGCTGTTCAATATAAAAAAAAGAGTGAGCATCAAGAATGTTTACTATGTAATGAATACAAACAAAGATATGAATGTTTGTTTAAGAACCTTTGTTTGTGTGTCTATAGCAAGATTGGGAAAAAAAACGTGATCCTTATATGATCTCCTCTTAATTTTTTATATTTTCGCCAACTTTGATAAAAAGTTACGTTGATCTATTTATTTAAAATTATAAAATATATTGAATGACTTTTGTTCTGGTTACTATTTCGTTATAATTTATTATTGAATGACTTTTGTTTAGGTTACCATTTCATTATAATTTATAAATTAGTGTTACAGTACAATTAAAATTGTTGATACACAACGAAGAGAACAAAAGGTGAGCAAATAAAACCCAGTTACAATCGGTAATTAAGCTCCACAACAATTTGTTTTTAATTAACGTATGTGTGATGGGTATTATAATTCATTATCTTGATTTTTGGCAGTCATAGTTAAATAATTTGGTAATGAATCATGTGTATATTTAACATGTATACATAACGAACATTTATATGTAATGATAGTTTCATATATATTTTCTATTTATTTTGTTAATAATATACAGTTTAAGATTCTAATAAACATCTAAACGTAACGATAGTTTCATATTAATAATATATAAAATTCATAAACATGTATATGTAACGATAGTTTCATATTATCTATTTATCTGTTTTAAAACAGTTTTAGTTATAATGAAAAACATTTTTTATGTGACATAAATCAATAGTTTTTTTATAACACTTACATAAATCAATAGTTATAAAAGAAAATGTGGAAGTAAACAATTTAATACATAAAATTGATAATTTATAAAATTTAGAATAAAATACATAGATAAAACTACTGTAAAACAATTATGAATCTTAATTATACTTTAAGTTAAAATTAAAATAAAATTTAAAATAAATTTATACAATTAATTTTATTTGTCCATCCGCCCGTAGGACGGGTTTACCCTAGTTAAATATAAAAAATGCTCCAAAAGATATACACTGAAAGAGTTGTTGTGTAGTTATGGAGAGTGATGGCTGGTTAGTTATATGTACTCGTCATTTTTGTCAATTTTGAGAAGAGAAAATCTTATGGACATTCCAACAATATTTGTTATTTTCATCTGGGCTCAATGTATTCGATGCCGTCAGTGATTGGATCAGGTTGTCAATCTTTGTTGGGAAAGCCAATGGTTAAATTAAGGGAAATCACTGATGACGGTTTAGTTTTTTGTTGCTTCAAGAAAAGAGCATTATCTACACGTCAATGTTAACAACCCCAACGTCTCTAGCTTTTTCTAGTATGCAAATGATACATCATACATCATACAAGATGTACTTTCAGTCTACAAGACTGACGCTCTACCGAAAATTAACGAGTTATTCTTGAACGATATGGCTCAAGCTTCTGGATCCTCATGCGTTCAGTACTCTGTTTTTGTGACAAACAAGAATCGGACTGACGCTCTACCACTGAGCTATACGGGCCATTTGATAACTTTTACTTATAACAAATATTTATACAAATTTATCCATTAAGAGTACTGGCCTTTATGAGTATCTTTCCAGTCGTAATATAAATAAATTAATATATCCATATACATATAAATTTGTGAATATTCTGGAGGTTGGCTATGGTGAATTAGTGTTAGCATAAAATGATAAAACATGGGTTTTTAAACCCTAACGAAAGTTAGATTATAATTCTAACTTTACGGATATATAATTCTTTGCCACATGAACAGTCGGATTATAAAAATGAGAATTTCTCATGAAAAGATAGATGTCAATTTGTTTTGAGAAAAAAGCATATAAACTAATTGAATATTAAGGGTGATAAAATACAGTGGCAACCTTTCAAGTTTTTAAGCAAAATAAAATCCTTTCAAGTGTTTTCAAATATTTAAAGATAAACGCTTAGCATGAACAGGATAATCAAAATAAAATATACATATTGCAAATGGCAAGCCATTAATTTGATTACAATACTGATAACTCTTAAAACGAGCATAGATATGACCAAGAAAATATAGTCGGAATGATCAAGATCTTATTATTATTAATAATCTTACTACTTACCATCCCGACACTTAGTGGCCGCAAGAACTACGACTCGGACCAGATACTAACTTACGACCGGAATAAATTTTCTCCTTGAATTCACTCGTCTGGTGCTTTCCAAATCCATCTCCAGGAACTAGCCCGATCACGTCGCAACCACGATAAGGTACCATAGCCATTGAGCACGTGAAATAAGCTATCAAGAAGAGCATAACTTTGAGAAGCTTCTTCATCTCCAAAAACTTTATTAAAACACTTATCTTGACAATTGAGTTCTAACTACAAACAATTTGCAGTTTTATAGGTTTTTCTGTTGTTATTCTCTATGTGAATGCATGTTTAATGAAGCGGGTTAATTTTATTGACTGGTACACTCTTGGAATATACTCTAATCTTGTAGGTTTTCGACGCTGTGTTTAATGCTGTTTCATTAATTGTCTTTTGTGGTTCTCGAGTAATGGAATTTTATTGACTGATAATAACACTCTTGGAGGTGATGACTGGTTAGTTAAGATGTACTCGTCATTTTGTCAATTTTGAGAAGAGAAAATCTTATGGACATTCCAACAATATTTGTTATTTTCATCTGGGCTCAATATATTCGATGCCGTCAGTGATTGGACCAGTTTGTCAATCTTTGTTGGGAAAGCCAGTGGTCAAAAGTTAAGGTAAAAATCACTGTTGATAAAAAAAGGGTAAAAATCACTGATGACCGTTTAGTATTTGGTTGCTTCAAGAAAAGAGCATTATCTACACGTCAATGTTAACAACCCCCAACGTCTCTAGCTTTTTCGAGTATACTGCAAATGATACATCATACATCATACACGAGTTAGTTTTTTATTATTATTATTTTAACATTTAACGTTCGAAATATCAAATGTGTGTCGTGACGGATCAAAGAGATGAATGTTAACACTTAGATCCTTTTTTGTATACCCTTTGTATATGGAAAATATCCACTGGAACTTCACTTTTAGATGAAGCTACTAACCGCAAATTTTGCAACAGTAATTTAGACTAATTCCATCAAAATATTTTAGCTCATTATACATTTTGTTTTGCAAAATACCAACTGGTATATGGCCATTGTACAAAAATTAAAATGTGCGACGAACTCATGTCAAAATGTTTAAAAACTTAAAAATCCGATCACGTTCTGCCCACTGGTCTCAAAAGACCCAATTTAGAGAGCTATGTGACAAGTCCCATGAATCATATGCATCAACAAAGCCCATCAGGGCTGGTCGGCCCAACGTTAACTCTTCAGTCTCTTCGCCTTCCGTAAATCCCTAAGGAGGGAAAAATTCCCAATTTTGAAATCACAGAACAGTCCAAAAAAAAGTCTCGACGAAACGTTTCTCTGTAACCAACCTCGATCCCATGGAGGAGCCCGATTCGGATCCCGGATCCTACCCAAACCCGCCCGCTTCGGTCCATCTCGCACCCTTCTCATCTCTCACTCCTCCTCCCTCTGCTCGTCTCCTCCTGTCACGCCACGTCACTCGTCGCACACACACACTCCAATCGTCTCCGCCCCTAGCTCACCTATCTCCCCATGGCTTGCTCGACGAGGCCAGCTCGGCGCGATCTATCTGCGGACTGAGCCGAGAGGAAGCTCTCGCGTGGGAGCTCTTCACGCCGTACCAGAGGTTCCTGATTGTTGCGGTCATCGGCGTCGCCGCCGCTGAGTCGAAGAAGAACGGTGCGATTCGAAAGCTCCAGAGATCTGTTGATCTCAGGGTTCGTTATCCTCCTTTTATATATCTCTCAGTTAACATAGAGCGTTAATATCGGATTCAATTTTTACGTTTTTTTTATTTTAATTTTTGAATTGCCTTCATAAGTGTCTTACGTTATACAATGTTTTAACTCATCATAATCACATTAATTAGATGATCTTTTTATTGAGGATTTTGTGTTTAAAATTGAAGCTCTTTACAGTAACAAGTGTTTTTTTGACTAATCTGTGGGGTGTGTTGGAGTTGTTTCAGGACCAGGTTCTTTCAAGCATGCAACAGAAGCTGGATGATTTGTGTCAACAGCTAAATCATGCCAAGGATCAGTCTGGGGATGGATCCAAGGTCTCTGATCTGCAATCAGCTATCAATGAGAAGTTTGGATCTGAGAATGTTAAATTTGTAGAGTGTGGTTGTTGGTTATGTGATCAACATCATCAGTCCTCACCTGCTGCTACACAGGTATGTTTGTGTGTGTGTGCATACTCTCTTGCTTTTCCATGGAGCGTCTCTATATTATGACCCAATTAAAGTTATGTTCTTGCTGGTTCTGTTTTTTTTTTTTTAAATTTAGGATAAAGCTCCCGCAGGTATGGTGATTGACGTAGAGCCAGAGGAGAGGCGTATGTCTTACTTGTCAGATTGGTGTTCTAGTGACACCACTGCTGCAGAAATGCATGTACGTTTTTAAAAAGAATGTGACTTTGCTGAATCAAATCATTTATTGAAAGAAGACTTGTTTTTCTATTGCAGTTTGATAATCTTTCACTCGACCAAGACATGCTTTCGCTCAGAAAGGAGTGTCAAGAGAAAGATGAAACAATTAAGGATCTAACTTCATTTCTTCAGTTAACCAACAAAGCTGGTTCAAAAGTAAAGACTTTTATTTCTTTCAAAAGGCCCTCTGTTTTTTTTTCTCTCTCTATGCAACTTGGACAAACATGTTTATATTCTATCTTTAACAGCGAGAAACAGAGCTTGAAGAGATTATTCGCAGGAAGAAGACAATTATCAAAAAGCTCAAGAGGAATGTACTGGTGTTAGAAGAAAAGGTGAAAAAACTTGACTAAAAACTCAATCTCTCACCATTGTAACAACTTCAGCATTTAAAAATATTACCGTCCGTTTCAAATATGTAGGTTTCACAGCTCACTAGGCCCCGGAGGTGGTCTTGTTCAGCTGCAATCCCAAGTACCCGTGAATTCCCAATGAGGCTGGACAATCTTCTTTATGATATGGATGTTTCCACAGCTTCTTCATCCTCTGATTCAGAAACTCATGCGAATACACCTCGAAGACCTGTGTTGGAGGATGTTCCAGTTGATTGCATCAAGGAGGAGCCCTCAGCTTTGGGACAAACCCAAAAATCAGCGCCAGCTAAATCCTCAGCATCACTTGTAAAAGCTGTGGAGCCACCGACTACTCGGAAGCCTGTTTCAGTGTCTTCTTCCTCATCATCTTCTTCTTCTTCTTCTTCTTCTCAAAGGATGAGACGGGCTTCTTCTTCTAGTGGTGATTCAAGGAAAGCTAGAAGGCCAGTTCAGGTTGCCCCAAGAGCTTCCTTTGGTTCGCATAAGAGATGGGTTTAGTACATTTGGGTGTACTGGTAAGTATCTAAAAGCATGTCGCTAAAAGAATGATGTATATTCCAGAGAAATTATTTATTTTAAGGATGATGACTTCATATCAGTAACTGTCTCAGTACTGAGTTTTGAATTGGGTTCTTTGAGTTTGAGCTTTGAAACATCAGAGTTTCTGGTCAATCGCTTAAAGAAAAAAACATATTGTTATCTACATCTTAGGCGTTAGTGCCTTTTTTTTTTAATTGTCATCACTACTTGATTTGAATTTGGGTAAGAACTCTGAAAAAAACGGACACATCAGATGTCCAACGATTAGAAATTCAAAAAAAAATACACGAAAATATATTTCTTTGGTTGAAATTACTTACTACCTTTGTATATTTATTTACCTTTGTATAAAAAGAAAGATTTATATTTATTTCTATGCAATTTGTTCCCATTTAAAACTCTCAAAACGTTGACAAAAAAAAAACTCTCAAAACTTAAATTATTATATAATTTTAACAGGGCCCGTTTGTTAGACAAAATTGCCCCACCAGGCCCACTTGATTAACGCGGGGCGGGTCCGAACATCCAATTTTAAAATTTGAGGGTTAACCGGGCTTTTTCATAAATAAACAAACAAATTCTCGGCGGGGCGGATCCGCTTCCCAGGGGAAAAAGGCGCGGAAAATTAAGGACCCGGCGAAGCAAAAGCAATGGAGAAATTCTTGGTTCCTAGAGAGCCGCCGCCGCCGCCGCCAAAATCCACAACTGTAATAAGGTAATAATTCGATCTGATCTACTAAGGTTTTTTCCCTTCCTTCTTTCTTCCGTCATCTTATGATGGTGATTGATGGATTCGATCCTTAGAAGGCGACCATGGAAACGATCTCTAATCGAATTGAATGGACGACTGGAGTCACACTACCGTCACGAACTGTATACTATCCTTGCTCATTCCTACTCTCAGGTCTACTCTCTCTCTACATTCGGTTTCAAAAAATGGATTTGACATTTTTAAAAGACTATAATTCGATTTTGTTTTTTTTTGTCTGTGGCTACGAAGATTGGGAAGTTTCAACACCTTTATCACCTGAATGAGGGACCATGTCATACCCATGTACGTACCATCGATTTTGTATTTAAGCTTTGATTTTGTGTGTTTTGACTGAGAGAGCTTGTAATTTTCAGATTAGCGAGATCCTACACGACATAGATTCCTCCTCAACGTTAGTCTCTCTCTCTCTTTTGTTTCTAATATTTTTTACAATTTTTGATTTTATTTTTTTAACTGAATGGTTTTTCTAAAATTGATTCACTTCCCAGTGGAGGCGTTGCTGGGCTTGAGTTTGACAACCAGGTTATTTATACCTCTCAGCCAATTACTTTTGTGTTGTTTATTTGCCTTTTAGTGTCTCTCTACTTCTTTGGTTTTTCTTGTTTCCGTTTCTTTAAGGTAAAGGTATTGTTTTTTTTTTTCAGGGAATATATATAGTCTCTGTCACAAGATCAGGGTGCTTGACCGTCCATGACTTTGACTCTCTATATTGCCACAGCAAGCTTCCCCCAGGTCATTCTTCAAACACATTCGATTTTATTTTTGACTTCTGATCGCTCGAACGGTTTCCAAGTTTTAGTTAAGCTATCATTTTTGTTTCCTCATATTATACAAGTTTTTGAATCCTGAGCTAGTTTTGTTGAATCATCATATCAATAGCAGGTTCTGTGGAAGATGAGAGTAAGCATGTTGTTCATTTGTCTTTCCCTCCGGGTAGGGAATTCAATGTGGCTAGATGGAATCCTACTAACCAGAATGAGGTATGGGCGCTGCTGCTTCAAACAGTTCCTTCTTACAACATCATTCATTCCAAAAAAAAACATTGTTTTTTTACGAGCAATTATGTTTTCCTATAGGTAGCTTCCATATCGAGGAAACGTGATAAAGTCTCTATCTTTGATATCAGTTACATGTCTCCCAAACCAACTGAGGTATGTTTTGTAACATCTTATTTTGACATCGTATGGAATTAACTATCTAATCTAAATTAACACGATCATAGTTCAACAAGTCTTATTTTTTTTTTCACTTAGGCTACTTCTGCTAAATATGCATATCCTTTCCACCCAAGTTTCAGTGATTGTTCTAATTGTGATTCAGGAATTGCAAACTAGGCAGAAGCTCTCGATTATTGGCCGCAAAACTTCTATTGGTTTATCTGATGTTGCAATTACTAGTAATGGTGATTCAAGGTTTGTACAATAGCTCATCCCTGGATGCAAAACTACTATAGCGTCTGTTCTAGCTACTTTATTCATCTTTTTTCTTTCTTAACTTGTTTGTTCATCATGCAGAATATTTTCTCCAGACACGCTTGGTACAGTTCATGTGTGGGATAGAAGAGCAGGCGTGTCTCCATGCATTGAACTTTCAACAAACAGATATGATTCGCTCAAGAGTATTCAGATACACGTGGATAATCAGGTAATCATATAAATAGGACATTTTCCACGCCCAGTAAGATTCTTCTGATCATGAAAATTGCAGACCCCCAAAGTTTTGTTTCGTCCTAGTAGTGACTATGTTTCTTTCATCTGCCGAGTAGACTATTTTTGGAGCTGGTAAAGAAGGAATCATTCATATATGGGACCTTCGTGGAGGAACAAACTCTACTGCTTTTCAGAGCCCCAAAGATGTAAGTCTTACTTACAAGGGCTACAAATTTATCTGTAACATTGACATGAATCATACTTCTCGTGGCTCTGCCAAACATTTATTTATTTATCATCTCGATTTGATATTGGTCACGTTCAGGTGAGCCACTTGCCTTTAGCATCTTTACATCTTGCACCGATGCTACAGAAGATTGCATCTCTTAAGGTAACGTCTATCTTTTTTTTTCTTGCAAGAATTTGTACATCTGAATCAAAATGTTGACTCCCAACTTGTTCTCAAAAACCTGAAATCTGCTTTTTTCAATACTTGCGGGTAAATATCGAAACAGTTATGTGGGAATCATGTTAATTTCGAAACTTCCAGCAGATGATCATAGTGAATCTGGCAGCACTAGAAAAAGTTTGCATCTCAATTTGAATCTTTTTGCAGGCACAGTCAGAAATCGTCCCCAAGGAAATCCATTCTATCAATGTAAACCCATTTGCTCCTCATCAACTGGCATTTCACCTTGACGATGGTTGGTATGTCACTCTTTCATCAACTGGGTAAACAATACAATGTTTTCATGTGTTCTATATCTTTTTTTTTCTGGTGTGATTTCTCTATTGCAGGTCCGGTGTTCTTGACATTTATAAATCTGAAGTTACTCATGTGCATTGCCCTCCTCCATCTTGGTTGTAAGTTAATAAGCAAACTCAGGAACTTGCAGATTAATTTGTAATAAGAAGCGATTAAACTTATTTAACTGATTAATGGATTGGTAATATTGAATTTTGTTTCACTAGAGATGGTTCCAACAATTCAGCTGATTTGATCTTGCGGAAACCAACATGGCTGCCAACATCATCTGTAAGCCCTTCACTTTGTAATTGTACTACCATTTATAATTTCAGATTTTCGGATCTTATCTGGCTATTGCATACTAAGTTGCCTGTTCCCTATTGCAGATTTATGTGGCTGGGTCCATGAGCGAGAAAGGGGTTCATTTTCTTGATTTTCATCCAAGCTCTAGGTCTCCTTGTCACGTTGACTACGAGTAAGGATTTCTTGGAAACTCTCCATGTGTGCGATGTTATTATCTAAACTTCATGGCTACATACATCCCTGACATTGATAATATATTGTTGCAGTGAGGATTCACAGAGAAAAGAGAAGAGAGACAAATGTAATTACAGTAACAAGTTTGTTTCACTGTCTGAATCTGTCACGGGGTGTGCTGCGCATCCTCTCAACAGCATGATCGTAGCTGGAACTCAGGTATTAATTAAAGTTTGCTTCAATCTCAGTCTTTTCTTTGAGACCATGATTTTGGTTTAGTGTTGGGCTAATAAAACAAAACAGTGAAAACCAAATGGACTTGTTGGGAGTCGTACAGTGCCAGTGGTGTAATTGGCATTGTGCATTATATATTTGAAGAAGTGTTAATTACAATGATAAGTGGATTTCTGAATATAAAAAAAATGGTGATTCTGCAGAAATCGTCGTTGCTGTTGATCGCACAGAGACATTGCTCATCTACAACAGAAACTGTAGAAGGCCAACTGTAGGCTCATATACTAGCTGGAGTAGGGCTTCTATTCTAGGCGTTGTAAGTTTGTAACATTCACGAGATTATAAGTTTTGGGTTCCAAAATGTGGATAGGATATTTATGGAAATGCTCTTGGATGATAAAGTTCGTGCCGTGTATTAATAACAAGATTTATAAACATTTGATACAATGCATGTCATAGGCTCAAAGCTGATCCATCGTAGAACACAACCAAGAAACTGCACCTTTTGATTCGCTTGGCTTTAATAGTAAAAGCATGCTACGGTTCATTCGCTGGAAAAAAAAAAGGTTGCAAGCCATACTTTGACGCATTGACAGAAAAGCTTTATTAGGTTGGTCTTGAAAAGAGACGGAACATTCTTTGGATTTTTTTCTCTCACACATACAGACATCATCCTCATCCCTTTCCTATTGCACGCTCGCACGTGGTAAGGTGACGGTGATGCCTGGGTTTTATGTTCATAGGATGAATGATGGTCACATAACTTGTTATAACTTTACTTCTTGTTTAATATCTGACTACTAGATCGTTACTAAGGCCCATCATCTTCTTTTTTGGTATGAAAACAAATTACATGTGGGCCTAAAGTACCAGATCGTTAGCAAGGCCCATCATCTTCATTTGTATGAAAAAGATACGATTCGGTCAATCGATAAAACCTCACTTAGTGCTAATAGACTTTTCTTCAAAGGATCACTACACTATCTTGCTCAAGTTATGAATGATAATCGACTAATACTAGAAGGTAGCATGATCGCCTATTACCAAACTACAAGCTAAATTGTCTCCACCAAAATCTAAACACAAATTTTACATGTAACTTTGGTTTTGTTCTAAGGGAACCTTGAAATCCAAAAAAAAAATGGTTTAGCGTATTCTCAGATCCTGTTTATTACTTGACCACAACATTTTATATATTCTTGATCAATTCTTATTAGTGAAATTTAAAATAGGAATTGCAAGAGTATAGTGTATCTAACCTACAAAATAGTTGCAAAACTATAGTATAAACAACAAAACAAATAATTAAATAGAATTCATTTCTAAAATAGTATATTCTATAGAATAATCCCAAGTAAAAAAAAAAGCATCTAATGTTTCTTCTATGACCTTTTGTGGCATTCACTTTTGTATGTGACTCGATCGAAAACTACTATCTACCGATCAAACAGGACGGGATGGGTTAGGTTAAAAGATAACAATTTTGATAATGTAGATAGAGAACTGTCCGATTGTGAAATAATTGGCATTGCATGAAGTCCATTTTCAATGTGTGTTTCTTCAAAGACATTGTAATCAGAGACAAGTGTAACAAAATGTTCTCCACCACAATTTCATGTAATGCATAATGATTAACTAATTAGATTTTGCTACTAAAAAGACAGTCCCTGAAGTGAAAAATACTTTATAGTATTCTTTTGTTATTATTAAAAACATATATATAATACAAATATTAAATTAAAGGCTAAGATACATCACTATGTAAAGTAAGATTCAAGTTTAAGCTAATGCTTTGATTCAATGGGAGTTTGTTTATTTCCTTTATTTGGAGCTCTGTTCTCACAGGTGATAATTGCTTTCTTAGTTAGTAACCACTTTGTCTTCATTTAGAAAATGATATATATTGTCTATGCATGATTAATGTTTCAAATAAATACACTTGATGTTTTCATTACGTACAGTCTCAAATGAGTTTAATACACATGACCCTACACTTGTACACAGTGATTAACCTCACACTACTGTATTGTTTGTTATTTTATGCGATTATCTTATGTGTGTGTTTTCTGTGTTTAGAGTTACACTAACGCTTCAATTTAGGGTTAGTCTTAGGAGACGTCTGCAAAAGATAATTTATAGATTTCATGTAAGGAGTATATATTTGAAGTATAGTTAACATACTACTATAATAGAGTTTTTTTAAATTAATTAATATGTTAATATGTTTTCCTGGCGCTTAAGAAGTAGCAATGTCTCAGAATCGCAAATAAAAAAATCTTGCGGTTTTGTTACCAAACGAATATCTTCCCTAAGACCTAAGACTTTGGCCTTCTCCCAAATCACGTACAAGATTCAGCATTCTGACTCTTTTTTCTATACTTTATATGTAGATGATTTATTTTATGATTGTATAAAAGTTATGTATATCCCGTATGGTGGATATTAATACTATAAATCATTGTATATATGACTGTAAATCGAGAGGTGAAAAAATTGACCACGTTTATATCAATGAAAAGATCTTCTCTTTTTGTCGGCATATCCATAAAAATATAAAATATATGGATAAAAGGGGAGTAATATTTTCTCCATAACAATAATTTGATTTCTTCAAGTATACGTGTTGGTGTGCGAGAGGTGGTTGTGTGAAGCCGAAGCAAGACTTCTTGCTCGGCTAAGCCTAACATAAACCCCGAAACAAAAAAGGTTACGACACCGTCGACTTATTACAAATCAAAATATGCTTATATACGTAAACAATTAATGAAATAATGTAACATTTGATTACCTTGAAAATGAAGACAATGAAGACATCTTGAATAGAAAATATATTATGCGCTGATGCTCATGAGTCATGAATATATATATTAATGTTATAGAGTGTTATATATACACACGTAAGGTTAAGAGTTAGATATGTCTGTAATATATACCTTGTGAATGAAGAAATGGTAATATATATTCAAAAAGAACATGTGAAGATCACTTCTTCTTCTTCTTGTCTTGATGTTTGTATTCTGGGTCTCTCTCGAAACCGTTTTCGTCCATGACCGATCAACTAACGTTTCTTCACTTGGTTAAATTACAAACATACATTTGTTGTTGGTGTATTTTATTTACCACAAACAATATTGGTATCGACTAATGTTCAAAATATATATATATATATATATATATATATTATATATATATATATGTATGTATCGACTCAGAATGTATAAATAATTTGAAAAAGAGCCTGGGTTCGTTATGTTTTAAAACAAAGCAACACACTATAGTCTATATATATATATCAATGTTTAAAATAAGGAATTAATATAATATTGAAAAGGAGGAAGAAGAAAATTGGTGTAATGTTTTTTCTTCCCAGAATTGTAAGCAAACCATACAACCATCCCTTTCATCATCATCATTTCTCCCTTCCTCAAGTCTTCTCTCTTTTCTCTCTTTCTATCTATTATAAAACAAACTTCACTCGTTCACGTCAATAAACTGAGCCTTGAGAAAGATTAAGAGAAACAATTAGCTCAACAAGAATGAGGAAACCAGAGGTAGCAAGTGCAGCCACTCATCAAGTAAAGAAGATGAAGAAGGGACTATGGTCTCCAGAGGAAGACTCAAAGCTGATGCAGTATATGATAAACAATGGGCAAGGATGTTGGAGTGATGTCGCCAAAAACGCAGGCCTTCAACGATGTGGCAAAAGCTGCCGTCTTCGTTGGATCAATTATCTTCGTCCTGACCTTAAGCGTGGTGCTTTCTCTCCTCAAGAAGAGGAACTCATTATTCGCTTTCATTCCATTCTCGGTAACAGGTTTGTAATTTTCCATCGCTTTGGGTTGTTGACAACTAAATAATGAATTAGCTAGCCAATATAGTGGCTAAAAACCTTAGAAAACTATAAATTTTCAGGTGAATCTTGTTTTTAGATCGATTAACGTTTTTTGGGTAATGGGTAAATAGTATAATCGCATAGAAAGCCAATACAGTGTGAAGTTCGATTATAACTAAACAATAACTGCTCTATTGTGAATATGACTATATTTAGAAGATACATGATCACTATACATCGTAGAAATGTATATTCGAGCTTCACGTTGAAGGGTAGAGTTTGGTTCGAAATTACATTGGCACAATAACTGCTGTTCAAAGGTATGAATGATTGTTTGTGAAGAAAATTGACCCAATTGAAAGTTAACATAATATTAGTAACATTAGAAAATAGACGCAAAAACCAAACTAGGAATGAGTACACTTACATGTAATTATGTCAGTATATGAGTGGTCAAAGTTGGTTAGTCGTGGGTGCTAAGACTTACGAGTGCTTCTTATAAAAACACTTTGTTTTTTAATGAAAGGGACTTCTCTTTACCCACCTTTTCTTCACTTCTTTATTAGGGTTTTACTTCATTTTTTCATTTTCTAATCATACATTTATAGGTTTTTAATTAGTGTCTCTCCAGATTTTTTTTTTATAATTTACGTTGGATATGACTTCCTAAATTTAAAATTCATATATTTCTCTTGTATAATTCTTCTAAATTTTCAACAAAAAACTATTTTATTTTATTATTCATTTAAAATTAAACTAATTGACTCTTGGATTTATAATGTTTCTTTTATATTTTTAGTTAATTTTAAATAGAGATAGGTTACTTTTCTCTGTCTTTTGTTTCTTAACACTGTCAAATCATATAAAGACAATTTTGTTTTAAGGAAGTTTTTATATCTGCTTTTTGAAGAAAAAGAAAAACTTCTAAAAGCTATAGTTATTTTGTGATTTTAGTAGTGCAGTGGTAGTGTTTTGTTTTCACTTTTCACGTATTTAGATCGTTTCTAATTCCCATGCAAACTATGCACTTGTTTCAATTTTATATAACATCTCTAGTCTCTTTTTTCTTCTTCTTCGATCTCATAGGTGGTCTCAGATTGCAGCACGAATGCCTGGTCGAACCGACAACGAGATCAAAAACTTCTGGAACTCAACAATAAAGAAAAGGCTAAAGAAGATGTCCGATGCATCCAGCCTCGTCAACAATTCATCTTCATCACCCAACGCAAGTGATTCATCTTCTAATAATACCTCCTCTTCATTGGACCTTAAAGACATTATAGGAAGCTTCATGTCCTTCCAAGAACAAGGATTTGTCAACCCCTCTTTGACCAACATACCAACCAGCAACAATCCATTCCAAGCGGCACACATGATCAGCCACCCTTGTCATGACGATTATACCCCTTATGTAGATGGTTTCTATGGAGTAAACACAAGGCTACAAGGGGGAATCTACTTTCCACCTTTGGAGTGCGAAGAAGGTGATTGGTACAAGGCAGATATTAACAACCACGTAGTCGAGATGAACACTAATGGAGCTGGAAATGTACCTGAGGGTATGAGAATGGAAGAATATTGGGACCTTGACCAGTTGATGAGCACTGAGGTTCCTTCATTTCACTTCAACTTCAAACAAAACACATGATTCATTTTCACGTCATTTTTTTTTCTGTTGCGGAATTATACCAAAGCGATTCATAGCCACACGTAAATGCAAATACTGATATATATTACATTCTCTGATTCTCATAGATAGATATTGAAAAGTTAGAGAGTCTTTTGTATTTCGAATAATTGTCTCGTACAAGGGCTTGACGTGCCATGTGTAATGATTAGTCAATGTAAGCTAAATCTCTTAATGAAATATGAAATAAACACATACATTTGTAAATATTTGAAGAATTTGTTTGGCAAAAAAAAAAAAAAAAACCATTTGAAGAATTTTGTATTGAAATTTAAGTTGAAGTTTTATCTTATATGTGCACAAATGATACTGTATTCTTTCTGTTAGAATTAAGAAGCAAAGATTGTGTAACGGAAAAAAAAATATACCTTATACCCAAAAAAAATAAGACGAAACTTTTGATCCGAAGTTGTTAAACTTTGTATAAAAATCATGTTCGTCTGGGCTTGACAAGTAAACCCATATCAAAATTTAAAAGACACTAATTTGCCATGTGGGTCTACGTATACTCCTTCGAACAATGGCTGTAGATCGGCCTGTCAGTTTCGAATATTGTTGTTGGCCCATGTTGATGATGTACGAAAGCTCAATTAACATTTTATTGCACAGAAATCTATCTTATTAAATCATTAAATCAGGAACATTTCAACTTCTTCTATATAGATTTTAAAAGTGGACCTCATATATTTAAATTAAATGTCTCATCCTTATATATAATATGTACCATAGTCTAACTTTGCATTAATGTGTTTCTTTAAATACAATTATTTTGTTTGTCCATATTCCATATATGATTTTTACATTTATTACATGATAATTTAAATAAGATAGATACTAAAAATACTAAAAATATTAATCGTACTAGAATTACCTTATACAATTCATTTTAAATTGATCAGTATATTTTCATTGGCCATATTGATTTTATTAGTATGAATAACATTAAGTAAATAAATCATATACACATACATAAATATATGACTATTCATTAACTACGTTTGGCCTAATCTACTTTCTAAAACAAATAACACATAGCTTTATATATTGTATAGAATATAGTAATATTGTATAGTATTATACTTATACAATAATACTAAAAACAAACCAAACTGAAATATATATATATCGAAAATGTTTTGAACCATTACGCACAAAATATATTAGACCTCAAATAAAATTCACTTTGAAATTATGTAATAATTATTTTAAAAAATTAAACTTCATAATGTACAAAAATACATAAGTTATATATCAAATTTTGTGTTACAATAAAAAGACACAACTCGCGCTTGCAAAATGTTATTTTTACATACGAAAGACAGTTTTGATATTGTTCTTTAAACACAAAATTGAATTATACAAACTCGATACTACATAAAACTAAACAATATAGAATATATTTTAAAAATAAAACCCGTGCGGGTGCACATGGCCTTTTCAAAAATCGTAGATATGTTTATATAATATATAAATATATTATGTTACACATATTTTCATATAAATAATATCCCAATGTAAGTTTTGTATGATAAATGTTGAAAATACAAAATATATAGCACTATATATTTTAAAATATATAAAAAATCAACTTTAAGTTATCATAAATTTTAAAAATCAAATTTAGTAATTAAACACATTGCTTATTTAATCACAATAGTACACATTGTTATTTATCAAAATTTTATATTAATACACATTACAATCATGTGTAACATTTAGTACAAATAAAGATAAAAAAAAATTTGTTCCCGCTCGGTCGAACGGGTCATGATCTAGTACACATTATAACACATTTTGGAAAACCAGTCATTTTGTATCCAATATATTTAATTCATATCCGATTTATATGATTGTGCAAAAATATATATGTACTTTCAAAAACTTTAAATAACATACATGTTTTGTTTATTTTTATTTTTGGAAAAATCATACATTAATCGCCACATCAACTAATATATTATCTAATTTTGTTGATTTAACTTTTACGTCAGATAATTTAGCCGACGAGAATATCACTTGTATAAGAAAATTAAATAAAAATTAGACGACTTAGCCCAGCCATTGTCAAAAGAGCTAGATTAAGAATGGTTCCAACTGTTCCAAAAAAAGAGTAGTTCCAACTTTCAAAATATTCAAGGATAGTAAAGTCGTTAAGGAAGTGACCGGTGCCGAATACGATGATCTGGTTGCAGCCATTGAGACAGCGAGGTCTGTTGGTTCTTAGTGATGAACCAACTATCAATGCTTAGTAAACTCTGCTGCTCTTATTTTATTGGTAATGAAAAGAGTTTATATATTAAATGAAAGTTAAGTTGGTGATTAAGACAAAAGCAGATTTCTCAAAAACTACTAGTATGTCTTGATCATTATGCCCCCAAGTTGGCTTTAATCTAAGCAAGTAGTGGGTGGATTATTTATTTGTTCTTTCACAGCTGTTCACGCATGTTCTGGTTTTAATTATTTGTATTTACCTAATCCAACCACCCATGTTTTGTTCATTTCATACGATGCTTCTTTTGTGTATTTAACAAGTTCAATATGCTATGGGTTGTAAACTTCGATAGCCAGTCCCTTAGATTATTTTGATAAATACTTGCAGACAAACAATTGAAGCTAAGCTGATCTCATTTCTTCTTTGGCAATTTTGAAAATGCTCCCTGCAGAATCCGAGAAGATCACCTTGCCCTTTCATGACCATCCTTTATCATGTGAGGAAGTGGATCACTTTTCTTGCAAACTGTTCTGTATGATAACCGGCGTTGGCTATCGCTGCGTAGAGTGCAATTTCTCTCTGCACAAGGACTGCGTCGACCGCTGCTTGACCCATCCATTTCACTGCAGTCACTTTCTCAAGATCTTGCCTACAGCCTCACTTGATAAGAATGAAAATGATCATCATCACGATTGTCATTTTTGTAAAAAACGGCTTCCGTTTGTGTTGGCTCGTTGCACAATATGCAACATAAACATGGATCTAACTTGTCTAGGGCATGTACCACCACGCACTATTTTTCAACCGAAGCACCACACGCATAGCCTCACCCTCTTGCCAAGACTAGTTACCTTTACTTGTAATGCTTGTGGTGTGGAAAGCGACCGCAACCCTTACGTGTGTCTTTCATGCAATCTGATGGTCCACAAAGATTGCATTGATCTACCTCGAGTCATTAGCATCAACCGTCATGACCATCGTATCTCTCATACTTTTCATCTTGGTCAAAGCCAAGGCCAAGACAGAGACTGGGAGTGTGGAGTTTGTAGGAAAAAAATAAACTGGGTCTACGGAGCTTTCAAATGCTCTCGTTGTCCTAGTTACGCTGTTCATTCAAGATGTGCAATCAGAAGTGAAGTGTGGGACGGGGATAGAGCTTGAAGATGTTCCTGAAGAAGAAGAAGAAATCGAGTATCCATACAAGGTACTTAATGAACTAGATATCATTCATTTTAGTCATGAGAATCATGTTCTAAGGTTGCATGATGAGAATCATCACGTTACGGATATGATGAGGTGCGACGGTTGCGTTTAGCTATCAACGGAGATCCATGCTACAAATGTGTGGAATGTGATTTCATCCTTCACAAAACGTGTGCTAGTCTCCCTAGGAAGAGACGGCATTTACTGCACCGGCATAAACTAGCTCTACGAGCTTATAATGACAAGACTTTTACATTCAACTGTAGCGCTTGTCAAACCATGTCTAATGGTTTCTTTTACGATTGTTTTGAAGACCTTTGTCGTGATTACAGCGGCAGCGATCGTAAGTACGATGTTCGGTGCAGTTCTGTATCCGAACCCTTTCACCATGATCTGCATCCACATCCCTTATACTGGACCTTGGAAAGTTCCAAACACTGTCATGCTTGTGGGACAGAGATTCGTTATCCCTTAAGCTGTACGGTTCGTGAGTATGCGTTATGCATGAGATGTGCTACTTTACCAAGAAAGGTTAAACATAGGTGTGATGATCATTTTCTATCGTTATCTCAAGGCGTCGGAAACTCGAGCGGGGACTTGTGGTGTGACATATGTGAGACCAAGACAGATCCGAGTGTATGTTACTATACTTGTGATGGTGAGTGTGGTGTGAGTCTCCATATAAAATGTGTACTTGGAGATACATATTATTTGAAGATGGGACACATAGCTCCTGGTCTTGAAGTACTTCCTAATAGTGGCGCCACTCGGCCTTTATGCAGCGATTGTGGACATCGTTGCAAATTCCCCTTCCTCATGAGGCTAACTAGACAAGAATCTGTTTCTCACCTTTGTTCAATAGATTGTTATTTTCGCTTTCAACAAGGGTTATAATCATCCCTATTCATACTTTAAATTATATGTCTAAGTTGTATTATACTTGGAAAGTCTGTGTTGTTCTTTGTTTTTATCGACAGGCTTTTATTGGATGTCCTGTCATACTTTTTTTTTTTTTTTTGTAACTGGACTTATTTATTTCATGTGTGAAATAAACAAAATGATTAGGAGTATAAACCTCTCATACAACTTAACTCATGTACTAACTATTCATAACTTACAAGCAAACTTACTATAGATCAAAAGCAAAAGTAGAGAAACCAACAAGCACTCAAGAAACAACGTGTAAGGAAAAGCCAAGGCATTACATGGGAAACCAGTTTGGTAAGAGCGGTTCACTCAGCTAAAGTTGTCGTATCTCTTGGTCTGGCCGATCAACTGCGTGTCACTAGGACCCACATTTCACTTATTAATTTATTTTTGACGGTAAACAAATAAAGAAAACGACATATGATAACGTCCCAGATCTGCGCGCGCTGCCATCTTTTTATAGGGCGCCACGAGACCAAAAAAAAAAAAACTAAATCATACAATTCCTTATTTAGTTTTTTTTTTTTTTTTTTTTTTTTTTTGCTAAAATATTTTCTATTAAATTGCATGAGAAATAAATGTTTTACAAAGCCAAGCTTAGTGGCAAATGCCTTACAAAGAACCGAACCCGAAACTGCAAGCAGTAGATTTTGCAAACTAACAAACCATTTCACTCGCCCAAGTGAATAATTAGCTAGCAGAGCAGTGTAGCGGTAAGAGAGTAGATGAAGAGTAGCTGGGGAACCTTATCATGAATGCCATGCCTGAAAGAGGAGAGAAGCAATGCCAGGGTCGTCCTGTCTAATAGCACCTATCCGTAGCTTGATTATGTTATGAATCTCCTTGATGACTGCAGAGGGGAGCCTAAATCTGCTTCTATGAAGCCTTCCATTACGTTCAGCCCATATGCAGTAGATAGAAGCCTGCCAAGCCAACAGAGTAAGCAGTCTAGTGTGTTTTGGTGTTGTCAAATTCCCCAATGCCGTTAGAGTACCGTGCCAATCTATTGGTGTAGAGAATCCCGATCGAGCAGCTGCAGTGTTCCATATCTCCCAAGAGTATGGGCATGAGAAATATAGGTGATCCCTTGACTCAACGTCCGAGTTGCAGAGCACACAGATAGGATCAACATTAAGCCCCCACTGTACCATCCTATCCTTAGTAGGGCACCTGTTCAAAGCAAACAACCAAGATAGAAACTTGTGCCTCGGGATTCCTCCAGAGAACCAAATTACTTTGCACCAAGGGACTCGCTGGTTATTATCACGCAAGAGGTCATAGACAGCTTTTGTTGAGTAGGCTTTCGTAGGCTTTCCTTGCGGCATCCATTGATAGGTATCAGCTTCATTTGTTAGCGCCAGTGTGGAGAGATGGGTTTGGATGTTTACCAGAGCTTCTGATCTTGCAGGAGGCAGTTGCCAAGAATCAAGCACCCATAATTCTGCCAAGGTAGTAGATTCCGGGATCCCAGTATTGCGTGTGTTTTCCCCTCGGAGATATGTCTTGAGGCTTCCGAATGGTGACCAGTTACTAGACCAGAAATAGCAAGTCTCGCCATTCCCCACCACCATCTTGATCCAGTCAAAGACGGTGTGCCGCTGTAACAGTAGGTAGTTCGCCAGCCAGGAGTTCTTCTGCTTTGTGTTTATGACCCAGAAGTTGTTGATGTTGCCGTCAAGAACCTCCGCTAGGTACCAAGCAGCCCAAATAGAGTCCTGTTTAAAGAAGAGAAGCCAGATAAGTTTTATTGCACAAGCCGCATTCCATACGACCCAGTTCTTTAGCCCTAGACCTCCTTCATGTTTTGGAGCAGAGACCTTGTCCCAAGCCACTTTCGCCGCCCCACTGCCATCCAGTTTGCCTTTCCACAAAAATCTTGAACAAAGTTTATCAATCTCCGCAAGACAAGCTTTAGGCAGAATGTAGGCAGAAGACCAAAAATTAATTATTCCAGAGATGACAGTTGAGATCAATTGTAGCCTTCCCGCGAAAGACAAAGATCTCGAAGTCCAGCTCAAGAACCTCGATTTTATTGCCTGTATCAGTGGGGCACAGTGAAGCATGGAGAGCTTCTTGGTACAGAGAGGCACTCCCAAGTATCTGACAGGTAGAGAGCCAGGAGAAAGGCCTGTAGCAGATGATATAGCCTCCATTTCATGTGGTTTCAAGCCTGCATAGTAGATCGACGTCTTGTCTACGCTTATCCCCAGCCCAGAGCGCGCTTCAAAGTCCCTCAGTAACCCTATAATAGTGTTGACAGACTCCACTGTTCCATCGCAGAAAATGAGCAAATCATCAGCAAAGCATAGGTGGGTTAGACCGGTCCTCTCACACTTCGCATGATATTTAAAGTCTCCTCTGCGAGCTGCCAAATTCAGAGATAGAGATAAACAGTTCATGGCAATCACAAATAAATAGGGAGAGAGTGGATCTCCCTGCCGTAATCCACGTTTGCCTTTGAAGTATCCATGAAGAGAGCCATTAAATCCGACGGAGAAGGACGTGGAGCAGACACAAGCTTCAACCCACCGGACGAATATCTCAGGCAGGTGCAAGCCCCGAAGACATTGAAAAATGAATTCCCATCGCACGGTGTCAAATGCTTTTGCAATGTCTATTTTGATGGTGATTCGTTTCTGGCCGCCATTCTTGTGATATCCTTGGACAATTTCCGATGCCAGCAGAGTATTTTCAATCAGAAGTCTTCCTTTGATGAACGCTGTCTGGTTTGGCAAGATTGCTTCAGTGAGAATAGTCTTTAAGCGCTTCACCAGTAGCTTGGAAATTGTCTTGTAGGTTGTGTTGCAGCAAGATATCGGGCGGAAGTCCGTGATTGCAGAGGCTCCGGGTTTCTTTGGCACAAGGGTGAGTATTGTAGCATTTGTAGCAGCAGGCAGAAATGAAGAAGTAAAGAACTGTCTGATCGCACCAATAGTTTCCTCACCAACTATACTCCATGCTGATTTGAAAAAAGCTGAAGTGAAGCCATCAGGTCCCGGAGACTTGTTAGGATTGAGCTTCAGTAGAGTAGTTGTTATCTCCAGGTCAGTAGGGAATGAGGCTATGAAGGATCGCTGCTCCTGGCTGCATCGAAAGGGGATGATCTGCAGGAACCATTGAAAAGGGGAGAGCAGTTGAGGAAGATCTGTAGGGGCTAGGATCGAGGTGAAATGATTAACTGCAATCCTGGCCATCTGTTCCGGATCAGAGATAAGGACTCCGTTTGAAAGCATAAGGGACCTGATAGAGTTGTAAGCTAGTCGAGCAGCAGCGACTCTCATGAAAAAGAGGGTGTTCTGATCTCCAAGATGAAGCCAGTTGATACGTGACTTTTGCTTGAAAAAGGATTCTTCAATACCCCGCAAGAAGCTCCAGTGATGATGGATTTCTTTTTCAGCCTCAAAATTCTCAGTAGAGGGGTCCTCCAATAGTTTAACCTGCACATCTTTAAGCAAACCGTTAGTAATATTCACTCTCTTAGAAATGTCAGAAAAGCTCTCTTTGCTAAGTGTTTTTATCACTCTTTTAAGGTGTTTAAGTTTGTAGGCTAGCCCACAGAGATCCTTTGCTCTGTTTCCACACTGAATCCAAGCCGATCCAACCGAGTCCACAAAGCCAGGGTGATTGGTTAAGAAGTTGAAAAATTTGAAAGGTTTGGTTCCAGAGAATGGGAGGGGGCAAGATAGGTCTAGAAGGCAGGGAGTGTGATCTGAGAATTCAAAGGGGAGGAAAGAGGCTACACTGTCCGGGAAACACTCAAGCCATTGGCTGTTAACAAGAGCTCGATCAAGTTTTTTAGTGGTTGGGTTTTGGGGGGAACTATTGGTCCAAGTGTTTTGGCTGCCTTGGTATCTGAGGTCAGCCAGTTCCAGCTCGAGAATAACATCATGGAACTCAACCATGTCTGGAGTAAGATGATCTACCGAAGGCGATGAGTGCTCAGAGTGGTGAGTTATTTGGTTAAAATCCCCACCAACCATCCAGTTCCTTGATTCCAGAAATAAGGTTGTCTGCACTTCCCTGAGATCCTCCCAAAGACTGAGGCGTTCATCTCGCAGGTTAGAAGCATAAACCGCAGAAAAGTGGAAGGTTGTTGCTCCCGGAATAGATACAGAGCAGGTAATAGATTGACGAGATTGGTGCAGGATCTGGACAGTAGCTGGGAATTTCCAAATGATGATTATCCTGCCATCTTCATCAGTATCGTGGTTTGCAAAGTAGCTCCAGCCACTACATGCTCTCTGCATAACGAGGTTCAGGTTCGGTTCTTTAATATGAGACTCCAAAATTGCACCCGCAATAGGCTTATTTAAAGATAGCCAACTAGCAAAAGGGCGGTGCTTGTCCGGATCATTAAGTCCACGGACGTTCCAAAAAAAGGTTTTGATCGACATAATTACTGAGGGGTGTCAACCTTCCCTTGGGCAGAGGAAGGAGACGCAGGGACAGAGGTAGGAGGGGTAGGCAGAGGTTCAAAAGCTAGGGGCAAAAAAGGGTTTGAGGTGGGAATAACAGAGAAGGGAGGAGACTGGGTATGATCAGGCTGAGGGAGCTGGGGGGAGGGAGAGGTAGTTTGTGTGGAAGAGGGGTTTAATGGATCAGATGGGGGAGGTATGAAGGGGTTGAAAGAAGTTGCGGTGTTAATAGGGGAAAGTATAGGTAGAGGAGCAGATGATGCAGGAATAATAGGGCGGGGAATATGGGGAGCAGGGAGAGCTAATATGAAGTCAGATGAAGGAGAGCAAGGAGCTTCCATCATATCATCATCAGTGATACCTAGAGCCATACCAATAGTAGAAGGCGCTAGTGGCAGGTTCTCAACAGCCATGGGCATCGGGGAGTCAGCTGGGGAAGTAGGTGAAACGGGTTTAACGGGGGAGATGGGAGTTTCAGTGGAAGAGGTGGCAATGGAGGGAGGAATAGGTTCGACGGGATGATGAGGGTCAGCTGGGTTCTGAGGTAAAGAGGCATCTGGGCTTTCCTTGCTATTCTTCTTCGGAGTGGATTTCGATTTATCTTTGACTAGAATCCATTCCTGAGATTTCTTAGGACAGTGCTTCATGAGATGACCTTGTTCTTTGCAAGAGTAGCAAGTGTGAGTGGATTGGCCCTGTTTAGATCCAGTAGCTGAGGGTTTAGGTGGGGGTGGAAGTTGGGGGCAGTTTTTAGAGATGTGCCCAATCTCCTCACAATTAGCACAAATTGGTGGAACCCATGGATATTCGACTGAGACATTGACGAATGATCCATCTTGACGGCCAACCTCAACAATCTTCGGTAGCGGAGCAGTGGCATCAACCTCAACTTTTACGTGCGCCACACTGATACTCGAGAGTTTGAGGGTCCAATCATCAGTCTCTTTAGGTTCTCCTATCTGCCCGGCAATGTGACTCAGCCCCTTTTTGTGAATGAGATCAAGAGGGACATCAATTAGGTGAGCCCACAGCTGGACCCGTTTCAACGAGGGAGCAGACTTATCACTGGAAGCAGTCCACTGGGATACGTAGAACATAGTGGTGTCAACATACCAATATCCTTTGAGAAGCACCTTCTGCTTGATATAGTCGTTAGGGATCCGGACGAGCACTGAGTTGGAGGCAGGCGACATGTGAATCTCCAAATGTTTTCCCTTGCCCCACATGTAGTTAAGGACATTTTGAATCAATGAATAGGCGGGGATTCTGCCGAAGAATTTGCAGACGACAAAGTCTCGATGAAGCTCTGCTCCCATCTGATAAACTTCATCAGGGATGATAACTCTAGGGTTACCGGAAGGTCCAAGAGAGCGAGGAGACAGCCTTTCAAGAGACCTATCAATATTGCTTTTGACCTTATTAACCCAGGAAGTTTTAGGTTGGGCGGGAGGAGCAGCAGCGGGTGCGGTTGGTTGGGAAGAGGGAGAAGGTAGAGTAGGAGGTGTGGATGAAGCAGGTGTAGGCAGAACGGGAGGGGAGGCAGAGTAACAGGGAATTGGCGAAGACGCAGGAGGAGGAAGAGTAGGCGGCGTGGGAGCGGCGGGGAGGGGAGGGAGAGGCTGGAGGAAAGTGGGAGGGGGATAGAGAGGCTGGAGAAAAGACGGAGGGCTACCAAGTAGACCAGAATTGGTAGAGGTTTGAGAAGATTTCACTGTAGTATCACTGTTCCCAGATCTAGGGTTAAGGTGAAAGAGATTTAGGGGAGGAGAGAAATAAGAGGAGAGGAGGGAAGTGGGAGTAGCAGATTGAAGAGCTACAGGTTTAGGAGAGGAGTTCACGGCGGAGGAGGAAGCCAGAACAACAGTGGGTTTGAGAGAGGATTTGGGGAAACGGGGAGGAGGAGAGGGTTTGAGAGGGGATTTGCGAGAGGGGGGGAGGGTACCAAGCGGAGGGAACTGAGCGGGATCTGGAGGGTCAGGGGGTCGGGAAAAGGTGGGGGGCGATGGAAGACGACGGTCGGAGTAGCAGGGTCCAGGGGGGAAACGAGAGCGGCGGACAACCAGGAGTTAGCCATTTTTTTTTATTTTTTTATTTTTTTTTTTTTCCCTTATTTAGTTCCATACTCAAAAATATATATAAAAATTCTGAGAAAAACGAAAATCCCCAAAAACTAGGGTTTCTTCTTGCCCAATTATTTACTTCTTCTTGTACGAATTTACACAACTGTCGCCTGTCGGGAGGGTTCCGAATTACTTAAGTTCTTCTCTGGATTTGTTCAAGTTCCGATTTTTTTTTCGCATTGAGCTATCTGTCGATTACAAGTTATCATCCTAGAAGACGAACACGATTGTGAAAAAACTTCATCGTGAATTTCCTCTGGTACGCTGCTTCTGGTCTTCTTTATTTTGTGTATTTTTGAAAATTTTAAATCGTTGAAGATTCAGATAATTAAACAGATACAGGTGCCCTCAAACAATTGGTTGAATGTTAATATGAGCTTCTGTTAATTTGAGTTTTTAAAAGATTTCTCCTTTCAAAAAAAAAAAAAAAAAGATTTCTCCTTTTTGTTTTTAAAAAAAAAAATTAAATTTGATTGGTTGTTAGTTAACTAATTGAGTTTTTGAAGAGATGGAATCGAACTCGGGAAGAGGAAACGAAGCGGAAGTCAATCACAATGATGCTGGTCAGCAGCAGCAACCAATGATGTATGCAGAGCCTTGGTGGAAGAGCAACTCTTTTGGTGTCGAGAGGCCTTCTCTAGTTCCATCAAAGTCCTCCTCTTTGGAAGAGTGTCCGGACGGTTCAGAGTCAAACGATGTTCACTCTGCTGCATCTGAAGACGATGGCGCTTGCAAGGATTCACAAGCTACAACTTCCTCCCCTTCAGGTTTGTTTGTTTTGTCGTCTTACTTGGTTTTTGTGTCTGGTCAATAATCATTCTTCCGCCAGTAACTTTTTGATACCTGATCTCTTGGGATGCCGTGTGGATTACAGTAACTTGTTAAGTGGTAACTACGAATGCCAAAGGAGATAACCTCTTGTTGATGTGTGGCATTTATTTTTCTTCTTCTGTAGGTAACATGCATGGTCAGGGTCAGCAACTTGTACAACCACCAGAGCTTGTTGGACACTACATTGTATGCGGTTTCCTCTCAATCTTCCAATTTATATTACTATTATGTTTCATTTCTGGAGCCGTTAAATTGAATATAATTTATTTAGTATATTACCCATAATATTCATGATAAACTCAGTCTCTGCATTTGCGCTAGGCTTGTGTCCCAAATCCATATTATGGGGGAATGGTGGGAGCATACGGACATCAGCAATTGGTACCTTGTCTAAACCTCTCTCAGTCTCTCTGCAATAGTTCCGTCTGGTGTTATGAGTTGAGTGATTTCGATCATCTGACTCTGTTTGTTGCATTCATTGAAGCAGGGTTTTCATCCATATCCTGGAATGCCTGGTGAGAGAACAGCACTACCGCTCGACGTGACACAAGAACCTGTCTATGTGAATGCGAAACAGTACAAGGGAATTCTAAGGCGACGAAAAGCACGTGCCAAGGCCGAGCTAGAAAGGAAAGCAACCAACGGAAAGGTAGTTTTTTTTTTCTCTTTCTTTCTTTCTACTGATCAAAATTGCGTTGTATACTTGTGTTGTGCATATGAGAATAATTAAAAAAAAAATGTGGCAGCATAGGTTGGGAATCTTAAGCATGTTGTATAGTCACTGTAGAATCTATAACTTTCCTTTGTACCTCGGTTAACTTTTGGCGTTCTCTGTGACAGCCATATCTTCATGAGTCGAGGCACAATCATGCAGTGAGAAGGGCAAGGGCTAGTGGAGGCCGGTTTGCGAAGAAAACAGAGGCTGAAGTAGCAGCTGAGAGAGAGAAAGAGAAAGGGGTTCTTCAGCAACCAACTCGTCAGGCGCTGAACAGATTCTAACCAGATCCTGAATTCTTAAGATGCACCATAATCAAACCAAAGCCTCAGAGAAAGAGGGACACGCTTTGGCTAAAACTGGCAAATCATTCTTGGCTTTTTTTTTTTTTGGTTTTGTGTTTGCTTAGCTGTTCTTGTCAGAGTTCCATAGTGTGTGTGGTTTTGGAGTCACAAATGTATATAGAGACAGGGGAATAGTCAGTAGTAGGTCTTTGTTTATATTCTTTTTTGTAATATACGTTTTGCTTTTCTGAGCAGACAGTGTGTTGTGTTATTATTACAGAACTGAAACTTCTTGTCCAGTATCTTTTTTTTCTGTTTATACGAGATGAGAATCCACCGTGAGAAGCACGCGCTAGTTGGAATCTCTAGTGAGGCCCCACCTAACGAAAACCCTTAAAAGAAAGAATCTTCCTTTCAAGCTGTCTCTCTCTCTCTCTCTCTCTCTCCACTGCTCTCAATATATCGCAGAGACTGAAAAGCACCAAAGGAGACGACTTTCGCGCAGATCTCTCTCTGTTTTGAAAGTCGCATCAATCACAATGGCAATGACCTCATGTTTCTTCAGTGTTCCGACACCGAACACATCATCCTCCATCACTGAATCCAATCTCACACGTCCCCACCTGGCCTTCTCTCCTAGACTCTCGTCCTTCTCCTCCTCCTTCACCGCAAAGTCCATCTCTTTCCACCGCCGCGTCACTATTTCCCCTGTTTTCTCCGCATCAATCTACAGAGGCGGCGGCTCTGACGATAACAACAACAACAACGGAGGAGATGGTGGCGGCGGCGATGGTGGCAAGAACGACGGGGATGGAGACGGTGGCGGCGAAGACAGGGATAGGAACAGGAGCGAGGCGATGATGCTGTTGAAGGAGTCTGGGACCGAACTGGACAGTCTTCCCAAGGATCTAGCGGCTGCTGTTGAGTCTGGTCGGATCCCTGGATCGGTTATCGCTAGGTTCCTAGAGCTTCAGAGATCGGCTGTGATGAGGTGGCTGATGCAGTTTGCTGGGTTTAGGGAGAGGTTGTTGGCTGATGATCTCTTCTTGGCTAAACTCGCCATGGAATGTGGTGTTGGTGTCTTCACTAAGGTCTGCTCTCTCTCTCTCTCTCTCTGTTTGGATCTTTGGTGACTACTTGGCGTTTATGGAGAATTCTATATAGAGAAAGTGTTTTGATTCGTTTGTTTACAGACTGCTGCTGAGTATGAACGGCGTAGAGAAAATTTCTTCAATGAACTTGAAGTTGTCTTTGCCGATGTGGTAACTCATCTTTCTTTCTCTCTTTAATTTTTTTTTTTATGTTTGGTGTTGCTTCTGTAGGCCCCATGTGGTGACCATTTTCTATACTGTTCATGTCAGATCACATGAATAGAATTGAAATTTACTACTATTAGATATTTCTGAAATTGTTTAATGGTAGGAGAGATTGATGAGAACAATACTCTTTTAGATGACCCGTTCAGGTAGACGAAAGGTTGTGTAGTTTGTGGTTGTTACTTGTAATGGGGTCTCTCATTTTTTCACCTTTAGTTTGTTGCATGACTTTGACAAAACAGTTGAGATTTGCTTTGTCTCTGACGTAAAAACAAATCTTGAACTGTACAATAGTCTCTCTCTCTCTCTCTCTCTCTCTCTCTCTCCTCTCTCTCTCTCTCTCTCTCTCTCTCTCTCTCTCTCTCTCTCTCTCTCTCTCTCTCTCTCTCTCTCTCTCTCTCTCCTCTCTCTCTCTCTCTCTCTCTCTCTCTCTCTCTCTCTCTCTCTCTCTCTCTCTCTCTCTCTCTCTCTCTCTCTCTCTCTCTCTCTCTCTCTCTCTCTCTCTCTCTCTCTCTCTCTCTCTCTCTCTCTCTCTCTCTCTCTCTCTTTTTTTTCTTTCTTATTTATGATGAATAAAGGGTCAAACTTTTCTGCTATGTCACTTTGTAAGTTAAAAGCTCCTTGAACTATATGGCAAGTAGATACTCATATGTTTTGTCACTTCTCATACTCATACTCATTGCCATCTTCTGCTATATGGTATTTGGATAAGTGGACTCACTGTTATTTATTTATTATTTTTAATTAGGTGATGGCTATCATTGCTGATTTCATGTTAGTTTATCTTCCTGCTCCAACCGTGTCTCTTAGACCACCTCTCGCACTTACTGCTGGTGGTATCTCCAAGTTTTTCCACAACTGCCCTGACAATGCCTTCCAGGTATTGTAAAAACGATCGTTTGGCACATGCAGCAGCAGGATAAGTTTTGCAAAAAGGTCGCTCTGTTCTAACTATCCAACATGTTTGCCGCAGATTGCTATCTCCGGAACCTCTTACTCTCTCTTGCAAAGGCTAGGTGCTATAGCGGTGTGTGATTGTTCTTTTCTTTTCTTTTTTTGTCAATTTCTGGATAAATATTATATCGTTTGTGTATGTTGTGCAGCGCAATGGGGCTAAGCTGTTTGCCGTTGGTACCACATCATCCCTGGTGAGTCAAAACATATTTACCTTGAGAGGGAAACATAAGTCAGAAGATGGATAGTTTCTTCACATTTTGTTCTACACTTGTTTTTTGACTAAACGAATCTGTATAATTTAATCTGGTTAGGTTGGTACAGCTGTTACAAACGCATTTATAAAAGCAAAGGGAGCTGTGGACAAGACTTCTGAGGGTGAAGTCGAGACTGTTCCAATAGTATCCACAAGCGTTGCATATGGTGTCTATATGGCAGTTTCTAGCAACCTTAGGTACTCTGTGTTTTTCTTTCTTTTCTAACGAAACATACTGCACTTTTAGCATTAAGATTGGATATAAAGTGATGATGAGGTGTATGGTTTTGAAATAAAAACAGGTACCAAGTATTGGCCGGTGTGGTAGAACAACGTTTCCTGGAGCCAATGCTACACCAACACAAACTTGCACTCAGTGCCATGTGTTTCGCTGTTAGAACAGGCAACACCTTCTTGGGTTCCTTATTGTAAGTTGTTTTAAGTACAACACAAAACCTTGTTCTTACTTTACTCTCTGTCCTAGCAATTTTTAATTCACATGTTCTTTTTTTTTTGATTCAGATGGGTTGATTATGCACGTCTCATAGGGATCCAGAAATCTCATTGATGAGTCAGAAGAAGAACATGATGAGCTCGGTTCAACATGATCTGCTTTCTACTTATGTATACGAAACTACTTTTGTTACTGAATTTGATTTGTTCCTATTTGATAGGAAATTAGTCGATATGATTCCATGCAAACAGAGGCTATTTTTTTTCACAAACCACATAAAAGACTTTTATGCATTTGGGGTTTGAAGTCTCTTTGATTCAGAGGTTGTTGGATTATAAGTGTCCCCACCGTCTAGTATACTGCAGCTAGAAGTAGACAGCATATGTCAACAAATGTCAGATCCAACCAATACAGTTCAAGCATTAGCAATTATTGTCTACCTCATATAGTGTATCAAGATTACTTGAATAGAGAGTTCGATTAGTCTTTTAACAGCAACACATAGCTCACATAGAAGCGATCACTAACATATGTGCTCCCCTTTTTTCATTAGGCGATAATTTCATCTCTAAGCCTCATGGTTGCGACATCTGCACCATCATATTCCACGTCGCAACACTCCACTTTTCTCCCTTAGAAACACAACAACCAAACTGTATTAATTGCCCATAATTTGTTAAAAAAATGCATATTCACATAAGATGAAACGAACCTCTTTGGGAGTTTTGGGAGAGGAGACTCGGATCCAAGCAACCGGATCAGCAGTAATATTACCAGAGAAGGAACAAGAAGTCATGTTCCTGAATCCTAGGAAACTTCCTTGTGTAGGAAGTAACAACTTTTTCCTTCTCTTCTTCAACTTTTGAGAAGCACGAATCTATTTCAGTACACATGATATAACAAGGCAGGGTTTTGAGTTCCACTTTTTAGTTTCCCTTCATATTTTAAATCTGATTTTGAGACTAAACAAGAAAAGTCATAAATATTTTTGAAATTTCGTGAAATCGTAAAATATAAAAACCGAAAAAGTTATGTATGGTGGTGACGGTCATGTCTCATGTGCATAAGGTTGAACTTTAGAGGACTCTTTTGTCTCGTATTTTATGGCTTCATTTCTCTATGATTAATCCATGAAGTCGTATGCTAGTGCGTATGTCCTTCCTCTTCCTGGATCCATGTGAGTATGTAGGTCTAAAACTTAGATATTTTTTACACATATAAATATAATATCAGCTTTTACTATGTCGTTCAGTGTGGTATGATGATGATTCCAATGCCATACTTAGAAAACCAGCTTAACTGTTGGGAACTCATCCCTCCTATTGCCAGCAAATGCTTTTATTGTCATTACCATTCACCAGGTTAGAACCTATAACAAGATAGACTCAAAAAAGACAAGCATCAACACATGGGAACAATCCTTGAGACAGAAAGCATCCTGATTATTTTCATTTTCCGTAAATCACGACCGTCAACTATTTCACATCCAAAGACATAATATCAACTGTGTTTCAAAAAAAAAAAACATAATATCAACTAATAAGGCATACCCACAACAACAAAAATCTAAGAAAATATTGTGCAACAAATTTTAGCAAAAAAAAAAAAAAACAACAACGAAAACCGTTATGAAGCAGCAGTAAATAAAACTCGGTGCTCGTGACCTGTTACTTAGAAGTCTCACACGTTCGCTTGAATGCTTGATACGCCTGTGAATGGAGAAAAGGCTGTCTATAAAGCTGCCATTGATTTAACTGTACCTGCAGATTTTTCTGACTTTTGTTAATTATTTCCCTTTATTTCCTTTAAAACAATATATTTCCATCGTTGAGAAAAGGCAGTGTTTTTAAAACCGGACCGGCGAACGAACCGGAAATTTTTTGGGTCATAGGTCAATGTGGTTCGACCTGGTTCGATTGGGTTCGACCGGTTTGATGTATTAAACTGAGTTTAATAATATTTTGTATGTAATATGCATATTTTAGAAAATAGCAAACTGAAATGTAATAACAAAAATAAAAAATCTAGTAGTTCAAATCTAAATCAATAGAAAAAACACATTTAAGTTTATTCTCTAAGTTCTTATCACTATAAATTTTTATCACCTTTAAAAAAATTATACACATTAGTGCAAAGTTGCGACAGTTGTTTATTTTCATGGTGACAGTTATTGTTTTTCTGTGTTTGAATTTGGTGGAAATCATATTTATTGATCATTCTCTTCTATTGCTTAGTGTATCACAAAAGTTTTACAAAGACATCAAAGACACAAAAGTATAAAATACCTTGTGAATTATAGTCTTGTAGAGATGTCAGAGACTCAAAGGAAAAAAAACGTCAAATATGACAATACTTTATGAATTACAGTTGATCACAAATCCTTTTTTTCTAACTAATTATTTTATTAATTTTTTTTGTTTTCTATACGAATCAGAGTTTTGCCGGTTCGTTGGGTCGCCGGTTCCCAGGTTTTTAACGGTTCAATATGAGTTTTTAACCGGTTCAATGTTAGTTGGATTTTAGCATTAACCCAACCCGGCTTGGTATCCGATTCACGGTTGAACCTGGTCCGACCGCCGGTTCGGTCCGGGTTTAACAACACTGAGAAAAGGCAACACAGTTTCCTTTATAAACCCCTCGTAATTACTATTCCCTCCGTTTCATATTAAGTGTCGTTGTAGAGATTTTTTTTTCGTTGCAAAATAAGTGTCGTTTTCGAATTTCAATGCAGAATTTATTAATTTTATTCTGTATTTTATTTTTCTATTGGTCGAGATACATGGGGTAATGATGTTTTTGTATAGAAAATATGCAAAATTTAATAATTTCTTAATCCGTGTGCACAACTCTAAAATGACACTTATTAGAAACAGAGGGAGTAGTAAATTTAATATAGAAAAATGAGGAATACAAGTACCGAAATAAAGATCTTCTGCAATCTTTAAATTCCTTATTTGTCTTTAATTAGAATAAAGATCTTTGGCTTCCATAATGACATAATAAAGTTTTGTTTCTCGACAGAAAAATACTTACTTAGGGAGGTTTTTTTTTTTAACAAATAAGTTAGTTTTTTTTTAACGCTGATTTATTATGATATTACAATTATAATTATTAGGAACATTACATAGACGATTCGACAACCGACAATACTACCTGTCTTATGAAGATCTACGCCTAACTGCATCATCTGAGCCGTCCTATGAAGATCCACGCCTGATCAGATTTACTTGCACCATATTGAAGATCTCTTGTAATCCTTCCTTCCATAATCGCATAGTTGCCTCTAATCCTTCCTTCCATAATCTGCATAGTTGCCTAATAAATCGCGCTCTCTCCGGGACTTGAAACCTGGATTTGAGAAAATCTGCAATAAATTGCATAGTCTGGGAATCGAACCCTAGACATGGGTGTATAAGCCTTTAGACCTTAACCATTAGGCTAAGTTGCTTCCACTTAGGGAGGTTATTGAAACTAAAATTTGTGTGGAGTTTTTAGAATTTTACAAGTTAAGAGGTTTTTTTAAAGTTGAGTAGATTTGATGAAATCGTGCCAAAAATTTTGTATAAATTATCATTGATTGTTATTGATTATCATGAATTTCCATATATAACTTTCTTTCTCTAAAACTTTCCTTCTAATATATATATATATTATATATATATATATATATATATATATGTGTGTGTGTGTGTGTTTTCTGAAAAAACACTTTTTGTGAAATATTGTTATTTGATACTAAAGTAAAATTTTGCTTTATAATAATGATAGTCTTGGTTAATTTTTATTTATATTCTTATGTTTAATATATATATATATATATATATATATATATATGTGTGTTCTAAAAAAAATTCGTGAAATATAGTTATTTGATACTAATTTTATTTAATAATTTGTGAAATAGAGTAATTTTCTGATTTTAATAATGATTGTCTTGCTTAATTTTTATTTATATTCTTATGTTTAATACAAAACTATAAATTTTCTCATAATGTTGTCTCAAATGATTTTGTTATAATTTTCTTTCTTTTACTATCATTCACTTAACAGTAAAAATATAATACAAAACTTTTATATTTGTGTGTATGTGTGTTTTAATTTCATAGATTTTAAGAATCTTATGAGTGTACATGGTATTTCCAAAGTTGAGTATTATGAGTAAAACTAAAGAAATCAATGTCCCAATAACAAGAAACTTTAATATAGTTACAAAATCTATAAAAGCTAAACTTTTTGAATAACAAGAGATTTACATAGAATTTAAAAGTCCATAAACCAATAACAAAAGATTTTAATAAGACTGTTAAAATCCACGTACCAATAATAATGGATTCTCTAAATTTTCTAAATCAATTAAAATTCAACCACCAATAACCCCCACTAGTTACTGAATTTCCATCTAGAAGAGACGTAAGATAAGAATCTCTAAAACGTCTACAAATTGTCAAACCTATCTGTAATTTACCCAAATCTTTACATAAAAAGACAACCCATATTTTATTACAGAGTCCTAGAAAGTTGAATAATAGTAGTGAAAAAAACGAAACACAGAACATTTCCCCAAGTGGTCTTACCAGTAATAGGAGTGACCGAGTGAAGTGAGATTCAAAAAAGAAAAAAAAATCAATACAAGAAGCTCCGCTTAGATTCTTTCTCAAGCTCTGATCTTTCTCGTTCTTCTTACTCTTAGCATCCCAAAGTTGATTACTTTTACTTGGTAAAGAGAAGCACATGGATTCCGGCGACCCTACAGCTTTGCTTTTAACGAGAATCAGAAGCTTGGAGCCAGACTACGCTCCCAAGATCATCGGTTATCTTCTCTTACAGGATTTCCACGAGAAAGACTTGATGCATCTCGCTCTCGGACCTGAATCACTCCTTCACTCCATCATCTCGAAAGTTAAAACTCAGCTAGGACTTTTCTCGAACACCTTATCTGCACCTTCTACTAACGGAAGAGTAGTAGTAGGAGGAGGAGGAGGACTCTCTCACTCTAATGGCTTCATGGGTGTCTCTAACCAAATCAACGGAGTCTCTGCTACTACTGATTTATTGGACGATCAGCAGCTAAACGGTTGCCTTTCGTTTCTCGACGATTCATGTTCCGAACAGAGGATGATAACGTTGAAACCCATCTGCACAGTAGGAGTTTCTCGGCTGATAACGTTGATGGGGATGTCACTGTCACTGATTCCCATATGAAAGGTGAAGACTTTGTTAGGCAAGAGGAGATGATGATGAGGTTGAAAATGGCGGCTTTCCATCAGCGTCAGAGGCTCCTCCTGGGTAGGGTTCCTCAGTTACCTTACGAGAAAGGAATGGACTTTCTCTTGCATCATCAACATGCTCTTAGGTATATAATCAGATTTTTTGGCTCATCTTTTTGGTTAGTTTATTCAAAGTATTGAGCTTTCTCCTTTGATGCAGAGATGGAAGGCTTGAGACTGAGAGGATGGAACTAATGGCGATGCATTTTGGTGATTTGTCAAACTCTGTAGCTAGACAGATTTACTTGACGTTCCCAGCTGAGAGCACGTTTAAGGATGAAGACGTTGCAACTTACTTCAGGTAGTGTTGGAATTGAAGATTATGCTTCTTGTAGATTTGTATTGAACAGTCATTATTGATTTGTTTTTTTCTTTTTTTTTGTGTATGAATGAAGCCTTTTTGGAACAGTGCAAGATGTGCGGATCCCATACCAACAGAAGCGTATGTTTGGCTTTGTTTCATTTGCTCATTCCGAGACTGTGAAGGTTGTGCTAGCTAGAGGGAATCCCCATTTCATTTGCGACTCACGTGTTCTTGTTAAACCTTACAAAGAAAAAGGCAAAGCCTTGGACAAGTATGGTGTTCTTCCTTTAAATTTTCTTCTAGTCTTTCTTATTTATGTTTCAGTGCGTCATTCATTTGTAAATGAAATGATCACAGGAAGCATCAGCATCTGCTGCAACAGCAGATTGAGCTTGGGAATTACTCTCCATGTTCTTGTCCATCTGGGATTGATCCTAGAGAACAGTCTGATTTCCAACTTGGTTAGTACCTTTTTGAATGACAAGATTCGTTTTTTTCCTTAGGTGTTACGTTCTGCGTTTGCTTGTTAACTAGCTTGATTCGTTCCTATGTGGTAGATTCGAAGATGTTCTATGAGAGGCAGGAGATGATGAGAAGGAAAATGGAGCAAGCTGATCTGCAGAGGGCTATTGAGTTTGAAAGACGACGCTTCATTAATTTGCAGCTTCCTGAGTTTAATAATAGTGTAGTGCCTAATCATCACCGTAGCTTTTTGTGACAGACTTACAAGCTGTCATCACCTTTATCTTTATTTCTGTTTCTACTTTTCAATTTAAACGATATTGGGGGTTTGTCCCATTCGTTCTTGTCTTTTGTGGAGTCAGCAAATGAGTCGTATGTGACCGTTTGAGATCTCCTTTATGTACTGGCTGACCTCAGTCATCAGGAAATAATCAGAAAAACATTTACCTTATCCTCTTATCTATCAATCTCTCTCATTTCAAACCCTTATCATCATTCAAATCCTGCTCCTTCAAGGTGATCTCTCTTACTCAGATCACCTTGAAGGAGCAGGATTTGAATGATGATAAGGGTTTGAAATGAGAGAGATTGATAGATAAGAGGATAAGGTAAATGTTTTTCTGATTATTTCCTGATGACTGAGGTCAGCCAGTACATAAAGGAGATCTCAAACGGTCACATACGACTCATTTGCTGACTCCACAAAAGACAAGAACGAATGGGACAAACCCCAATATCGTTTAAATTGAAAAGTAGAAACAGAAATAAAGATAAAGGTGATGACAGCTTGTAAGTCTGTCACACTTTTCTGTGGGATCTCCTGGTTATTTTTCACCTGCCAGCAACCAGAGCTCCGATATTCAATCTGTTCTCACTAGTGCCGATGATGCCGTCGAAAGTTAGTGAACTGGACACTGTTATTTTTGAATGTTAAAAGGTTAAAATCATTGCTGATCAGCTAAGCTTCCAATCTCTTTGTTGCTGTCTTTGGGTTGTGGTTGTAGTTGATGGTGTCACCGTGATGCATCCTTACCCATTAGTCGATCAAAGGAGTATTAACAACAATAATTATTCAAATGGTGCAAAAGAAGGAACCAACGAGAGTGGAACGCTTGAAACAGGGCCTGGAAGCACTATAAAGCTTGTTCTTCCTAGTAACCTCTTCCCTTCTGCAATATCTTCAGATGATTCTGCTGAAAGTAATGCAAAAGCTGGAGTCTCCGTCTCCTCTACAATGAACCACCAGCCACTACCAGTAACCTGATGCAGTAGGCTATTTCACCTCATAAATGCCAAGGGTCAGTGTACTCTCTCTAATTGATTCTCCCCAATTCTTTTAAGTTATACATGGATAACAAACCCTTTTAGTTTTGGACTCAGGTTTTTTTTTTCTTACGGATAAGATGAGGTACCGTGGTGTATGAAATAACGGTAAGCATCCTTTGATCGTAGTTATTGGAGGAGGAGGGAATGAGTTCATACACAGTGTTAATAGTTGATGTTCATAACATTTTCTTGATTTTGGATTTGTGCAGACAAAGTAAAGATGGCATACACAAGGAAGTAGGATAATGTATATGTATAGCTAATATATGGAGAAGAGAAAGAAGGTAGGAGAGATGATAATATGTTATGAAGATCGCAAGTTCGTCTGGTGATACCTTAACTACTAACAATTGTATGCGTTGGAGATACTTAAAAAGAAAGACAAAATCTATATGGTAACTCTCTTTTGTGCTATTATTCCTCTTTGCTTGGGTTGCTCATGTGGTGATTAATAAACCACAAGAGTCTGATGTACCAAAGAAGAATAGAAGGTTCTGTAACTTTATATATATATATATATATATATATATTAAGTGTTGAGCCGTTTCTTATACCGGGTCCTGAATCTGTGCAAAGTTATATTGTCTCGAGTGTTAGAAAAAAGGTCATTTACTTGGGAACACTTTGTTTGTACATATTTATCTGGAATCATATCTTCCATGTTTAGTGGGTATTAGTATAGTAGTCAATAAGTGTGGAGGCACGTAAACGTGTTAAGAAAACAGCAGAAGACGAGTGTAACTGACATGTAGGAAATGAAGACATTTTAGAGATCTCATGCAAATAAACGTAAAATTACGACTTTTGTAGTCTTGGACACTGGACGAACGGGACCAACTCTAGAAGATTGCAACTACTTTCACACCCCTGGCAATCATTCTCCACGGCAACGTTGTTGACTTGACTCCACGAGCAATAAACTTGTCAACACATCTTTTGTAGGTGGTGTGTCTAATTATAATTTATGGATGATTACTTTTTTTTGAGCGACTATGGATGATTACTATACTTCAACATAATGTTTTTTTACATAATGTTCATAATTATTGATTCCCAAAAATTGTTCGAAGTCAACGGAAATTGTTCGAAGTCAATGATTCCTCTTGATAGATCAAGACCCTTGTGGGACATGCACATCCTTAACGTCAAAACCTCAGATGCCGAAGCAGTCTGTGTAGTTAGAACTCACCATTCATTGGGAGATGGAACGGCTTTGATTCCCCTCTTGCTTGCATGTACCCATAAGACATCAGACCCCAAAGATACAGCTATTCCTTCCTTGAACGGCGTGACACGGTTCCTTATGACCTTAGAAAACAAGGCTGGTTCTTAAGGTTGATATTCACCGTTGGTTCTACGGCGAGACTGTTTTGGAACACACTTATAGATATGTTGCTTCTTTTGGCGACCGTCTTGTTTCCGAAGATACAAAGACGCCTCTGAAAGGTGGCGAAGATGTCGGAAGGAATCCGAGGAGATTTTATCACAGAGCTATCTCTTTGATGACATATTTTAAGATTTTCGTACTTATTAAAAAAACACATTAAAATTTAGTTATTAATACGTAATTTTTTGCAATTTTATATTTCTTATATTTTTAAACTAATAAAATCTCAAAAAATGTAATTACTATTTTTGAAACATACATTTTTCATTATTTAGTTGACAAAAGTATTTTGAAAATATGAAAAAATACATATTTTTGAAACATTTTTTTCTACAATTTACATTTTTCTGAAACAGAGGAAGTATATTTTAATCTAGTTTTATCATATTTCTAAAATCTATAATATAAATCAATTTAAATTATTATAAGAAAACAGCTGTTATTAGAAGTATTTTATGTATTCTCAGATTTTTCATTTGAACATCTCGTTTTTTAATTATTATTTTCATTTGGTTTATTATAAAATATCCGTTAGGATATTTGCTGAAATCTACAGATAGACATGTTCTAGCATTTTAGACCAAACAAATATATGTATATATACATACATGTCTGCAGAGTAATGCCAAGGCCGGCCTGTCATAGTTGTTAAACAAAAAGTGTTTAAAAAATGTCAAAGATTTTTTTTTGTCATGATGTCAAAGATTTTAAAAGGTTACATGCAATTCAAACATAAGCCACACTCTAATATGTGAAATATAGTTGAGATCTAATAATTAAATCATGTAAAAATTACTACATGTATATATATTACACAAAACAATGAAATAACACTCTATATATGCAGACTAATAAATTATGTAAAAACCTTTGATATGTTACAAAGTCGTTCAATAAGCAGACTAATAAATTTTGAAATCGTAGTCGATTCCGCAACCAATCTGACTGGGATTTAATTTTCAATTCTACGGTGGTGGACAAAAAAAATCATTGCGAGTTGTAGGTATAATTAAAGCAGTTATATTTTCTATGTTTCATAATAAATATCGTTTTATGTTTTTATTTTATTTCAAAAAGTGTTATTCTACAATTTTAATATAACTTTATACACTAAATTTAATTTTTAGTTTTTTGAACAAATGATAACTTTTATATAAATTATTTTCATTTAATTAATTATACATTAAATATGAATATATTACTTTATTAATCTCGGTGAAAGTATTAAAATAACACATATTTAGAAACGGAAGCTAGGAGTAGAAGAAAAGCCATAGATGTAGTCAGTGTAGGTCTTCAAATGAAATAATATTGCATATTTTCCAACAACACGAGTGGTAACTTTAGCAAACCGATGTAATCAATAAATGAACGTATAGAGATATGATTGAATTTGCAAGCAGCACCGGCATATTTTTGCGATCCGCTCCATATCACCATTTATTAAGATGATAAAGATACATGCACTTGATCATACTAAATACTACTAGTAAATTGTGTTTCTCAAGTCACAAGTTGAGCTTTTAAGTCCAGTGATTTACTAGACAGAATTGAATGAAACTATATTACTCGAAGATGTTTATCGTCAATCGAAGTTATTAACATTAAATCTAATCATATTAACATTTAAAGAATGTAATCATATATTTTCTCCGTTCTGAAATATAAGATATTTAGAAGAATTTTTATGTGCCAATATATAAAATGTTTTCATATTTCTAGATAACTTTTAACTTTATCAGAAATTGTTTAACTAATCAAATTTAATCATTCTATTTTTTCATTGGTTATATAGTTTTTAATTTATACTTTTAATAATACCTTTCAGATCAAATGTGTTTGTTTAGAACAGAGTTGGTGCATAATTAATGAAGGTCTTTTAGAGAAGGTTTCTTAGCGGATATAAAAAATATTTCCTAAGAGACATGCATTAATCACGTTTACTTCCCCCACAACTAGTACCACTTATAAAATTACGTTCTCACATGAGCAAAGAACACATACCTCAATGAGGAAAGAGAGAATGAGAGAGGAGGAAGAGGATCCTCTCAGCCCAATGGCTCGCGTATTCCAGTCGCGAGAGATAGACTACTGTGCCGTCACCATGATAGGGTTCAAAACCAAGATCAAACCGGATGTTGTCATTGATGCCTTAAAGTATAATGTCTCCAAGCATCCTCGTTTCTCTAGCAAACTGGTACATACTTATACATATCTACATACAGACGTGCCATTGTATAAACATTTGTTATCTCGTCTCATTGGGGCATTCGATACCATCTGGTTTAGATTTTACTTTATAATATATTTTCCAGAAAATAACACTATATAATACTGCTGTAGATATTTTAAATGACTTACAACACATCAAATATAAGTTTGATGCTTCCTAATAATTGAACCAGCCATGTTCTTATAGTGCTAGTCTACATGTGTCTTTAACTTCACAGTCTGATGATGGTGGAAAATGGATCGAGACGGAAGTCAATGTGGAAGACCATGTAGTTGTACCATACATAGATCCAGAAGAGATAGGTGAAGACGGAGACGGCTTCATCGATGACTATACCTCACGTCTCACGATGAATCCTATGGATAGATCAAGACCATTATGGGACATACACATTTTTAACGTTAAAACCTCAGATGCTGAAGCTGTCGGTGTTGTAAGAACTCACCATACGTTGGGAGATGGAACGTCCATGGTGTCCCTCTTGCTTGCATGTACACATAAAACATCAGACCTCAACACAGTTTCAACTACTATTCCTTCGTTGAAACGGCGTGGAAGATACAAAAACAAAGGTTGGTTCTTAAGGACAATGTTCACCGTTGGTTCGACAATGAAGCTGATTTGGAATACAGTTGTGGACATGTTGCTACTTTTTGCCACTATATTGTTTTTGAAGGATACAATAACACACCTCAAAGGTGGCGTGGATGTCGGGAGTAATCCAAAGAGATTTTATCACAGAACTATCTCTTTGGATGACATTAAACTTATAAAGAACGCTATGAATATGGTACGTTACATTTTGTGTTCATAAGTACTTTTTAATTTTCTTTTCGATGGATCTTTATTTCATCTTTCACGTGTTGCTAGACTATCAACGATGTTCTGGTCGGAATTACACAAGCCTCTCTTTCTAGCTACTTGAACCGACGATATGGTAAACATTAAATTTAATGTATATGATATGTATTACTAGGAGTTGTAACAATTAACTTGCCATAGATATATAATTAACAATTAAGTTATTCTGATACAACAAATTAAAGAGAATCTGCGTGTTTTATCTACGTCTAGTGCATGTATTAATCACATGTTTATCTTGTTAATTTCTTGACAAACTAGACAATAAGAATGAGGAAGATGGAGCATTGATACCCTATCCGAACAATCTTCCAGGTGGAATACGATTTCGTGCAGGGTGCACGGTAAATCTAAGGTCGGAAATAGGGTTCAAGGTTAGAGACACACACCTCAAATTTTAATCTAAACTCTCTATGTGCATATATGTACACTTCATATATTTTGTTGTTGTTGTATAAAGCCTTTGGCAGATATGATGGTCAGAGATTCAAAATGCAGATGGGGCAATTACTTTAGCTTTATTGTTCTGCCCTTCTCCATCGGTTTACAAACTGATCCATTGGCTTACCTAAAATTATCTAAATCCATGATGGATAGAAAGAAACATTCCCATCATGCCCATCTAGCGTATTTGATGATCAAAATCTGCCAAAATTTGTTAGGAGCTAAGGTAAAATAAATTGATTATCCATTAAGAATTAAAAGATTGTTTGCAACTGTGATCATGAAAATGTAACACAACACTTGTCACTCTAGGTAGCAGCAAAACTGTTCAATAGAACAGTGATCAACACAACAACATGCCTTTCGAACGTTATGGGTCCCATGGAAGAAATCAGTTTCCATGGCAATCCAATCACTTACATTGCTCCAAGCGGTTACGGGCACTCACAAGTATGTAGCTTCTTTACTTCTTCTTCGTTGCATAAACTACAAAAGAATTATACGTATAGCTTAAATAAATCGTTATCTTTCGTCAGACACAAGTGTTTTGTGTGTGTTGATAGGCATTGTTGATGCATTTCATGAGTTATGCTGGGAGGATGACAATCTCATTAGCGGCTGATCCTACCATCATACCAGATCCTAACAAGATATGTGATGATATGGAACAGTCATTGAAAGAGATGAAAGCTGCTCTTTGGGAAAATGGGTTACTCTAAGGCTCGTGAGCCATTAGCATCCATTACAGAATAATCCGCAGGCGTGTGGAAGCTTTAAGTTTTTTTTTTTGTAATACCAATAGTTATCGAATTTATAGTCAATAACAAGTCTCTGTGTAACAACATACACTTTGAATGATCGTTTGATAGTTTAAGATCAACTCGTCGAATTGAGTTGTAGCAAACGATTTTACTATTTTTTTTAAGTTGCGAAACGAATTTCTTTGACATATGCCCCTATGTAATTATTTCTGGATAAAATTTATATACCGAAAAAACTATGATATTTAAAAGTTCAATTTTTCTCTTTAGGAAAAGATCATGTATTTGAAGCCTGAAAATGAAATATTTTGGGAGAAAATCAACATATAGAGGTTTTCCACTAATGGGCCAAGACGGAAAGCCCAACAGGCCTGCACCGGCATGACCTAAGTAATATTTGCTTGGCCACTCTGTGTGTTTTGTCTGAATCTCCCAAAAAAAAAAAAAAACTTACTCCGTCTCCGGCGATGGCTACCGGTGACCAAAGCAAGAAGAGAAAGCAGCGTTATCTCCCTCAGAATGTATCCCTTCTACCTCTCCTTTCTTTCTTACTTTCCCACACTGCCTTTTCTATGAATCTGCGGCTAACTTAGATTTGATTTTGTTGCTGCAGAGACCAGCGAAGAAGAAGGGAGCGTACCCTCTAAAGCCAGGGGTACAAGGTTTCTTCATCTCCTGCGATGGCGGACGCGAACACCAAGCTTCTCAGGAAGCTATCAACGTCATAGATTCCGTAAAGTTCATCTCTTTTTTTCTCCCTTTAATTTGATTTAACCTCCGACTTATATTTGCTTAGTGTCTCTGTTTCTTCCATAAAGCTGAGTTCTTTATTAGTTTCCCACGTCTAGAGTTGAGTAAATTACGGACTAATATCTATATGTTAAAACAGTTTTTTGAGGAGCTAATGCATGGGACTGGCTTGAAAGTGAACTCCTCTGGGTTGCTTGAGAACCCTGTGAACAAAAAGGTTACGTTTCACTATAGCGAGGACGAGGATGAAGAAGATGTGGAGGATGATGAGGGTAATAACGGCGAGGAAGAGGGAAATAAAGGGGCTGGGGATGAACTAGAAGTGAGTGAAGGCGGTGATAATCAAGTGAAGGAGAGAGAAGTAGCAAGGGAAGGCTCATGTGAAGTCAAACGAGTGGAAGAAACCAAGACTGAGAAGGACGAAGAAGATGAAGTGAAAGAAAAGAACGGTGTTGAAGAACCTCCAAGGAAGAAGACGTGTACGGAAGAAGCAAGTGAATCAACAAAAGTAGACGGGAACACAGAGAAGTCTATTGATAAGCTGATTGATGCTGAACTAAAAGAGCTCGGAGACAAGAGTAAGGTAAGCTTACTATTATCTATGGGGGGACAACGAGAGAAGCTCTAAGTCTTTTTTTTTTATCTCTTTGTGGATTATTATAAGCGTCTCATTATCTATTATTGTGACAGAGACGGTTTATGAAGTTAGACCCTGGTTGCAACGGTATTGTCTTCATCCAAATGAAAAGGAGAGATGGTGACCCAAGTCCTAAAGATATTGTACAGCATGGACTGACTTCTGCTGCTGCAACCAAAAAGCATATGTCAAGGTTCTATCTTACTCAAGAAAACTCTATCATACCAATAAATCTATAACTGTCTTTTGCTGATATGTATTGTCATTCTTAGGTTCATCCTAAGACTTGTGCCAGTTGAAGTGTCGTGTTATCCTTCAGAGGAAGAGATTTCAAGAGCCATCAAGCCTCTTGTAGAACAGTATTTTCCCGTTGAGACTGATAAACCCCGGAAAGTAATAATAATACTATTAGCACCATTCTTGTGTATCCCTTTCATAGATTCCGAAATGGTTATCTCTCATCTTTCACTATCATTGCAGTTTGCTGTGTTGTATGGATCGCGTGCAAACACAGGCGTTGATAGGATGAAAGTAATAAACGCGGTGGCGAAATCTATACCTGCGCCTCACAAAGTTGATTTGAGCAATCCAGAGATGTCCATCGTAGTTGAAATTGTTAAGGTGAAACAAGGATAAGTTTTGAGGTCTTTTTTGCATTTAACAAACTGGTTGGTTATAAACTCAAAACTGGATTTTGTGTTGCAATTTACAGACAGTATGCTTAATTGGGGTGGTAGAGAAGTACAAGGAGCTTGCAAAGTACAATCTCAGGCAGCTCACGTCGACCAAATGACAATCTCATTTTCTGCTGTGTTCTGTATCTCAAGAGTCCAAGACTAGGATGCTTCCATGTTTACTGGTAGTCTTATAGATTATTCTGGCTTTTAACTTATGACAATGATTGAAGTTGTTAGTTACATCTTATGTCTGATCAATAAAATCTTCTCTTTGATGAGTTTTGCTGTCTATCAGCATAGAACATGCTTGGTTCAGTGCAATAACTCAGATTTAGTCTTGTTGAATGGTGTCTCAATCAAACAAAATCACAGGTTTGAAGTAAATTTGAGTTGTTTACCGCATCTTCTCAGCGGCCTATACATATAGTTAGAAGCAATGGCAAATCCATCTTAAGAAGAAAATCAAGTTAAGAGAAGTTGAGATGACTTCCACAGTTAGCTAATGATCTCAAGCATACTAAGTTGAGATGACTTCCACAGTTACCAACATGGTCTATCTATAGGGTATATAAATTAAGAGAAGAACCAACATGCATACCAATTGTTAACGCTAATGGAGATGAAGACAGAAGGGTACATATTACATTTGGTAAAGCTAATAAACACCAATACCAATCGTTTTTGGTAGAAAATGTGTTCAACATATTCTTTACATACAGTCACATGTTACTAACTCCCTCCATTCTGAAAAATCGAAATTAATGTTAAAATTAACTCTGGTTCTTGAATCCCTTTTTTCTTTGTTCAATCTAATTCTAAGTCGACCACTTCACTCAAGTACCTACTCATCCAAGTAACAAGCCAAGCATAACTTCATACTACCCACCAAACATTTCCTCCTTCTCTACTCTGATTTTCTAACTTGATCAATATTCACAGCTTAGGATGGGACAGGGGATGTAGTAGATCTCATATGTGGACAGGTGGGAGAAGGCTTTTCTCGACAGAGATGGCACCGGAATCCAATCACCATACTTGAGTTCTTCTCGTCAATCCCACATGCATCTCCATGGTACCATTCTACAAACATTACAGACAAAAAGAGAAAAATAAAAATGAGAACAAAGGAAACAAACTCCTGCAGTTTTTAGTCATGGTGAACCAAAAGAAGGTTAGCAAATGGATTTACTTTCACAGATTTCGCAAGCGATGAAAGTTGATCCGGTTTCAGAGTCCATCGAGCCGCATAAATGACACTGACGTTGAACTTGGTCAGAATCCGAGTTCTCCAAAGGTTTAGAACATCCATCTCTCGAGAACTTACTGATCCGTTCATCATCAGGCTTTCTTGATAAGCGGAGTCCATTCAACCAATAGCTAAAGATCCTTTCTGTTCTCATGTTTCTTACGGAAATCTCTTGTTTTACTTTCTTAGGCCTGCCTCTGCCTCTTTTGGTTTCCAGTTTGCGTTTCTTACCCCCTCCAGAAACTTGACTTTCATCCTGCAGCCGAACAACATGCTTCGGTTTCCTGCCCGAACGTCGCACTGGTTTGTTTGCAACAACCTTTTTACGATTCTTTGACCTAACAGAAATTCTCTCTGCCAGTGACGTTTTAGTCTTCTTTAGCCGAACTGATTTGCGAGCAGGTATGACCTTTTTATGCTTTTGTGTCTGAACTCCAACTTTTTTACGGAAACTCCCTGGGGGCCGCCCTCTTCTACGTGCGATGGGTTGTTCTTTTGCTAGCACTTCACTTCTGCATGCAAGACAGATGTACTTGCCTTCTTTATCCGCTTTCCTGATATGCTTTTTGTGAAATAGTCCTGAAATTTATATCATAGGTAATATCAATAACAAGCTCTTACTAAGTATATATTTTCTGAAAGATCATGCTAGTAGCCACCTTTGGTTTAGGATTGAGTCTAGCTACTAACAATTCTATGGGACTATCACTTTCAAGTTTCATTTTGGAGTAAAGTTTCATAGTCTAAAGGGAATCACATTGGTTAGTGAACTGGATTTGCCTTTCGGATCACCAGGTTGAACCGGCTATACCGCAGGTCAATACATCCATAATGTTTAATTATTTTTCTTGTGCATGAAAAATTCTACTTTAAAATCTACCCCTTCCAATTCAAGAAGTTTTGTGGAGTTTGTCTGTGTTATGTATGGGCTAGATTATTATTAGATTACACCTACACAAGCATAGCCTTTGCAATGAAAAAACTCTTTAACAAAAAAGAAACAGCAAAAGATACTCACCTTTGCAGATGTGGCAGCAGGCAGCATCACTGTCATTCAAGGAAAACAAACACCATCAAAAAGCAGTTAAGAAAGAAAAGTACATAACAAACAAAGAAAAAACAAAAATATATGTTTTGTAGGTCAGATGCCATGCTATCAGGTTCTACACAGAGTCCAAGCGACAATCCTTTTTGAGCTTGGACAAATATACGATTGCTACACTAATCAAGATACGGACTTTTTAAGGCAAAAAGGGTTGTGATAAGTACATACCTTAACGGCACATCTTTCTTACATTGCTCACACAAAGAGACCTCAGGTCTTTCTGCCCTCTCAAATAGGTATGAGAATCCTTTTTTCTCTGAGGATATTTTCCGTACTTTGTCTATCTCAGAGTGTCTGAAGGAGCCTCCTGGCTTACTAGTTTTACGTACAGCTTTTTTCTCTTCAAATCCTTTCAGAAGATGTAAAGGCACATATGATTCATTCAGCCAGAACTTTTTTCTTTCACTCGAGGATTCTTCAATCATGCGACCATTCTTCAACACAACATCCGGAATATGTCTCCTTTTACCAAAGTCAAGGAGATATTTCACAGTTTCTTCCTCTATGCACTTCCTACGGACTATTGCTTTTTTGAACAGCCTGGCAGATTTTTTGGACTCTTTGTCCGACGGAGGAAGAAGATGGCTGTTTTCAATATCATCCCAGTTTATGTAAGAGTGGAGTGTCCTTACCTGTAGATTACTGAACTGTTAGCTGTCATCCAAGGATAAAAGGCATTCCACAAGTAGACATTTATTGGAGACGGTGGAACAAGACAAATGATAAGTGTATAAAATTGCAAATGTCGACAAATTAGATTTACTTCACCGCAATTTGACAATTAGAGTCCACAAAAGAAAACTTAAAATCTCAATCAGTTTGACAATCTAAACTCATGCATAGGCCAAATGGAAACCGAAATATTGTCAGGATGTGCATTACCAATACAACCTTATCTATTGTCCATAGCAATGAAACAAGAATTACATTCAGTTTGACCAAGTTTATATTACCTGAAATCCGAGCTGCTCTGAAGTCGTAGATGACTCAACAGCTGCTTCCCAGGCAACACGTCGGCTCCTCTTAGCGGGGTCTGAATTCTCAGGATACAGTATCCCTGGAATGTTCATACTTCCACCTGCATAGTGTATGTGCATGGAAAATGAAACAAGTAAATGGAAGTGAGAGGAACAAAGGAATAGTTAAACACAGAAGAAAAACAAACGTGAAACCAAGAAGAAAAGAGAAAATATAAACCTTGTTTAGCAGCCTTCGAGACCAAAGAGCGAGGTAAAACCTTCCAGTTGAATAGTTGCCGTGAAATTCGGCCGCCTCTCCACCAACACATGCTCAGTGCACCATTTTTCTTTGCAGTAGGGTTAACACCCGACTCCAGCAATGTCCCGCGCCTTTTAGCAGTCTTTGATATGATAATATGTCTAGAGGAGCCCATTTCTACGGAAGAATCGACATGGTTTAGCCACTGAAGTGAAACGACACGATGATGCAAATTTGCCTCTAACTGCAGAGGTAATTCACAAAAAAAAAATTCATTAGGAGATTTATCAATAATGCTCTACACAACAATCAAGTGCTTGTTTAGCAAGTAAAATATCCATGGTAGCTTGGTCCTAAAGTTTTGTTTATGGTTGTTTTATATGGATATCCCCATCATACTAAAAAAAAAAAAAACAATCAAGTGCTCAAGAAATCCTACTTAAAACTTCTGAAGATCGTTAAGCCTTAATCAAATGGAGAAGAAGCAAAACATTCAACATCCCTAGCCATACTAATTTTTTTTACCACAAATTGATTAGGACAAGCTTTCAAGTAGGAAGATAACAAACCAAAGCTAAAGTTTTCTGTAGCAGGAGACTATAATGAAGAAAAATGACTTTTCGAAAAAAAAAAGTTGATTCAACTTTAAAACATTGCCATTGCAAACTGAAATCTTGAGAAAAACTTACTTCAACTAATAAATGTCTCAAGCTTGATATACTTGATGCGTTCAGAATATGTTCACGCCAAATTCTCGAGTGCTGTGGATTCAACCATGGACCAACCAAAAGACCTTGCAATCGACTTTCCATGGATAACATCTGGCAAATGATAGCCATAAGATGACTTTTCTCATCAATGGGTTGACTGTTAGCAACTTCAGTTTCCGAAGGACTCCGTAAAGCCCCGAGACTCATGTTAAACAAACAATCTGTCTCACTCCCGGCATCCTCAGATTTGCAAGAATGACACCATCCACATTTTTCTTTCCACGCATCTAGGTAGAGGCCTTGGATGTTTCGCCATTGAAATTTAGTGGTTTTCATCAATATAGTCTTCACCTGGGTAGAAGTTATCTCTTCATCAGATCGCATATCACTGGTACGGCTAAATGACTTACGCGCCAGCTCTTCAGAAATTGCTGTAGTCATTTGAGCAAATATGTACTGGTTCCGGTAGCCTGTTTCGCTCTGCACATTCTGTCTAATTCCTTTCCTTGTGTTCATTCTAGCCAAATCATGGGAAGATGCATGGATATTCAGATTTGGCTCCTTCATGACATCCAAACCATTTTGTACAGTTTCAGCAGAGCCTTCGGAACTCAAATTATGGATATCTAGTCCAGTAGCTGAATCTGATATCTTCCGACGAGTCCTACGAAAATGATTATGTGGACCTCCATTGCTAGATGCTTCGTCTAGCCTTTTTCTAACTCCAGATGTTGGCTGTTTTTCTGGAGCTGGTAAAGAAGCCTTGAACCCATCAATAGAAGAAACCATTCCTTTGGCTGATTTATCCAAGCAAGCGGATATTTGTGAATTCACACCGCTGATTGTCCTTTTCAGCCCAGCAGGGATATTGCAGTGCTTTTTAATTGCATTTATTACGTCAAGATAGAAACGACCGCATGACTTGAGCTGCTCCAATACAAGGATCACATCATTCATATGGTAGTAGTTCACTGAGCCTGAGTCGTCCGTATCTATCCTGCAAATTCATAGTGAACAACATCAGCCAGCCTGTGAAGAGATATTGCAGTTCCTACAATCAGCATATGAAAGAAGTTCCTAGAAGTAGATGATAAGAAACATTCCATATCTTCACACATAGAGAGTGAAAAATGCAATTCAAAACTAAGGGTAAGAAATTGCAGCTAAAATTTACAGGAACGACAGTTTTATCATGTTATATGCATATTCTAGTTCATCCTACGTGGTTCAGTTAATGCTCCAGCAAGCTAAAATTGGGGGTCGTTTTTAAAGCTAAAACCTTCACTTACGAGCTATGGCATATAATCAACATGTATCTACAGTGCTCGCCAGACATCATCAGAAAGTTGTACTACTGAGGTAAGACAGCAAAAATATCTACTATCATTAAAGGTATATTTATTTACTAATCAAAAAATTCTAGTGGTGACTCTACTAAACTGATTCCACTGAGATCATGTACTAACCCTTCTTTGAACAAGAGAATCAAAAGAAAGAAACTTACACCAGTAAGTAGCCACAACTGCTGTAGTATCTTCGGCCATGGGGATCAATCTCTAAGAACTCTGCTCCTCGAATTTGCTTTTCAGGCTTTAATCCTGGTACAAGCCGATCAAATGCACATTCAGGACAGTACCAGTCACCCTCAGGCAAAAGGTCACTGGCAACACCGACACACTTAGAATGATAGGCAGCCGGACAACCATCACAGCAAAGTAAGTTCCCATCAATTTTACAAAGACAACAGTAGTCACTGTTCCGGTCAAACGAGAGATCAATAACTTCATCATTCAAAGACAGATCATCTGCCAGCTCCATCATAGTTCGCTTTCTGCGTCTCACTTCTGTATTTGTCTTCCTGTCAGTTTCGATTTCAGACTCAGCTGCAAAAGATCTTTTATCAAGCTCTGATTTTACAATTTCAGCATCTGTCATATCATCACACAAACGGCTAAGTATATCAATTTTCAGATTCATGGGCTGTCTGAAATACTCGTTTCTCAAATATTTAAATCGAGCTAGATCCACTCCGGGGTCGTCCTTAGACCCATAAAATAGCAGGTATTCGACCACAAAAAGGGGATAATTAACCACATCCAACGTATCCCAATCAAGACTCCTGCATTTAATACACGACCAGCAGATGAGAACCAAAACCAGAGAAGCTTACGTCCATAAAACAGCAATAAAAGTGAAGTATTCAAGACTCAAGACAGAAAATAATAAGCATACCTCAGGCAAGCAGACGCAGACCGGTCACCTTCATCACCGAGTTGTTTCAAACGTTTTTTTAATAGTTGCAAGACCGAAACATGGATGCTATCAAGTAACATACTAGGAGACATGCACCTCAGCGCTTCCACAAAATCCTTCAACTCAAAGGGACTCAAAAACAGCAACGTACTGAAGGACCTCAGGCAAGAGTAAGCAGTGAAAACCTTAAGTACGGGAAGACCATCTAAATTCAAAACATGCGAGGATGGAGGTAACTGTGGCTTTGGCGGAAGCACAGAAATATCCTCAGGCTTTTCATCAACGATCCAAGTTTTCTCGTCTGTCAGACTACTAACCGACGGAGAAGGGGACACTTGATCAGCTAAAGAAGCTGCAACAGTGAATCGAGCTGACATTCTGCGAGCGCTTCTTCTCAACCGAGGCTGACTCGTGAACTCCGGCTTCTCCGAGCCTTTTCTTCTTTTCCTCTTACCCCTTGTATATCCATCCGACATTTCCCTATCAGAGAGAGACTTATCATGCTCCCGCTCAGCTACATTAGAATCAGGAGTGTTGATCTCCTGCAGAGAAACACCGTTCTGTTTCCCTATCTCCTCCAGAAGCTGAACGCTGGACACTTCAGCAACATGAACTTCTTTACATTCTCCACTCTCAAGATCATCCTTCTGCATGTTCTCAACGTTAACCTCCAGGTTCAAATCAAATCCTCCCTCCCTCTTGTGCGCATTGTCCAAATCACAGCTCGCATCCATGTTCAGATCAATAAACCCCCTCCTCTTATCACTACACTCCTCCTCGTAATCGATACTCACATCAACCAACCCTAAACCCTCATTCAAATTCAAATCCAACCCAGTAGTGACATCAAACCCGTTTTCCGATCCCAGCACCACAGTCGTATTCAAATCCACACCTCCTCCTAGGGTTTCCACAAAACCACAATTCAAATCGACAACACCCTCCCCTCGAGGCTGCTGGGATTCACCTTCTTCTCCCGTCGTCGTCAGGAGAGCAGCGACCTCAGCTGGTTCCGAGATCTCCGTGACGCCATTCTCGTAAACGATCTCGAAGAGTCCAGACGAATCGTCGCGAGATCGAACCGTCCCTGAGCAAAGCCCGACCCCTTGGATCTCTTTCCTAACGACTTTCCCCACCAGCTCCATTTTGATTGGTTGATTGGTGTGGTGAGGGCTTTTGCTTTAGCGAATCTATGAACCAACGAAGCGAAGCAAACTCATTGGGGCTAAAAAGTCTGAAAGGGGATGGGCGATAAAGAGGAGAACGCTTATAACGTGCAGGAGAGAGAGAGAAAGAGAGGAAGGGACGGAGATTCTCTCTCTTCTTTATTTCTCTCTCTTCGGGTAAGAAAGAAGGGGAGTAGAGAGAGTAACGCTTGCTTATTAACCAATTCTCTTGGTCAAAGTCTGTGATTTGTTTTTATTTTTTACCTTTCATTAATATTATTTCTCTGAATTGTTTTTTTTTACTATATTTTATATGGGGCAAATTTCATGAATATATTTTTAGTTTTTTCTTATCACAAAATAGCATCCCAATTATTTTAATATTTTACTTAATATTTTAAGCTTTTATTCTAGTTCCACCTATAAATACTAGATCTTCAATTCTAATCATTAAACCTTGAATATAATTTTATAAATATATTTATTTTCTATTTTTAATGAATATTTAGGGAAATTTTAATTTTGTAAACCCAACCTCATTCTTAAATACTAGATTTTATTCAATAATCATTCAAATATAAATTTAAATGTTTAAATATTTTTAAAAAATAGTATCTAATTATTTTAAATAATTTCTCAAAATTAATTATTTACAAATGTTAAATTTCACCATTCAACTTTACTTAGCAAAAATATTTGCGTTTGGATTTTGGCGTTTTGATCTACAGTCCGTAAAAAAAAAAGTAAATTTGTAGATGCTTTAATCTAAAACCTGAAACAACAATTTAAACCGGGCGGTTAAAAAAATAACCTGCTACTAATAATAAATTTAACAGCTCTACTATAATGTGAAAAACTCCGCCAAAGCTGACCGTCTCTCTCTTTCTCCGTCTTTCTCTCCCTCAAACTCACCGGTCTCCGCCGGCTAGATCTCGCTCTTCACCTCCGGTACGTTCCTCCGTATCAACTTTTTCCTCTCCCGTATCGTTATCCGCGAGACGGGTCGTCCTTAAGTTTCCGACTTTGTATCATTCGGATGAGAAAATTATTTAAATGTTATGACTTTGATGCTACAGTCCTTTATTTAATTAGAATCTGACGCGTCATTATTGAATGTTCGTCTCTCATATGATCTATCAAACTTGATTCTTACAACTCCTTGAATTTTTCATTTTTATGTTTCTTTCTAATTTTTCATCAGATGGCAGAAGGAATGAGAGGAGCAAGAGGTCCCAGATCATCATCCTCTGCTAACTCTGCTCCTGTGATACTCGACATTGAAGATTTCAAGGTAAAGGCTTCACCTTTGTGGGTTTGCTTTTGTTAAAGGATTCTGATTTTTTTGTTTTGTTTTGGTCTCTACTCTCTCTCGCAGGGAGACTTTTCATTTGATGCGTTATTTGGGAACCTGGTGAACGATCTCTTGCCTTCTTTCCTGGAAGAAGAAGCTGATTCAGGTGATGGACACGGCAACATTGATGGTTTGGGTAATGGGCATTTACGTGGTGGGCAGTCTGATGCATCCAGGTTCTCTCAGATGTCTTCTGCTCCTTTCTTCCCTGAAGTAGATGGTCTCTTGTCTTTGTTTAAAGACGCTTGCAAGGAGTTGATTGATCTGCGGAAGCAGGTGAGTGTGTGTGTGTGTGTGTGTGGTATTGGTTTCTTTCTTTCCATCCTTTCTGAAAATTTTAAGGCTTTTGTTTAACGTATTTTTGGTAAGGTTGATGGAAGGCTCGACACGCTAAAGAAGGAAGTTTCAACACAAGATGGCAAGCACCGGAAGACACTGACTGAGGTTTGTTAGACAAACACTTCTTATTTTTTTCATTAGGTTTCTTCAATTGGATTAAAAGGATTCTCCTTTTAGATAGAGAAAGGTGTGGATGGTTTGTTTGAGAGCTTTGCAAGGCTGGACGGTCGTATTTCAAGTGTTGGACAGACCGCTGCAAAAATAGGAGATCATTTGCAGGTAAAGTTAGTCCCGGCTATAACGAACTATTTGGTGGATCTAAATCCAGTATTGACGTATGCTTCCTCTCTCAGAGTGCAGATGCTCAGCGGGAAACTGCTAGCCAGACCATAGAGCTTATAAAGGTAAGACCGCATCTGTTTTGGAAGGTTGGTTGCATAATTAGGTAAATGAATGCTTAAAGTTAATCCTTGTTCAACCAATGCAGTACCTGATGGAGTTCAACGGCAGCCCAGGGGATCTTATGGAGCTTTCTGCTTTGTTTTCTGATGATAGCCGTGTAGCTGAGGCTGCTTCTATCGCTCAGAAATTACGTATGATGTGATAGTTATATTCTATCTATGAAAGTTTATAGTTAAACTGGGTTATAATTTATTTTTGATGGTCGCCTTGTTGATATCAGGATCGTTTGCTGAGGAAGACATTGGAAGGCAAGGTGCTGCAGGAAATGCAACCCCTGGCCGAGGACTGGAAGTTGCAGTTGCTAATCTTCAGGATTACTGTAATGGTAAACTATTTTGTTACACACTGTTTTTTTATAAATATTCACTAGGATGGAAGAGGATAAGTGTATTCTAAAATTCAACCTTTGTGACATTTTGAATACAATGTTGTAGAATTGGAGAACAGGCTTTTATCTCGTTTTGATGCTGCATCACAGCGGAGAGATTTGTCCACCATGTCCGAATGTGCTAAGATTTTGTCACAGGTGAATTACTTTATTCTGAAGCATGCACATTTGCAGTTCAGCAGGAAAACCTGTTCTCTGTTTTAAATTCAGAAACGAATCATTTCATATGTCTAGTTCTACTCTTGTATATGCTATATTGATATTTAGTTTTTTTTTCTTCTTGACTTTCAGTTTAACAGGGGTACAAGTGCCATGCAACACTATGTGGCAACGCGTCCAATGTTTATTGATGTGGAAGTCATGAATTCAGACATTAGGTTGGTGCTTGGTGACGACGGTTCTCTGCCTAGTCCTAACAATGTTGCCCGTGGACTTTCTTCGTTATACAAGCAAATTACAGGTCTGAAGGATTGCCATGTGATCTAGATGCAATACTTGAAACATGCTTTTATGCTGATTCATATCTTTTGTTACTTCTCATTTGTAGACACTGTACGCAAAGAAGCAGCGACCATTACAGCTGTTTTCCCCGCTCCAAATGAAGTTATGGCGATCTTAGTTCAGGTAAATGGGAACCGATGATTTGGACACTGTAGTGTGATCCCGGCATATGAATAAGCTAATACCAACTCCTCTTTTATTTTACGCAGAGAGTTCTCGAGCAGCGTGTCACAGGTATTCTTGACAAAATCTTGGTGAAGCCCTCTCTTATGAGTCCACCACCTGTGCAAGAAGGCGGACTATTACTAGTGCGTTGATACCTACTATCTTCTTGTCTTTCTGCTTACTATAAATGGGATAAGAAAGTTAACTCTTGGGTTTTTGTCTTTTAGTACCTTAGAATGTTTGCGGTTGCATATGAGAGAACCCAAGAACTAGCTAAAGACCTCCGAGCTGTTGGATGCGGTGACCTGGATGTTGAAGATTTGACAGAGTCCTTGTTTTCCTCGCACAAGGATGAATACCCTGAGCATGAGCAAGCCTCCTTGAAACAACTGTATCAAGCAAAGGTTTAATAGTACTTTTTTTCATCTCCTCATTGAAGTCAGTTTTTATTATTATTGTGGAGTGCTTAGATATGTGTGTTTCTCTACAGATGGAAGAATTACGTGCTGAGAGTCAGCAAGGCTCGGAATCATCTGGGACAATAGGACGCTCTAAGGGTGCTTCAATATCATCTTCTCAGCAGCAGATAGCAGTCACTGTTGTGACGGAGTTTGTTCGATGGAATGAAGAAGCAATATCCAGATGCACACTGTTGTCATCTCAGGTTACTCCAGTTAACAATTTACGAGAATAATTAGGATATTGACAAACAAATTATTTTAAAATATTGATTTTGGCAAAACTATCTGACTATGGCATCTGAGATTTGTATATGTGATCTATAATTTTTTTCTTTGTGCAGCCAGCCACACTTGCAGCCAATGTTAAAGCCATATTTACTTGCCTGCTAGATCAGGTATGCTTTACATAAGATTCTAGAATCACTCATAATTCATTGTGCTAATGCATGATGAGTTCTTTCAGGTGAGCGTATACATAACTGAGGGACTTGAACGTGCAAGGGATGGCCTGTCTGAAGCTGCGGGACTGAGGGAGAGATTTGTTTTGGGCACACTTAGCAGAAGAGTGGCTGCGGCAGCTGCTTCCGCTGTAATTACTTCACGTTACTCTTTGCCACTATTTGAAAGTCTTCATTTATTCCAGTTGTTAGGAAGAGCTACTTATAATTCCTTTTGATTGTTTCTCAGGCAGAAGCAGCAGCTGCTGCTGGTGAAAGTAGCTTTAAAGCCTTCATGGTTGCTGTCCAACGTTGTGGTAGCAGTGTTGCTATAGTTCAGCAGGCATGGTTTATATTTATCATTTTGTTTCAATTATTTAATACAAGAAGGCTTCAGCTATTCAACCATTGAAGTACTATTGAAATTCTATATTTTGTCCCCTATTCTAATCTTATAATTTTATGGTTTCCAGTATTTTGCAAATTCTATTTCTCGGCTTCTCCTACCAGTGGATGGTGCACATGCTGCATCATGTGAAGAAATGTCAACTGCTCTGTCCAAAGCAGAGGTTGCTGCTTACAAGGGACTCCAACAGTGCATTGAAACTGTGATATCTGAGGTTAGTTGTTGTTGTTTTTTTTTTGTGTAATCTACAAGCAGAGATCCTTGAGGATCAGTGCTGAGTGAATAGGTCAAGAATCATGCTTAAACTTGTCTTTCTATTAGGTTGAAAGACTGCTTTCAGCTGAGCAGCTGGCTACGGATTATAGATCACCTGATGATGGATTTTCTCCTGATCACCGCCCAACAAATGCCTGCATAAGGTTGGTCGATCTCAAACTCTACGTTCCTCTAGTGGTCATGGAGTCTTTCACTTTTCTCCTGTGTGAAAAGCCAGAAGTGTGCTTGTTACTAGTGTAATTTGTAGTTTAAGAAACCATTTTATATGACATGTATTGGTCATCTCTCAACACTGTACTCTTTTTAATATCATTTCCAGTGAACATGTTACTTTGGTATCTAACTCCACTCTTTTTCGTAGAGTCGTGGCTTATCTCTCCCGGGTACTTGAGTCAGCCTTCACTGCATTGGAAGGTCTTAATAAGCAAGCCTTCCTGACTGAACTGGTATGATTTGTATCACCAAAGATTTCATTATGCCTTGTGTTGACTAATTGTTAGTTCTTGTGCGATGTCTTGATTCTTCATATACTACTAAGTTTTCACCTGATAGGTGGTAGTCCAGCATTATTACAACTGAATGATCCGATCCCCAAATGCTGCTTAAAATGTGTTTTCTGCATCATATGACATGATGTTTTATATTGAGAAGGGTGAGGATTTGAAGTGAATTTTCTTTGTTATTTCCAGGGGAACAGGCTAGACAAACTACTACTAACTCACTGGCAGAAGTTCACATTCAATCCAAGGTATAATTCAATCTCATTATTTGATGTAGTTGCACATCTTGGTATATTAGATTAAACTCTAGCCGCATTAACTAACAGATCCATTCCATTGGAAAAAGAAACAATCAATGGACTGTGTGAATAAACCTTGTTTCTGTTTTGTGGTATGAATAGTGGAGGACTGCGGCTGAAGCGTGACATAAACGAGTATGGAGATTTTGTTAAGAGATTCAGCGTTCCATCTGTGGAGGAGAAATTTGAGCTTCTGGGAATGTAATAACATTCTTGAGCCAGCCCTAGTCATGCTATTAGTTCTTCTATTTTTAATAGTTAATGTAACAACTTGTCCTGCTTGTGTGAGTGTAGAATGGCGAACGTATTCATCGTTGCTCCAGAAAGTCTGGCGACTTTGTTCGAGGGGAGTCCAAGCATTCGCAAAGACGCGCAAAGGTAAAGAGAGAAAGGAAAAACATTTAAGACAAAAAACTAAAACGTGAGAGTAGTGTAGTGAAAGCAATGTTTGTTGATGGAATTGTTATGTGTTTTGACAGGTTTATACAACTGCGGGAAGACTATAAGAGTGCGAAGCTGGCAACAAGACTCAGCTCGCTGTGGCCAAGCTTGAGCTGATGATGATACCAATGTTTAAAGAGACACTACTTGAACCAAGTCCTCTACTGCCCAGAGATATTTTATGTATATTAACTTGAATAATAATCATATGCCCTCTCTAAATTCTGAATCCTTATTTTGTACGAGTGCAGCAAACACTTTGAACCAGTCACACTCCTTTGTTAGTTGATTCTTATAACCAGTTTTACAAAAGAACAAATTTGAAGTACTTTGTATTACACTTTGAACCAGTTTAATCCTTGTTAATGTATGATTAGCTTCCCCTTCCTTATTTAGCAAATACCCTTTCAACTATATGCAACAATGCTCTTGTTTTGAGCAACTTTCAATCTTTTCTGATTATTTTCATACATTTTGGTTATTTCGATTCCAAATAAATGCTTTTTAATATTACAACATGGGTTTTGTTGATGTAAGAATATATAATAAATCAGTTGACAAAAAAAAAAGTACATATAAATAAATAAATAAATTTTGTCGTATACAAATAAATCATTTAATCCACGATTTATGGACTCTTTAAGTTCAACCTCATATAAAATAAATAAACAAAAACCGCCTAAGCCGCTAGGTTTTTTTTTTTTATAAACACCGCTCGATATCTGGGGGGTGGAGGAGCGGTCGGTGGTCTTTAATCTGCGGCGGTTCCCGAATCCTCTGCTCTTTGCTCTCCTTTAGGTCTCTCCGAAACATCATTCTCATTTCACTTTCCTCTCTTTCTATCTATCTCTCTGAGCTCTAGACTCTTCTTCTTCGTCAGATTACTCGATTAGTTTCTTTTTTTTCCATCTGCTTGCGTAATAGATAGATTTCAAAGAAATAATTTTTCTTCTTATCATCTGATCTCTCGTTCTCAGATTCTGGGGGAGCCAATTTTCTTCTTCTTTTCTCTTCCTTTCGCCATGAGTTCCTCGATCCAGATCGTTGTTGAGACGCAAGTGGAAGCTTCTTTGTCTCTTAAAGATCAGGTCTTATTCTCGTTTTATGGTTAATCTATCTGCGTTGACTCGGTCAATCTATGTGTTTTGCTGTCTGAATTGATGATCTATATGTGTGCTCTTAGAATTGATGGGTTCGTGAGTTTTGGTTCTGATCTCTTGACCTCCTTATTTGTGCTTAATGTACGTGGGTTAGTTTAAATTTCGAATCTTTGATTGGATTTACAGTTTTTCGTTGCCTGATGTTAAATCTGTGACTTGTGTCCGAATTTGGTTTTACTTGTGTTCGAACTTGTTTTTTTTTTCGTTTTCTTATTACAATCTCTTGCCTCCTATTCGTTTTGGGTTAGTAAAAATTTTGCATCTTTGGTTGGATTTTAAAGTTTTTCCTTGCCTGATGTTGAATCTGTGACTTGTGTCTGAATTGTTTACTTGTGTCCGAATTTAATTTCTTTTCCATTTCTTATTACAACCATAGGCAACTCCTTTAGGATTATATTGACTTATCTCTCTCATTATTATCCATTCACAAGGTTGATTGAAGATGTAGTTTTCTGTGTGTCTTAGGATGAAAAGAAGACTGAAGTAGTGAGCAACGAGCTGAGTTTCGGGAACCATGGCGGATGCTGTGCAATATGTTTGGATACTATACCTCTTCAAGAAACTGCTATGGTCAAAGGCTGTGAACATGCTTACTGGTAATGTCTCATTGCCTCTATGTACATTCTCATTTCATTTTTAAGAGCTATGATTCATTCTTTTGTATTCATGTGTAGTGTGACGTGCATACTCCGTTGGGCAAGTTACAAAGAGAAACCTACCTGCCCACAATGTAAGCATCCATTTGATTTTCTCGATCTCCACCGCGCTCTTGATGGAAGGTACAAAACAATTCAATCTTTATTTACATTTTACACCATTATTCATCGTTACTGACTTACTGTACACTGCTTTGTTCTTTCTAACTAGTTTTTTTTTTCCTGTTATGTTTCACTGCAGCGTTGAAGATTTCATGTTCGAGGAGAGCGTCTGCCTCCTCCTGAGAGCATCGTGGTTTCTTCCACTGGAAGCAGTGGAGCGGGTGTCGTACAACGGCAACGACAATTATGATTTCGACATTCCACCGGAGTATGAAGAGGAAGACGAAGATGACCTTGACGAGTTTTATCTGCACGGTTCGAATCTTCGTTTAGGGAACAGGAGGTGGGGAGACAATGGATTCGTCAGGTCAGGCCGCCAAGAAGCGAGGCCGGCCCAGGCCCAACATAAGCACCACCGAGGTGGCCAAGCCTCTGGTTCTGAATCAGGCTCTTCTTCTTCCTCCTTGCGTGAGGCAAAGGAGAAGACTAACAACAGTCCTGCAACAGGCAGGCGTGCCAAGAGGGCGATGAAGCGTGAAGCTGCGAACAAAGCTGCAGAAGTAGTTGCAGCTGCAAAGCATGAGGCTCTTTTGGTTAGGCTGGGAAGGAAGTGAGTGATGGTTGTATCTCTGTAATTAAAATCAAGCCACAGCCTCTAAATGCACTAACTTCTTTACTAATCTGTACAGCAATTAGTATTCAATAATGGTCGAACGACAAGACTTGCTTTATCTTTGTCGTCGAAGATACTTTGTTAGAGTTTTATTTGTTTAATCTCACAAATTTCTTGATCATTGATTTGATGAGTGAGATGTACTATTTGTTGGATAAGCTTGAAATAACTTGGGATGCAAGTTATCTAATTCTATTGAGTTATAAATTAGGAACATATCTATTTATGATTCCTAATGAATTTAGGAAAGTTAGATTAATATACAAGGAGATGCAAAGTGTTGCATAACTTATGAGTTAAGAGATTGTGTGAGATTATGAATTGTGAGATTGAGAGAACTGAGGTTTTGAGTTATTTTCCTCAAGAGATTAATAAGAGAGTTATCTATCTTATTAAAGCTGAAATACAATTTCGGTGTGTTTGGATACTTGGATAAGAGTACTAAAAAAAATTTGGTGTGTTTGGAAACATGGATTGTAGTCTTTTTTTTAAAAAAAAAATTTTGTTTGGAAACAAAGGTAGTAGTATTAAACATAAACAGTAATGGGCTTAAATTATTAAGTCATTATAAAAGAATGTTGTCAATATATATAAAAAACATACAATACAAAGCCCAATTTGAAATAACAACTCAAATTATGATTTTTATATTTCATATTAAGTTTTTAAAATATAATATATGTAATTATTTATATGATGATACATATTAAATACTATTAATTATATGATTACTTATATGATGGTACATAAAAAATACGATTAATTATATGATGAAATTATACAATATATAATAATGACTAAGGATGGGTTTTCAGACATCCATACGGGTTTGATTCTGATCGGTTTGTGTTTCAGGTTTTCGAGGTCAAATATTTCAGTCCTATTAGGATGTTTCTAAATTTTTGTTCGAGTTTGATTCGGATCTTTGCGGGTTTGGTTTGGGTTTGGATAACCTATTTAAATTATTTTTAAAGTTTTAAATCACTATATATTTTAAATTTCTCAAAATCTATAAATAAAGTAATATATTACCTATAAATTTAAATAACATATAAATGTCAAAATACCTAAGCTTAACATATCAATTGGTTTGATTTAAATTTTTGGATACGAAATCAATAATTACTTTAAGTATTTTTGGTGATTTGAGTATACTTTAACTATTTCAGATATTTGTTTTTGACTATCTATATATATTTTCAAGTATTTTAGACCAATTTAAAAGTATCATTCTTGATGTTTTATATACGTTAAATATAAAAATGATTAATATGTAAGTATATAAATCTATTTTAAGATAAATTCAGGTACACAAATACTTCGGTTCGGATCCGATTCGGTTCTCTAACTAACAAAATTTTGAATAATTCAAATATTTAATTAATTTATGTTCAGGTTTGGTACTATATTTACGGATTGGTATCAGTTCTGTTCTTCGGATTCATTTTGCCAAACCCTAATAATTACATGAAAAACAAAGTCTATAATCATTTATTTTAACAACAAGCCAAATAAATATGTTGATTGAAGAGCGAATAAAAAAAAACTAGAGAAATACATAGTTTACCAGAGACACTCTATGTGTCGAATTTATTATAAAGAAAATTTTATTAAATTAAATAAATTCAATAATTACAAACAAATAATATATTTTATAAAAGTGAAAAATAATGCCCGCGCTTTCGAAGCGCGGGTCAAAATCTAGTTCTTATTAAGTTTGATTGTGATTCATAAATTGTGATTCTATATTTGGTATCAGAGCCTTAACAGATCATTGTTGTTGGTTGCGGTTAATGAGATCGTGAGGAGAAGCTTTAAGATCATTGAAGTTACGAAGACCATGGGTGACAATGAGAAGGAAGAAGGATTTAATATAGAATATGAGGAACTTGGATTCTCCTATATTAAGTGCCTGATGTTAAATTCCTCTAACTACATCGTATTGGCGATGCGGTTGATGATTGCTTTCAAAGAAAATAAGGTGTGGAAAGCCATTGAGTTCGGAACTAAAAGCAGAAGAGAAGGACTACAAGTTGGAGAACTTGACACCGCGAAAGCTATGGCCAAATTTGACAAAATCAAGATGAAAGACGAAGACACAGTCGATGTATTAGCTGTGGAACTTTCAGAAGTTACATCCAAAGTAGATTCTCTTGGAGAAACTATTGAAGAATCAAAATTTGTGAGGAAGCTTCTGAAAATATTAACTGAGAAAATATACATACGCAACGTTGTGTCTCTCGAACAGATCCTTGAACTGAAAACAACAAGCCTTGAAGATATCATTGGAAGGCCAAAAGTGTATAAAGAGAGAATTAGTGAAGAAGAGGAAGAACAGAAAGATGAACAGGGAAAATTAATGAACGCTAGCATAGACACGCAAGAGAATTGCGGTGGTAGCAGAGGAAGAAGAAGAGGATGTCGCTCTAACTGGAGAGGAAGAAGTCATGGAAGATCAGGTAGCTATCAGAAGGGATCATACAAGCAAGGGCGTTATAAAGAGAGAGATACTTTACATATTCAGTGTTGTCTATGTGATGAGCTCAGATTGCGTAAGTTCCAAGAAGCCACTGAGAAAGAGGACGAAGGTATTCAAGAAACTAATGAGTTGAGGATCCACGAGGTGGTGTATCTAAACAAGCGAAAGATGATGCCAGTTTCTAAAGACGCTGGATGTCAAGAAGGAATAAAAGATGCTCCACTGATGATCCACGATCGTTTAAAACAATTATTTGTGAAGACAACAAGGTCCAGAAATTGCTGGTACAAGGTGACTTTAGAAGTTGAAAATATTTCTGGTTTCTTCATCTCCTCTATTTTTAAGCAAGAAAAGAATAAGAACATGACGGGTGGAGACATGATGGAAGATGATTGGGAGTTTGCTTCATCCTCAAACCCTAACCGGAACGTAGTTCTTATCGGGCGTGCTCGTAACGGAAGGAGCACAAAAGATAACATCACCCTTAGAAGGAAAGTGTTCAAGTCCAAATACCTCTCTAGAGCAGTGACTAATACATCTGAGTCACAAAGATTTGTACGAGAATGTGGGCAGAACATCAATATCGTTGATACTCCTGGTCTGTTTGATTTGTCAATGACAGCTGAGTTTATCGCGAAAGAGATTGTGAGATGCATAACTCTTGCTGAAGATGGAATCCACGCTGTTCTATTTGTGTTCACTGTAAGGGGTCGGCCTACAGATGAAGAGAAATTTTCTCTGTATCAGTTGCAAACACTTTTCGGTAGTAAGACCGCTGTCTATATGATCACTGTCCTTACCGGTGGGAATATTTTGCAAGACAGTGATGAGACGTTGGAGGAATACTTGGGTCAGGAGTGCCCTGAGTTTCTGAAAGAGATTCTTGAACTATGTGACAATCGAATGATACTGTTTAATAACAAGACCAAAGATAAGCGCAAGAAGGCAGAGCAAGTTGAGAAGCTTATGTCACTTGTTGATGGAAAACCGTTTACAGATGAGTTGTTCCATGAGTTACAGGAAGAGGCTATCAAGCTAGGGGATCAGAAAAAGCAGGTTGAGCGTCTGAAAGGTTATTCAAAGAGTGAGTTATTGGACAAGTTCAAGAGATTCAAAATACTTGCTGAACAAGAAACGAGAACTACAATCATAACGTTACGAACAGATAGAGTTGGAAAGCTTGTGTCTTATGAGTTCCAAGCCTACAGTGATGAACAGAGGAAGAAACCAAACCTTGAGGTGCTTAGAGTCTTTAATTACATTAATTATGCAAAGACAGATTCTGCTGGAGCAGAAAGTTGGAGGAATTCTGGAACTTTTATCTTGAGAGAGTTCAGCAGTATTGGTTTAAGGGGAGTCAAAGATATTGCATCAGCAGAAGAAAGTTCTCAAGACACTAGAGTTATGAGTGAAAACGGGACGAACGAGAAATTAAACAGAGAGGAAGAAGAGAATAATGTCAATGGTGATGAACAAGAATGGTCACAATCTCAGTTAAGGAGATCTACGAGAGTAAATGTGAGACCAGCGTATCTGGATGATTATGCTCTTACCATAGAAACAGAGTGTGTTTATTTTTTATTGGTAATAAACAAGGAGTCATGGATAGAAGCGTGTAAGGAACGGCCATTGTGTCAAAAGAAGAATCTTCTAGTCATGGTTGTGGATGACTTGCGCGTATCTGAAGCTCTACAAGCAGAAGCTAACTGGTATCACCAGATTGCAGAGAGAAAACTGAAGGAAGTTGAAAAACGTGAAGATGATCTTGCTCGACGTCTTACATCCTTCAAGCCAGCGGTTTGATTTTCTCGGGCAAACCACGTTCCCTGG